>NW_024870824.1:19005000-19322500 GCF_019054845.1 Dipodomys spectabilis
CAACTGTGAGCTTGTGAAAATCTCTGGCTTCATTCCAAAACAATGGGGTTCAGAATTTGCATTTTAACAAAATTATCAAGTAATAAATATGACATCATTTTTTTCTTCTTTTGTGCTGGTCCTGGGGCTTGAATACAGAGCCTAAACACTGTCCCTGAACTTCTTTGCTCAAAGCTAACACATTACCACTTGAGCCACAGAGCCACTTCCAGCTTTTTCTTTGAAGTTTGTTCAAAATAGAGTTTTATGGACTTTCCTATCTGTGCTGGCCTCAGCCCATGATTCTCAGATCTCAGAATCTCAGACTCCTGAGTAGCGAGGATTATAGGAGTGAGCCACCAGCATCCAGCTGGCATTAATTCTTAAGGGCACTGATTTCTAAGTTTTTCAATTGTCTACTAGTTTTCTTGTTCTCCTAGCACACTTCAGGTTAAGGGCCATTTCATTAGAGATGATACCCACAAAGGATTAAATTCTTTAGGTGGCTTGAACACCAAAATGTTACCTACACATAAGTAACTTGACATGAAAATACTGAAAATTATAAAGATCTGATTTTCCATTAATGGCTAGTTTGATGACTCTCTTAAGAATAATAGAAAGGATGGGCTGGGAAGTTGGCTCAGTGGTAGAGCGCTTGCCTTGCATGCCTGAGGCCCTGGGTTCGATTCCTCAGCACCACATAAGAAAAAAGAAAAAAGCCGGAAGTGGCGCAGTGGCTCAAGTGGTAGAGTGCTAGCCTTGAGCTGAAGAGCTGAGGGACAGTGCCCAGGCACAGAGTTCAGGCCCCAGGACCAGACTCCCCCCCCCCCCAAAAAAAAAAGAATAATGGAAAGGAAGACATCGATAAAGATGTGTTATACACCTAAGTCCACATATTGAATTGAAACTTTAAATGTAATAGTAGACTAGGCTCTGGTGGCTCACATCTGTACTCCTACCTCATCAGAAGGCTCATAGCAGATCAAATCCAATTCAGGTATCAAAGTGCATGAGAATCATCTCTAATTAACTAGCAAAAACCCAGAAGAGGAGATGTGGCTACAGTGACAGAGCCCCAGCTTGAGTAGAAAAAGCCAAGGGAGCATCAGAGGCCACAGTGGTGGTGTGTATAACTACTCATGTGCATGCAGAGAGAGAATAGTAACAATAACAAAGAAAAATAATAAACAAAAAACCCAAGTCCACACCTTGCTGGAGTATCCATTTTTTTCTAGTGTTCTGCACCTGTGCCTCATCTGCATACTGAGTAATCCAATACAACATTTAAAAACAAAACATCTGGTAAAGTTTAAATATTATGAGCTCTAGCAATCAAAACATGAAGCATTTTAAGCATTTTATTGCAACCCAAATCCTCACAGAGCTCCTGCTCTCAGATCTGCACCACCTGGCACAGCTGGTGCTTCTAGCAGCATGAAGACCTCCAGAAGCTGCACTGAGCCTGGCATTGCCGCTCACTCCGCTATGGAGTGGGTCTGCCCCATACCAGGCTCACCTATGCCTGTGCCCTGACATTCCAGGCACATTTCTAATTCATCACCTTTACCCAATTTTCACTGCTTGAAAAATGATCCTAATTTTTTGTCCACAACAAGATTGTCTATAAGTGTAATACAATGTGAATAAAGATCAATGACAAAGTACCCTCAGACTCCAGTGACCCAAATACTTTCTCACTTCATTTACCACTTTAATATGCACTTCCATGGGTTAGCTTTCCATCTATAACCTGAACAATAGACTATACTTCATGATATACCATTATTTTAGCAGTATCTTAAACTATGGAAGCAATACGTATCCACAATACAGATTAACTAAAGACAGCAAAGGTATTGATGAATATATTCTATATCCAAAACCAATTAATTGTTTGAAGAATTGCATGTCTCATATTCCCACCTTTCAATTAACACATTTGGAATTTTCAGTTGAGAATATTAGGGTGCTAAGGACAGAACTGTTTTATTTTTGTCTCACTATAAATCTCAAAACAAAAACAAAGATTCTACTGATCTTCATTCCAGGACCCTTGCTTTCACCTGACAGCAAATGTTCTACCACTGAGCAAGAACCTCGACCCTATAACTTTCTTTTCAAGTACTTTGACTTGAAATCTTACAGGAATTGCCCAGGGATTAAGTTAAAATACGACAAAAATGAAGGCAGTAATTCCTCAGTAGCATAGATTGTATAACTCGACAATATCTACAGAATATTTAGGAGAATGTAAAGTAAAATTCAGCCTTGTACTGGGTCATGTATAACAATGTATGTTTAACATACATAAAACAATTTTGCTCCATCTAAAATAATTCATTGAGATTCAGATGGGGATATTAAATGATAAAAAGGATAAATTAAAACTTGGTTAATATTAAGTGGCAAGTCTACTTAAAACTATATCAATATCTTCATGTTTTGGATTTCTTAGACTACTGAAGAGTTTCTCAATCTTTTTCTCAATGATTCAGTTCTAAAATAACCCTCTTTTAGAAATATGCAAATGATTTAGAATAATTTCAATCCCCCAAAAGAGAATTTTAACCTAGACTAATCTTAAACTCTGTCATTATCTCCCCCCACCCCGGCCCCCTCCAGCACTGGCATTTGAACTGAGGATACCTCTGAACTGCCTCTAGCACAAGACTTCTTATCTTAAATCTCAATCTCATATTTTTGCCTCATCATTTTTTCTGCTCAAATATATTAACAACAAAAAATACAAATTGTACCTTATATGGATATTAATAAAGATCATTTCAATTTACATTTCTACTGTAAAGGTTTAATACATTTCAAAATAAACAGAATTACCTCATTGAGATTCAGATACGCAAAAAATTATGCTGACAGTGGGTAGCACTCAGGCTTGTTTTCCTAACTGCTCAGAAAGCTAAGATATAGGATCAATGTATGAAGCCATCCCCCGCAAAAAATCTGAGATTCCATCTCCAATTAACCATCCAAAACCAGTCTGGAAGCATGATTCAAGCGGTAGACCACCAGTCATAAGAGAAACATCTAAGAAGAACACAAGGCTCTGAGTTCAGCATACTTAAGTCAGTTTTGTGGTAATACATTAAATTTTTATCATTAGTTAAAATTTAGGTAGAATTTGTCTAAAATATCTAAAATTGGTTAGGGAGGAAAGTTAAAAGCTTGCTTGATTTACTCATTAAGATAATCATTTTGTTTTGCTTTCTTGCTTTTTAAAATTAGTTGTTGATTTCTCCTATCTCTTTTACCCCCTTCTGCATTCTGTGCAGAGGAATAAAGCACACAGAATCCTCCCAGCTTTACCTGCACTCTGCTGGAGCCAAGCTACCCACAGCCACAGCAAAGTCTCTGCAATGAAGTGAAGGATGCACTCTTTTCAACCAAAACTATGATTTCTTTTAATCAACAGGAGACAAATGTTTCCTACATACCTGCAAATTCCGTTAGAACATGGCATTGAACCTCATGAAAAGCTCATTACCCAAATAAAACTGCTATTTACCACATCTTGGCTTCATTGGACAGAGTGAATTGTCATTTGTATTCCATCCTGAGTCCTAACAATGGAATGGGCAACACTATCTCCTATCTGGAAAACAGGGCAGATGTCTGACAGCAGGCAGCTCTGAGCTGCAGCTACTAAAGGTAAGTTTACAGCAAGTCAGCTGAGCAGGAAAATCACCTAAGGAGTACTGATAACATTTCTTCATGTTATCAGCATCCAAGGAAACTGCTGGATACAGAATATTTTATTTAAAAGCCAACAGAAACAAACAAATGAAAACATTTACAGAGTCATTTTGGGAAAACAGCAATTGGTTGCAAAGGTCCCTATGAGATTTACAATAATAAATTCCCCATCTTAAATTTCACCCCACCAAAGCAAAAGAAAGGAAATCAGTGCTTGACTATTAAAACATATGTATTGGAGACTGGAGGAAAACGGCAGAGAAGGTAGAGGGTAAAAAGCTCTCACATAGAAAGCAGTTTTAGTGTTCCAATGCAGAGTCCTAGGCTAGAGTATCACACCAAGTGTGCCATCACAGTACAGAGCATTTGGCCAGAGAGGGAAAATGCAGGCAAGGAAACAGATCTGAGCACTTTCCAGTAGCCCCAGATGCCGCGGCTGTGGCGGCGACCAAGGCTGCCATGCCAACAGAGAAAGTCCAGGACAAAGGTGCCAGATGCAGCAGGTACATGGATTCTACTAAACACCAGCAAGAACTGACAAGGAGTAGAAATCTTCATCCTGCTGATCGCAGACTAGGGATGGCCCAGGAACCAAGAGCATGAATAGAACCAGACATCCTCATTCCTTCTCATGGAGCCATGGTGGGAAGGCAGCTCCTCCCTCACCACTGGAGAAGATCTCAATCTTTGATACTAACAAAGGCCAGGAGCAGCTAGATCCAATCCAGGAATAGAAGTAAACAGTTGGAGCCAGTAGGCTCAGCTCCACCTAGGGGAAAGTCACCTGCCCAGACAATGGAACCTCCAGCCCTAGAGGAGTGACATCCTTCACTGGGAAAACAGAGCCAGAGGCTGCCCCTTCCAACAGCAGCCTAGACAAACAATTGAAATTCAGTAAATATAAACCCCAAGAATAGCTCCAGGCTGGGCTCTGTGAGTGTCTCAGGAGCTAGCCTCTCAGGGAAAAGCTACTGTTTGCTGAAAGGCCTCAACCCTACTCAGAACCTAGCCTCATCAGAGCAACTCCAAGCTAGAGGAAACAGTCATCTACCTCTTTTGTGATACTCAAAGCAGACCTTCCACCCACTGAACTAGCCTGGGAGGAGGATCAGAAAGTCCTGGGTAAGGCAGAGCTGTCTGCCTGCTCAAACAAACCGACTTAAGAAACTAATCAAGCCACAGGAAAACCAAACACCACAAGCAGACCAGAGACTCCATCAAAAGACTGGTTATGGACACAGGGGAGATAAAAGATCTTCTTCCCACAAAAAAAAAAAAAAAAAAAAAGAACTCTTTTTTACCTATTTTTTTCTTATTATTTTTTAATTGTTTTCTATTTTTCTTTTTCTTTCATAATTTTTATTTTAGGAGTGTATGTCTGTGTGTGTGTGTGATTTTTTTTTTAACCTCTTAACTTTTGGTCCTTTTTTTTTCTTTTTTCTTTTTTTTTCTTTTCTCTTTTTTTTGGGGGGACTTAACTGCTGTTCTGCTCATCCCCAGGTAAGTAGCTGTTGTTGATGATTAGATGTTAAGCCTCATTGTGTACATACTTAATCCAGAAACTTATAACTCACTTCACAACATCTTAGGCTTAACTTCTTTAATAGTAGTATTATTGCTTTATACCTATATAACTTTCAAGTATTCAAATTTTAAGAATTTTTATTTTTTCATTTTTCCTTAATTTCCCCTCCTCCACTTTTCTGTAAGCCAACAATGTGAAGAGCATGGCTGAAATCAGCAAACCAACACCATTAATAATAGCCCCACAGAAAATAAAATACGTAGAAATTAACAAAAGAAGTGAAGGACCTCTATGATGAAAACCTTAAAAACCTGAAAAAGGAAATCAAAAGACAACTTTGGAAGTGGAAAAACCTCCCATGCTCCTGGATTGGAAGAATCAACATCATGAAAATGGCAATACTTCCCAAGGCTATCTACAAATTCAATGCAATACCTATCAATATTCCAACCTCATTCTTCAAGGAAATAGAAGAGGCAATCCAAAAATTCATAAGGAACAATAAAAGACCCCGGATAGCAAAAATGATCCTTAACAGAAAGGACAGTGCTGGAGGAATATCAATACCAAATTTCAAACTCTACTATAAAGCCATAGTAATCAAAACAGCTTGGTACTGGCACAAGAACAGACCTCAGGACCAATGGAATAGAACTGAAAACCCAGAAATGAACTCACAGACCTATACCCATCTAACCTTCAATAAGGGAGCTAAAAAAAATAGAATGGAAGAAAGACAGCCTCTTCAGTAAATGGTGCTGGCAAAATTGAGTAATCACTTGTAGAAAACTAAACCTAGATCCTTACATATCCCCCTGTACCAGAATCAACCCCAAATGTATCAAAGACCTTGGAGTCAAAGCAGACACTCTGAAAACATTACAGGATGGAATAGGAGAAACCCTTGGTCTCCTTGGCACAGGCTGAAATTTTCTTAATAGAGACTCTGAAACACAACAAATCAAAGAAAAGTTGGACAAATGGGATTGCATGAAATTGCAGAGCTTCTGCATGGCAAAGGACATAGTTAGCAAGACCAATAGAAAGCCCATGGATTGGGAGAAGGTCTTCACTATCCAAACAATGGACAAGGGTCTCATATCTAAAATATACCTGGAACTCAAAAAATTAAATGGCCCAACAACAAATCTTCATTGCCCAATAAATAAGTGGGCTAAAGACTTAAAGAGAAACTTGTCTGAAGATGAAAGAAGGATGGCCAGCAGACACGTGAAGAAATGCTCAACCTCCCTAACCATAAAAGAAATACAAATCAAAACAACATTGAGATTCCACCTCACCCCAGTTAGAATGCCTAGAATCAAGAACTCTAATAACAACAGATGCTGGAGCAGGTGTGGACAGAAAGGAACCTTACTGCATTGTTGGTAGCGTAAACTTGTTCAACCACTTTGGAAAGTAGTATGGAGGTTCCTCAAAAGACTTCACGTAGAGCTCCCCTATGACCCAGCAATCCCACTTTTGGGCATTTATTCAAATGATCACAAACAAGACCATAGTAAAGCTACCAGCACAACTATTATTTATTGCAACATTATTTACCATAGCTAAGATATGGAACCAACCCAGATGCCCTTCAGTTGATGAATGGATCAAGAAAATATGTTATATATAGAAAATGGAACTCTATGCCTCCATCAGAAAAAAATGACATTTACCCATTTGTTAGGAAATGGAAAGACTTGGAAAAAATTATATGAAGTAAAACAAGCCAGGCACAAAGAAACATAGGTCCCATGGTTTCCCTTATTTGCAATAATTAGTATATATCTGAGACAAGCAGTATAGGTCAGATAAGATGACGTTAAGAAAAATTAATGATAATGACACTAGTGGTTTTTTCTTGCTTGCTATTGTTTCTAACATATTTAAAAGGTACTAGGTGATTTTTTTTTTGTTGCTTTGTATGTACCTCCCCGCCACGGTATAACCCCTGTTTTCACTATATTTGATGTTGGTATTAATTTGGGGAGCAAAAAGGAAAAATCAAATTGTTTAAATAGGGATTCAGGTTGACCCATTGCAACAATGAGATGCACAAGATGCTATGACAAGAAACAACCTCTACAATTTAGGCAGGGGGGTGGGGAATGTAGTTGTGGAGATGGGAGGGAAAGGATGAGAGGTAAAAAACAAAGGAGAAAGCAACAATGCTTGATAAGAAATGTAGTCATTACCTTGCTCATGTGATTGTAACCTGTTTGTACAGTGTTTTCACAATAAAAGCTTATTTAAAAAAAAATAAATAAAATAGCCGGGTGCCGGTGGCTCACGCCTGTAATCCTAGCTACTCAGGAGGCTGAGATCTGAGGATCGCGGTTCAAAGCCAGCCTGGGCAGGAGAGACCGTGAGACTCCTATCTCCAATAAACCACCAGAAAACCGAAAGTGGCGCTGTAGCTCAAGTGGTCTAGCGCTCGCCTTGAGCTGAAGAGCTGAGGGACAGCGCCTAGGCCCAGAGTTCAAGCCCCACAACCGACAAAAAATAAATAAATAAAATAAATAAAATAAAAAATAAAACATATGTTCTCTTTAGATCTTTGATTCTTAGGAAACTAATTTGCTCTAAGTGGCACCTGCATTGTATCTGAGGCTCTGGATTGCTTGAAGGTAAGAGTATTCTGTTTCCCAAACAACAAGCTAGCTAGTGGGTTCTCACCAGCAGGCAAAGCTAGCCACACCCAGCTTCTCAGTGTCCTCCATTACTAGCAGATGAAGCTGTTTCATCCATGTATATAATGTCTGCAAGTGGTTCACAGATAACTTTTCTCCACAAGGCTTAAACAGCTTAAATGCTAAACATTCCACTAACAGTTTAGGCTAAGAAACTCCCCAACCAAGGCATGTTTTTCTTGTAAGAGACAGTGGTGTGACAAAGGACATCCATCCCCTCTCTTTTCCTGGTGAGCCTTATCTACATATCTTTTCCCAATACAGCCTGGGCATTAGCTGTGTAGGCTGAATAGAACTGTGTCAACCCTAGAACGTAAAGGATAGACACCTAGACAATCCTCCTGAACACAGAGAAATGCCAGGCACCATTTTCATATGTAACTAAGAATTTCACTTATTACAAAGACACCATGTTGAAAAATGAACTTTACAATATAGGTGGAGGGGTAGTGTAGTTGTGGAGGTGGGAGAGAAGGGATGATAGGAGAAAACAAAGGAGGAGGCAACAATGCTTGATAAGAAATGTACTCATTACCTTGTGCATGTAACTGTAACCCCTATGTACAGTATTTTCACAATAAAAAGTTATTAACAAATAAATAAATAAATAAAAAGAACAGAGCCAGGCACCCATGGTTCATACCTGTAATCCTACCTGCTCAGAAGGCAGAGATGTGAGGATCTCAATTCAAAGCCAGCCCAGACAGAAAATTTCCTGAGACTCAAAGGCAGAAGTGAAGCTGTGGCTCAAGGAGTAGAGAACCAGCCTTGAACAAAAATGCTTAGAGACAGTGTCCAGGCCCTGAGTTTGAGCCCCAGGAACAGGACAAAAACAACACAAAACAAAAAAACACCGCAGAATGTAGCTTATCACATAGTAACTGTCTTAAAAGAAACTAGGCAGAATTTTAACAAATACTCTAAGCTTTCTTTTTCCTCTGATAGGTATAGGATTGAGTCTTCTACTGTTAATTACAAAAATACAGGCTTTTGCTGAAATTTGTTTCCCTATTAAGAAATTAACACCGGGGCTGGGAAGGTAGCTCAGTGGTAGAGCGCTTGCCTTGCATGCCTGAGGCCCAGGGTTCGATTCCTCAGCACCACATAAGCAAAAAGAAAAAAGCTGGAAGTGGCACTGTAGCTCAAGTGGTAGAGCGCTAGCCTTGAGCTGAAGAGCTGAGGGACAGTGCCCAGGCCCAGAGCTCAGGACCCACAACCGAACCAAAAAAAAAAGAAAGAAAGAAAAAAGAAAGAAATTAACACCAATAAAGATCTTTCTTGTATCTACCATATTTCAATTACTACATCTGTATACACATGCTTACCAACCAATGTATTCACTTATGAGTTTGTAAGCTAAATCTAGCTTCTACAGATAAGGGATTTGTTTCTCTGAACATGACTTAACTTCACTTAAAAAGTTTTTCAGGTTTTTCCATTTCTTTGTAAGTGGCACAATATCATTCTTTCTAATGGAGGAATAAAATTTCATTGTGTGTGTATGTGTATCACATTTTCTTGGTCTTTATCCAATGAGTGGCAGCATCTTGGCTGATCCATACCTTGGCTATAGTGAAAAGTGCTGCAACAAATATGGTTGTGCTGGTGGCTTTATAATATCCTGGTTTCTACAATTTTGGATAAATGCCCCAGAAGTGGAATTTCTAGATGGGCTTATCAGAATGGTTGAACAAATTTACATTCCCACCAACAGTATAGTAGGGTTCCCTTTTAGCCACATCCTTGCCAGAATCTTTTATTATTTGCTTTGTTTATAGTGGTCATTTTAACTGGGTTGAAGTGGAATATCTCAATGTTATTTTGATTTGCATTTCCTTTCTGGCCAGAAATGAGCATTTATTCATTTGTCTTTTGATCATTTTTACTTCTTCTTCTAAGAAGACTCTCTTTAGCTATTTAGCCTGTTTATTAATTGGGTTGTTGGTGTTTTGAACGTTAGGTAGGGTGGTCAAGGGGAAAAAGGTAGTGGGAGGGAGAGAAGAGAGAAAATACAGACAAGAACCCAATGCATATCCTACAAAATTAAGAAGTGTGAGGGAAGGGATGGATATGGGAAGGATGGGTGTGGATGTTGAAAGGGGTGACAACGATCAAGATATATTCATAAACTGCTTTGTTAAATGGCAACACTTTTGTACAACTACTTAAAGGTAATAATAAAAGAAATTTTCAAGAATATAGGTTTTTGCATTTCCTTGACCTAAACATTCAGGAAACTACCTTGATTCAGAATAAACACTAAAAAGTTAGTTTTTTTGCCTAAAAAAATTAGTATCAAGGTCTTTAGAAAATATTGACTTTTACAGAATAATTCCACTCTATACCTACTATCTTTTCCCAAATGAGAAGTAACAACATATAAATTCTCACAGACGCTTGTTTACTACAATTCTTAAGGAACAGGAGAAGGAAGGGAAGACACAATCTTCCTGCTTTTCCTGCTTTCCATCCCAGGATACTTGCCAGATCCTGGAACCTATCTTTACCACAGGCTCTAAGAGGAAATGCCTAATGAATCAATGTCCTGCCCCCACATCTGGTCATTTCTTCAGTGTGCTACTTAAATGTGAAGTACAAGGAGAAAGAAAAGAAGCAGAGAATGGAAAATTAAAAAGAGAATATCCCAAAACAGTTTGAATTGTTAACCATTTCTCTTTTAAAACTTTGAATACAGATTCACAGTTCAAGAAATCCAACATAGCTTGGTGCGGGTGACTTACACCTGAAATCCTAGCTACTCAGGAGGCTGAAATCTGAAGGTCTCAGTTTAAAGCCAGCTTGGGCAGGAAAGTCCATGAGACTCAAATTAACCACCATAATACCTGTTGTGGAGCTGTGGGTCAAAGTGATAAAATTAGCCTTGAGCAAAAATGTTCAGGGACAGCACCCAGGCCCTGAGTCCAAGCCCCATGACCAAACAAAACAACAACAAAAAAAGAAATCCAACTACTCAGTACCTCTTGCTGAAGTCACTAAGTTCTCAGAGAGACAGATATCTAAATATCTAGACCATAAAATAATATACAACTTTTATGGTTACAAGAGAGAAACATGAGAAAGAAAAAGAGGAGATATATATATATATATATATATATATATATATATATATATATATATGACAGATACATCTGAATAAAATGTGAGAGGGGTATTTTACATATCCTTCTAAGATTTCTCTATTCTAAGATCTAAATGCTTCATGTGTTTTGCAACTGAGGAGTCCTCTCTATACCTCTTCTTCCTAAATACAAATGAAAAAAGCCCATGAGATCATATGGTTTCTATCTTAGCACCGTATTTTCCCTTTGTATTTTCACATTTAACTTTATATGAATACAAATGAACACAGGAATTCTATATGTAATGAAGCTATGAATTCTATGTGTGATGAAGCTAGAAAAAATGTAGGGATTAGATAGTAAATAGTGTTTAGACAACTGGTTAACCCCATGGGGGAAAAAAAAACAAGAAGAAAAGGTGTCTGTTATCTTACCCTTCCAAAATACTAAGTTCCAGATGGACTGGGGTTATAAACATCTTTAAAAGCTGAAAAAAATTAAATGAAATGATACACTTTCTAATCTTGGAGTGGGAGCTCCTTTACCAGTAAATCAAAGATCACACAAAAAGACACATAATTTTGTCTACATTAAAAAAACTGCTTCAAAAATAAAAGAGCCAAACAACTGAAAAAGTGCAACAAATGGCCAAAAAATTGTTTTTGTACTGAATGAATTATTGCTATAATCACCTCCAAAACTCAAAAAGAAAAGAACCAAAAAGATACAATAATGGTTTAAATTATATGAAAAAAATCTCGAGGCTTTAAGTTATTCACTTATTTTTAAAATAAGTTTTTTGTTGTGAAAACACTGTAGAGAGGGGTTTCAATTACATGAGCAAGGTAATGAGTACATTTCTTATCAAGCATTGCTGCCTCCTCCTTTGTTTTTCCCCTACCATCCCTTCCCTCCCATATCCACAACTACACGCCCCCCCACTTCCCACCCCTCCACCCCCCACCTAAATTATAAAGTTTGTTTTTCAATATAGTGTCTTTACATCTCATTGTTGCAATGGGTCAACCTGTATCCCTATTTAAACAAATTGTTTTTTTCCCTTCTGCTCCCCATCATCAAATACAGTGAAAACTGGTTATACTGTGGGGAGAGGGGACATACAAAGCAACAACAACAACAACAACAAAAAACACGTTACCTTATGTATGTATGTTAGAAACAATAGCAAGAAAGAAAAAACCACTTGTGTCCCTATCTTGGGGTTTCATTTTGCTTAACATCATCTTATCTGACCTTTTATGCTTCTCCCAGACATATACGAGTTATTGCAAATAAAGGAAACCATGGAACCTATGTTTCTTTGAGCCTGGCTCACTTCACTTAATAAAATTTTTTCTAAGTCTTTCTATTTCCTAACAAATGGGACAATGTCATTCTTTATGATGGAGGGATAGAATTCCATTTTGTATATATACCACATTTTCTTGCTCCATTCATCTACTGAGGGGCATCTGGGTTGGTTCCATATCTTAGCTATGGTAAATAATGCTCCAATAAACATAATTGTGCTGGTAGCTTTGGTATGGTCTTGTTTGTGAGCATTCAGTTAACTTATTTTTTTATTTACATTTTTATTAACTTGGTTGTTACTTGCTCTTGAACTCAGGACCTTTAGCTTTCTTTTTCAAGGCTGCCACTTGAGCCATCCCTCCACTTTTGGCTTTTTGCTGGTTAATTGGAGATTAGAGTCTCATGGACTCTTCTGCCTAGTAATGATTTGAACCACAATCTTCAGATCTCAGCCTCCTGAGTAGCTAGGATTATAGGCATGAACAACCAGTGCATTGCTTTAACAGCTTTACGTAACTAGAAATTATAATTAGAAACTATAATTAGAATTACCTGACTGTTACTATACCATAAATATTTGTCAACTTTTATGTTTGCAAGAGGGAAAGAGAAGTATAAAGAACTGCCACTGGTACTGTGGCTTAATTGGTTAAAATACCTGTCTAGTAAACAGGAGATCCTGTTCTCGAATCCAAGTGGTCCCTGGGATTGTTTATTATTGCTGTTAAAATTCTACATTTATGTCACACCATCTCTCTCCATGCTCACTAGCTACTCAGAAGGCTGAGATCTGAGGATCACAGTTCAAAGCCAGCCTGGGCAAGAAAGCCCATGAGACTCTCATCTACAATTAAACACCAAAAAGCAGAAAGTGGAGCTACGGCTCAAGTGGCAGAGCAATAGCCTTGAGCATGGAAGTTTAGGGACAGTGTCTAGGCCCTGATTTCTAGCAGTAGGGCAATGAATATGTGTGTGCATGCACACACATGCACACACACACACACACACACACACACACACACACACACACACACACACACACAAGACCTACATTTTTTCACTGTGATTAACAAAACTCAAGAAGGTTTATCGTTAGCAATACTGATCAATACCTGTACAGCATCTTCATGCAGTCTTCGGAAGACTATATATTGGTGTAAACAACTTATGAGAAACTTTGGCAAAATTTATTATTACTTTAAAATCCCAAATATTTTCAATATGCATATTTTTTTAAGTTCTTTGCAATGCTGAGATTGAACCCAGGACTGTGAGCATGCTAAGTGAGCACTTTACCACTGAGATATGCCTTCAATCTCAAGAATATGTTTATTTTTTTCTTTTTGGCAGTAATGGGGTTTGAACTTGAGGCTTTGCAGTTCCTAGGCAGGCACTCTTAAGGAAAGATAAGCCAATCCTCTAGCAAGCCCAAACATTCTGATCCAACACTTTTCTTCAAGACTTTATTCTGTAGATATATGTAATATGTGTAGAAAGTATTTACAGTAGTATTTGTTGTAGTAATAAATAGCTGAGAACAATGTTTAAGGCTCATTAATAAACTAATACTTAAATTTACCAAATTATATCCACCAAGTGAAATACTGTGCAGCTGCTACAAAAATGAATCAATTTTTATGTATTAACATAGAAAAACTATTTTTGAAGATTTTAAGAAAAATAATCAGATCATTATAACAACAAACACAGTACTGATTTAAGCACACCCCCATAATGCCAGCATAAGACTGAAATATTTCTGAGTATCTTACTATGTAATTAGTAAAAATGTAAAGCATGGTTACTTCTCAGAATGAAACCAACAGTTTAAAATAGATAGAAAACTTACCTGTCTTTTTTACTAAAAAATACACTCATGATGTTTTTCAATTAAATTATATTTTAAATTTTTATTTTATTATAAAGATGCTGTATAGAGGGGTTACAGTTACATGAGTAAGGCAATGAGTATATTTCTTGTCAAGCATTATTACCCCCTCCCTTGTTGTTCTCCAATTAATTTTGAAAGATTTCATTCATTCCTTTTCTGCTGTACCTATATTGTCCAAGGAAAATGAGGTAGTTATTGTATGCTGGCCATACATTGTCATATACTGGTTTTGACAGAGTTGATACAAATATTATTTACTCCATATTTCTCTAAGTTGTTTAAAAGAAGTCCTTAAAGGGGGAGGAGATGGAGGGGGGGAGGGGAGTAGTTGGGGAGGTCGGAATGAAAGGATGGTAGGGGAAAAACAAAGGAGGAGGCATCAATGCTCAATAGGAAATGTAGTCATTACCTTACTGTAACTGTAATCCCTCTGTACAGTATTTTCACAATACAAAATGTATTTAAAAAAAGAAGTCCTCAAGAAGAAAAGGAAGAGCTACAGATGTGTGTGTGTGAGTGTGTGTCTGTGTGTATATGTGCACGTATAGGGGCTTGAACTCAGGGCCTTAGTTGCTGTCTCTGAAGCCTTTTCGTTGAAGACTAGCACTCTGCCACTTGAGCCACAGTTCCACTTTGTTGTTAAGTGGAGATAAAAATCTCATGGACTTTTCTGCATGGGCTGGCTGTAAAATAGGATCCTCAGATCTCAGCCTCCTGAATAACTAAGTTTACAAGTATAAGCCACCAGACCAGAGCCTGGCTGGAACCAGATTTACCCCTAAGAGACTATATAGTAAATAACAATGAAGGTGTTCCAGTCAGAATTAATGGCTAGGGCCTGCACCAATGGCTTATGCCTGTAATCCTAACTACTAGGGAGGCTGAGATCTAAGGATTGTGGTTTGAGGTCAGTTGAGGCAAGAAATTCGTTGAGACTTTTATTTCCAATTAATCACAGAAAAAGCGTGAAGTAGCCTTGTGGTGCAAGTGGTAGAGCACTAGCCCACAGCACCCAGACACTGAGTTTAGGCCCTGAGGTCAAGCCCCAGGAACAGGAATAAAAAAGAAAAGAATCGTGGTTTCAATATGTATTGCTTTGTCATATGAACTTGGGCAAGTCCCTTGAACTTTCTGAGCTTAGTTTACTTCTCTTTAATAGCACATAACACAAGCCACCAGTTCCTAGACAGGTGGTGAAAATCAAGCAGTGATATTTGTGAAACATTCAGAGTAGCATTTGAATGCCAAACCACTAGACAAAGGCTTGTTATTCAGAACACTGCAAAAACTTAAGGAAAGAACTACTACAGTGAATTACAGGTTGGTACACAATGGCCTGGCTGAGAAATTTCAGGGAAAATTAGAAAAAGTTCTCATAACACCTTTAAGAAAATTAAATACTTTAAAAGTCCAATGCACACAAAATGACAGTACTACAAGTGCTGCTCAGCCGTAAAATACCAGCTATATTGATGGCACAGTGCTGTAGAACTAAGGGAAATCTATCTCCTCTTGCCCTTGGAATTGCCAATAATGGACAGCAAGAGTGTCTTCCTGATTTACAGGAAGGATAGTAAAACATATCCCATCTGAAGACTGTGAAATGCCTTTACATTGCCTGTGAAATGTCAGACACATTTAAGAACTTTAGTAAAATCTTTAAGCACTACAGAATGCCTATTTGTCCATTCTTTCATTTGTTTTGTGTTTATACGTCAGTACATTTTAGAAAATAAAACAGTAATAATTCAATGACATTTCCAAATAAAAATATTGCATAATATTTTTTTTATTGTAAAGATACTATACAGAGGGTTACAGTTACATGAGTGAGGTAATGAGTATACTTCCTCTTGAACATTGTTACCCCCTCCATTGTTTTCCCCCTACCATCCCCTCCCTCCCTCCCTTCCCCGAGGTTCTTTTTTTTTTTTTTTGATTGTGATTATTTGATTACATAATTTCAAAGTCACAAGTTCATTCTAACTTTCCTGGAGCAAATTGTCTATCACAGTCTGTAATATATAACAGTGTTCACACGTTATATACCATATTTGTGATCAGCAGCATGGGGATATTTAGTAGTGGTTCAACCAGATGAGCGGGAGTTCTTTGTTTCTTAAGTCCTGTTAGTTTTGTCCTATCACCTAACATTTTGGATTTAGCATCCACTTATCAGGGAGACCATGTACTGTTTGTCTCTTCACTCTTGGCTTACCTCGTTCAACATGATTCCTTCTAGCTCCATCCATTTCCCTGCAAATGCCATTTTGTCATTTCTAATGGCTGCATAATATTCCATTGTGTATAGATACCACAATTTTTGGATCCATTCATCTGTGGTGGGGCATCTAGGTTGTTTCCATATCCTAGCTATTGCGAACAGTGCTGCAATAAACATGGAGGTGCATGTGTCCTTGTATATTGGTTCCTGTTGTTCAGGGTAGATGCCTAGAAGTGGTATGACTGGGTTGTAAGGGAGGTCAACCTTTAGCTTTCTAAGGACCCTCCAGACTGCTTTCCAAAGTGGTTGTATAAGTGTACATTCCCACCAGCAGTGTAATTGGGTTCCTCTTTCTCCACATCCCCTCCAGCATTTGTCGTTGGCTGATTTGTGGATGTGGGACATTCTGACTGGGGTAAGGTGGTATCTCAGGGTTGTCTTTATCTGCATTTCCTTCACCACCAGGGATGATGAACATTTCCTCATGTGTTTCTTTGCCATTTTTGCATAATATTAAATGTTATTAAAAGTAAGTATCTGTAGGAAACATGATCTTTCTGAAAACACCATTGGTTGAGTCAGAAATTAAGTGGGATGGCAAAGTAATCTTGTCAAATTTTTACTTGCTTCGATTGCTGAGATTAAAATGTAAGGAAATGTGTGCCTCAGAAAATGTGTGCAGCAATGGTGAGTTTTGCAAACCTTCAAGTTCAGCAAGTAACCTGAATGAGCACAGGAAGGAAATAAAGAGGAAGAATTCAAAAGAGAACTAAAAATCCTTTTATACTTTCATTAATCCTTCCTTCTGTCTCCCTCTTTTCTTTCCTTCCCTCCGTTTTTCTCTCTCTCCCTCCTTAACTTGTTTTTTATTCCCTTTTGCTTCAGATAGGAACTTATCCTGTAGCCCAGGCTGCCCAGGAATTCACCATGAAGCCCAAGATGCCCTTGAATTCTCAGTCCTGTTGTCTCAGTCCCCAAGTGCTGAGATGCATAGGTAGGCATCTCCAGATATGACTGCATTTTCCTAGACTTTAAAGACCAAAGAAATCAAGATACTTATGAAATTTTGAACTTGGGATAACAAATATAAACTAATATTAAGAAGAGACAAAAATCTAGATGCCATCCTGAGTCCCTATACACTCATTTCCCATTATGAATCAGTCTTCCATCTGTGAACTCTACCTCCTAATAATTCTTGGAGAATATCTTATTTGTCTCATCCCTGACCTGTAATATTACATCAAAATCTTAATTTATTTCAAACTCCAGGAGGATCTGTTTCCAAGTAATTACTCAGAGTAACACTAGATTGTCCCTATTCACAGCTAAACTCAAATCATGGTATTTCTCATATTACTCAGTCCCCATTCCTGAAATTAAATAGAAAAAGATCATTTTTATCTCTAGTCAATTTTCATTTTTCTCACTCCTATTGAAACAGTTGGTGTCTACCATTGTGCTACATCAGAAATGCTCTTCAGGCAAGGTTAGTCAAATCTACTAGCAATAACTCCTTCACTATTGTTTGGGTTAGGTGTCATCTGTTTAGCAAGTCTAGTCATATGTTCTGTGCATTCACAGTTCCTGAGAATTGTTCTATGCTACTCCTGCCAATCATTATATTATCCTCACTATTTCTTTGTCATCACTTTCCACTGTAAACTTGATCCCTGAGATGAATTTTTTTTTCCATTTGGTTGTCTCTGTACTATACCCTAGAGATGTTTTCAGCAAGTTGTCATTAACGGAAAGAACACATGAGCCAAGTAATAAATGAATATAAGAAACACTACAAAATATAAGTGGAGTTTGATTGTAGGCATCCAAACTTAACACAAGTAGTACTAAAATAATATTTTTATGTTGACAGACACAACCAGATGGTGAAATTAAGTTTCATAAAAAAATTGATTGATGACATATTACTTGATCATCTTCACATAATCAAACTGCCTGATACTCAATTTCTGTATGGACAAAAGTTAAACATGCTTTTCAAGTTCTATCACACATGGATGGAAAAACCAGAAACCAGAAAATAGCCCCCCCCCCCACATACTTCATGCCACTTCAGTCCTGATTCTTGATGCTTCCCAGCTATGTAACTTAAAACAAATCAATAAGAGTACTTATGAGGGAAGGGGTAACAAGTTTGACAAGAAATGTACTTATTACCTTACTATGTAACTGTTAACGTCTCTGTTCATCACCTTGACAATAAAAAATAATATAATACTTAATGTTTGTTTTTGTCTGTCGTGGGCGCTGTCCCTCAGCTCTTCAGCTCAAGGATAGCACTCTACCACTTGAGCCATGTCCAGCTTTTTTCTGTGTATATGGTGCTGAGGAATTGAACCTGGGGCCTCACGCATGCGAGGCAAGTACTCTACCACTGAGACACCTTCCCAGCCTTGATGTTTGTTTTTAAATCAATCTTTTAAATTAACATTATCCTAAGCAATAAATACATCAAATAAAAAAATCATTGAGTCCTTAAACCTAATTTCAATTTAAAAACTTTTGGTTTTGGTTCTGGGGGAGGGTTGAATCCAAGCCTCATTGGTGCTAAGCATGTACAGTATCATGGTCCTCAGAATATTTTCAGTCCAACCTTTTGGTTAATGACAGACATTTTTCTGTCCAAAATTTTTGTTTTACTTCCTAATAATATTTTAAAAATTAGATTTCAATAAAATTAGATTTTCAGCCATCTCTAGCTACTAAGCAAACTACGATATGAGAACTACAGTTAGAATCCAGCCTGGACAAGAAGTCCATGATACTTTTAACTACTTTTAATCACGAAAAAGTGAGGCTGTATGTCAAGTGGTAGAGTGCCAACCTTAAGCAAAATTGCTAAGGGACAGCACCCAACACTGAGGTTAAGCCCCAGTGCAAGCACAATAAAAATTAATTTTAGTTCTGGGTGCTGAAGCCAGGAAACACATATGATAAAATCATGTGTTTACATCACCAACCCTATAATGTTTTTAATCCTATCATTTGGATAATGAAATATTTTTTATCAGAAACTTTATTACATTATAATTATTTTGTATTGTAATTAGAACTGGGAATTTCAAGTGTCTTGTTTTTGAATATACTAAAGGTTTTTACAAGCCCATCATATTTATCTGATGAAAAAACTGCAAAAAGAGGAATAAAATATGTAATCATTTTGAAACTTAATTGCATATTAAGCAATATTTTTTAAGAGGTCAGCAAGCCTTGGCTCTTGGTATGCTATTTATTAGGGCAAATGAGGTTCAAATGAACATATCAACCAATGACAGACTCCACAGGCACCCATACATCACAGTAAAGGTGAGTCTCTCTACAGAGACCATATGGATTGGAAAACATGAAATATTTACAATCTGTCACTGTACAGATTATTTGCTGATGCTGTTCATTAAACCACAAAAATAATTTTATAGAATATATAATTATCCCTATTTTATGTCAATAAACCAAGGTATCACAAGGTTAAGCAAGGTGCCAAATATTACAATTAGCAAGTGGCAGAGCTAGGATAAAGGCATTCTGGTGTTAGTTAGGTTGTGTTCTTAATCACCACCTGGCAAACTAATATTGAAGGAAGGGACTACTATGCTTTTCATGTATCTCTCAAGTTCGTGTGCTAGAACTGTGATCCAGAGATAAACAGTGTTGAAGGGGGATCATTCAGCTTGTTAGGGCACCACACTTGACTGGATCAGCACCACTACAGTGAGTTCTTTACTGCAGTATGAACTTGCTCCCCTACCACCCTGCTCTCTCTTCATCTTTCTTCTCCCTCTTGCAGTGGAATGATGCTATAACGAGGTTCTACCAGAGGCTGCCTGTTGATTGTGCGCTTCTGAGTCTCCAGAGTTGAAATTTTTCTTTTTTTAAATTACAAAACCTGGCTAGGAGGGATGGGGGAATCATGGAAAGGGTGACATTGATCAAGATGTATTGTATTTAACTGCTTTATTGAATGGAAACTTCTTTATACAACTGTAAGTACAAATAAACTAAGAACAAGATCTCTTATTGTACATCTTTTTCATTCTGGACGCATGTTAAGAAAGATACTAGAGTGTGGTAGTTAATGCCTGTAATCACAGATACTCAGAAGGAAGAGATCTGAGGATGGCTGTTTGAAATCAGCTAAGGCAGAAGAGTCTGTGAGATACTAAGCTCAAATTAAAGTGGATGTGTGGCTCACATGGTAGAGTGTCAGCCTTGATGGTGGGAAGAACCTAGTGAAAGCAGGAGGCTCTGATGTCAAGCCCTGGTACTAGCATGCGAAATGTAAAGTATCACAGAGAAATGTTCCAACCTCTCCTCCCAGGAAGAGTAACAGCTCCTCTGATGATGTTGCTACACCAGTTAAGGATGTAAGGATCTTCCCAGCTTTAAATTGTATCACATGGGTTATGTACTCTTAGCAAAGCCATATTTTCTATGATCTTAAATAGAAGTTAAAATATTATAAGAAAAGATTAGAGATCTCTCTTGAAAAATATCTGCTTCTATATGAGTAAGTCTTCAACTTGATTGTACCAGGGATCTAATTACAGTTGGTTAAATTACATAAATGACAATTCTCATACACTATTGCCACATAATGCACATAATAATAATGCCTAATACAATCTACCAAGTGTCTTCTATACCCCGGTTTCTCTACTAGGTGCCAGAGATATAAAACTGAGTAAGACCGAAAAGAATCACATTAAACCTGTATCAGAAATTACACCTAGAAAGAAAGATGTTTTACCATTTGTAAAGAAATTGAAAAGCTTGGAAAAAAATTATTAAGTGAAGTAAGTCAAGCACAGAGAAAACAAAGAATCCATGTTTTCCCTTATATGTAGAAGCTAGATTTAGCTTACAAACTTGTAAGTAAATGCAATTGTATGCAAATGTATTAACTGAAGTATGATAGTTTCAAAGGAGAAGTCAAATGGTCTAATCCCTTAGTAAGGAAAAGTGAAAGTTCAGCAAAATTAAACACCAGGAAGTGGATACTCTAAAGGGTGGTGTCAAGGGGAAAGAAATGAAGAGCAGAAAAGGAGAAAAATCAAGAATCCAACATATACCCTACAATATTAAGAAGAGTGAGGAAAGAGGTGGGTAGGAGATGGGTAGGGGAGGGATAGATGAGAATGTTGAAAGGGGTAACACTGATGAATATTGTTTTCATTAACTGCTTTGTTAAATGGCAACTCCTTTGTACTTAAAGATCATAAACAATGTTCAAAAACAAAAAAGTCAAAAAGAGCAAAGAATGAAAGTTTTTTTTATGCAATTAAGCTGTCAAAAGATTACTTCTAATACAAGTTTACTTTTTATTCTGGCTTTATATGTTGCCATTTTTGCTTAGTATTTTTACCTATGGTCTTAACATGCTAATATTTAACTTTTTATAAGAAAAAGATTTTTCATGTCAAAGTGATAAGTTGGGGGAACAAATGAAAGAACACTATTTCTTCCAAATACCATAACAATGAGTCAGGAACTAGCACATTTCTTCTCTGGTGAGAATATGCACACATACAGGCACTTTGAGGAGAGAGCAGACAAATGAAGACATGGCAGTGCCTAAAAGGCAGAGGCCACAGTCCATGTGTCTCCAACATGTGTGGAGACCTGTGCTCTGAAGTGGCAGAGGCCAACACTGACTATCACCATTCACAGAAAAAAAGAACTGCTGAAAGACACTGCCACAATGAATGGGGCTTCTGTGACAAGTTTATTCACAAGTAGACATTTCTTTGTCTTTTCTTTTTTTTTTTTGGGTCCGGTCGTGGGGCCTGAATTCTGGGCCTGGACATTGTCCCTCAGCTCTTCAGCTCAAGGCTAGCACTCTACCACTTGAGCCACAGCACCACTTTCGGCTTTTTATATTTGCTTATGTGGTGCTGACGAATCGAACCCAGGGCCTCGAGCATGCAAGGCAAGCGCTCTACCACTGAGCCACCTTCCCAGCCCCCCACAAGTAGACATTTCTGAAGAAGGCAGAGAAAACAGGGATGGCCTTTAGACAAATGACATTTTTCAGTTAATCCTCTGTACTCACCTCCCAAGTGAACAAGTAGGATTAAAGAACCTAAACTATCTGAACGCTCAATTAGATGCACAATGGTTCTGAGGTTATTACTCATCCTAACTTAAGGAAAACTATGTGATTTTAAATAGAAGTAATTTTTCTGGGCAAGGAAAGTAACTTGTGCTTTGTCTGCTTGCTTGTTTGATTTTTTTTTTAACTTTGAGTCCAAATTCCATTATGAAGCACATGAAATATCATTCCTGTAACTACTCTATTAGTTAATCTTACTGTTCCCTGGTTCACAGAACAAATATATGTAAAGATTATTTCTGCTTCAAAATAAGCTTCTTACTTATAAATATAACACAATGTATGTGAAAAAGGAATATTTTGCTGGTGGTCTGAAACAGAATACCTTCAATACCTTTTCAAATACATGATTTTTGAGTTTTAATGAAAACTCTTGAAATACAGAAAATGGCAATAAACTAATATTGGCAATTTAAAACTACTGAGAATTAAATGATACACTTTGTCAGACAAGGTATGACTTCTTGATTTATAATAATACTTAAGAAATCAGATTTATGATAAACTGTCTAGATATATCCTCAAGCAGAAAATGCTTCCTGTGTACAACATTTATATTTTTTACCCAAATATAATAGGATGTTTTTCTGAATATTCAGGAAGCTATCAAAATCATAACTAAATCATGAGTGATGATTGAGGTTTTGTTGATAATTCAGAGCGATAATTCTGAATATAGTTACCATGCTACTGTAGGAAGGATGTTTAGAACTAATTTATTTCTTGTAGCTAGAGCAAGTGCTTTCCTGATACACTATTTCCTTCATATTTTGTGTATAACATTCATTTTAACAACACTAATAAAATACTTGGAAATTAATTTGCACATATTTGAACATCTGAAAGGCATTTTCATTGTTTTATTAGAACCAGACCTATCACTTCACATATAGTTGTGCTCAATAAATATGTATTTACTTGAACTGTATCATTCATGACCACATTGAAAAATGTAAAGTAAGTCATGTTTTTAACTCCCCTCAAAGGTCAAATACTATTTAAGCTTAGTAAGTGCATATAATATAAAAATAATGGAGATATGTTTCCAAAGTTGAAACTAATTACAAACTTACTTTACTTCATAATAAGAAATAGATTTCAGTGCATATATTTGTAATCAATATTAATATAGATGATTTGAGGTGAATTAAGACTATTAAGCTAAAAATAAAGTAGATTTAATCATTCTGTTTTTGTGGGTATCAGTCTAAAAAACACAACTACAATTTACAACAACATAAAAGGGAAGACACTGAAATTCTACAAATTGAGTCATCCTGTTTCAAAATTTGTTATGGAGTTGACAAATGAAGAAAAGATATATAAAGCAAAAGCTTCAAATAAGTAAAGCATTACATTTATTATACTTTTTAATACATAAATTATTATCCAATTATTCTAAGGGAGCTTATTTTTTATTTCAAAATAAGACCACATAACAAATGTGTTACAGTAATAATAAAAACAAATTCAAATCACAGCAGAATATTGTAACTAGCATTTATTGTATATCAGCTACTTTATGAAGCCTTTTTTTTTGTGATGGCATAGCCGCCTCACAGCTTTTTTGTTCAAGGCTGGTATACCTGTACTTGAGCCACAGCTGCACTTTTGGTGTTTTGCTGGTTAATTGAAGATAGGACTCCCATGGAAGCCTGGTGCCAGGGGCTCGTGCCTATAAAACAAGCTACTCAGGAGGCTGAGATCTGAGGATGGCAATTTGACGCTAGCCAGGTCAAAAAAATTCAGAGACTCATCACTCTAAATAATCACCAAAAAGCCAAAAGTAGAAGTGGAACTATGGTTCAAGAGTGCTAGTCTTGAGAACAAAAGCTCTGGCCCTGACTTCAAGGCCCAAAACTGGAATCAAAAACTTAAAAAAAGATTCTCACAGACTTTTCAGCCAAGCTGGCTTCAAAGGTTATTTCTCAGATATCGACCACCTGTGTAGCTAGGCTTACAAGCATGAGTCACTGACACCCAGTTCATTTAACTCCTAAAATTTTCTATGAAGTAGCTATTAAAATATTCTTTCCTTTTCAAATAAAGTATACACACTGGTTATCTACTAGCATTTATATATCTCAGTATAAATTATTTCTGATCCATTTTAATTAAAATAAGGCAGATTCTAGAAATGGAATGTTTTGTTCACATTTGAATTTAATGATATGTATAAAGTACACGGGAAAGAATGAGTGGAAAGTATTGTGTAAACTATTTAATTATACTGTCCTCTCTGATTTAAATGTAGTTATCAATTGTTAAAAAGGAAATAGTCTAAAATGTAAATTTTGGTCAGGTTTATAATTGCTCATAAGACATTAATCCACCTGCACTAATGGAAGAAAACAATTAAAGAATGTGCACAAATGAACATATAATGTATGGATGATGTATTTTCTGTTCAAAAATACTCTGTCATGATCAAGAAAACCTAAGGAACTACCTTAGAGCAGTAGTTCAATAGGCTGTATCTACATGAGAAGAGTACAGTTAAACATAGAAAATTAGATAGGAAAAGATTGGTGAATTACTGTGACAAAAACACATAGCATACTCTAAAGAACCTAACATTAAAAACATCAACAAAAATTAAAATCTACATGGCAGTCAGATCCTATTAAAAAGCTGGCCAGCTACAAATCACTATCTCTTACAAGCAGAAATAGTCCTTGACACAATATTAGTAAATAGATCCAAAAATGTTTTAAAAAATTGTTAAAAATGTTAAATAGATCCAAAATAGATCCAAAAATGTTTAAAAAAAAGTTAAAAAAATATGCCACAACCAAGTGGAATTTATCCTAGGTATATGGGAGCAATTCAATATTCAAAAATTAACTTCTGTAACCTACCATATAAAAAACCTAGAGAATAAGTAAAATCATAGGATTAGATTAATAGATGCAGAAAAACATTTCACAAAATCCAACATCAGTAAAGATTAAAAATTCTCAGTAAAGTAGGAATAGAAGTAAGCTACTTTAACTTCATGAACAATGTTTTAAAAGGAAAAAAGTACATAAACTATTATACTTAGTGATGAGAAGGGCAAAGCTCTGATACTAAAACTAAAACAAGGAAAAATGCTTCTCTCGGATGAGTTAAGAGAGATGGGTGACAATGTTGTCAGACACTTTGTACCCACGTATTGTTTTGTAGAATGGGAACTTCTTTGTACAACTACTTAAAGATAATAAAATTAATTAATTAATTAATTTTAAAAAAGAAAAAAATGTTTCTCTCACCACTGCCTTCTGACAACATACTGAAAGGATTTGCTAAGGCAGTGAGATAATAAAAAGAGGCTCAAAGCATATAGACTATGAAGCAGAAAAATGATGAATAAATTAAAAAATATTTTTCACTAACAACCTCAAAATAAAACACTTAGGAATATATTTAGCAGAATATGCACCAGGAATAAATGAAGAAAATTCACCATTCATAGAAAGACTAAATACAGTCAAGGTATTACTTATGCTTAAATCAATCCATAGCTATTGAGTCAATATAATATTGAAGGTGAAGTTCCATTTTGAGTCATCATGACCTTCATGTGAACTGATTTTGTCCCACTTCAAGACTTACTATAAAAGTAGTAATCAAGATACTGTAGTTATAACAGTAGAAAACATAAACATATAGAACAGATAAAAGAGAGCTCAGAAATATAGATGTTCCACAGAACATAAATGTCAATTCAATGTTGCTGAGATAACCTTTTTGAGCAAAAATGGTGCTGTAAACTGAACATTCACATTTTAAAAAAACGTACACAATAGATTTTAAAATCTTGACAAAAATAACTGGAAGCACCTTCTTATCCTAATCATAAAACACAAATATTTAAGTCTGCAATGGACATACAGGAAAAATCAAGATGACCTGGGAGATGATAATAACTTTTTAGATGAAGCACTAGAGATACAGTCTATGAAATAAATAATTGGTGAGTTGGACTTCATTAAAATTCAACAATTCTGCTCTGCAAATGCAATGTCAAGAGAATGAGAAGACAATGATACATAAGATAAAGGACTTATCCCAAGAAACAACTCTTAAAATTCAATGATAAGGAGGATGGAAAAATGAGGGAAGGGGTAATTGTAACCCCTCTGTATATCACCTTGACAATGAAAAAATACAAAAAAGAATGACATGCAATTAACAATTTGTGATTTACTTTAACTTTTTCTCTAAATCTGAATTATGTGACAAAAAAAAAAAAAAATCAATGATCAGAATTCTGCCCAGGTGCTGGTAATTACCTGTGTAATTCTAACTACTCAGAAGGCTGAGATCTAAGGTTCTGTTTGAAACAGACCAGGTTAAAAAAAGAAATCATGAAACTCTTCACAAATTAATTAGTAAAAATTTGCAAGTGGAGCTTTAAATCAAGTGATAGAGTGGCAGCTTTGAGACAAAAAGCCCCAGGTCAGACATGCATACTCAAGCATGTGCATACAGGCATATAAAACAATACAAAAACCTGAATTTTAAAAACAAAGCTAAAAAAACAGCTTGGTACTGGCACAAGAATAGTCCTGAGGGCCAACCAATGGAACAGAATAGAAGACCTGGAAACGAACACATAGACCAATAGCCACCTAATATTTGATAAGGAAAGACAAAAAAAAACACAGGTTGGAAGAAAGACAGCCTCTTCAACAAATGATGCTGACAGAATTGGCTACACACATGCAGAAAACTGAAGCTATATCCTTGTATCTCACAGTGCAGCAGAATCCATTCCAAATGGATTGAAGACCTCAACATAAGGCCAAATATCATGATAATATGACAGGAAGGGGTAGCGGAAACCAGTTGACACTTCCTAAGTAAAGATCCAGAATCATAACAAATCAAAGAAAGACTAAATAAATGAGACTTCATCAAACTGAAGAGTTTCTGCATGTCAAATGACATAGCTAGCAGAATGGGTGAAGCATCTTTCCTAGCTTTGCATCAGAAAAGGGCCTCATATCTAAAATGTACTTAGAGCTCAAAAAAATTAAATCCCCTAAATATAAACCCTCAAAGAAACAACAACCCAATTAATAAATGGGTTACAGACTTAAAAAAAAAAAAAAAGATTTCTCAGAAGAAGGGAGAATGGCCAACAGAAATGTTCAACATCTCTGGCCATAAAAGAAATGCAAATCAGTCAGGTGCCCATGACTCACACCTTAAATCTAGCTCTTCAGGAGGCTGATATCTGAGGATTGTGGTTGGAAGCCAGAAAAGTCTGTGCGGCTTTTATCTGCAACAAAATATAAAAAAAAAGCCAGAAGCAGTGCTGTGGCTCAAGGAGAAGAGCACTAACCTTGAGGAAAAGAAGCTCAAGGAGAGTATCTAGGCTCAGAGTTCAAGTCCCAGAACTAGAGGAAAAAAAAAAAAGAAAAGAAATGCAAATCAAAACAACACTGAGATTCTACCTTAATCCAGTTAGAATGGCCATTATCAAGAAAACTAGCAACAACAGATGCTGGCAGTGATGTGGCCAAAAGGTATCTCTACTACTACACTGTTGGTAGGAATGTAAACTTGTTCAACCACCTTGGAAAGCAGTATGGAGGTTCCTCAAAAGACTAATAATAAAGCTACACTATGACTCAGCAATCCCACTCCTGGGCATTTATCCAATAAACCACAAAGAAGGCCACACTAAAGGCACCAGCACAACCATGTTCATTGCAGCATTGTTTCCCATAGCTATGATATGGAATTAACCCTCAGTGGATCAAAAAATGTGCTATACATATATAATAGAATTCTATGCATCCATCATAAAGAATGACATTTCCTCATTTGTAAGGAAATAAAAAGACTTGGAAAAAATTATATTATGCAAAGTAAGCCAGACTCAAAGAAACATAACTTGCATCCTTTCTCTCATTTGTTGTCACTACAATGGGCCTATAAAACCACATGTAAATACACTGGATAGAAAGACAAAAAAATACACTTGGACATGATAAAGCATACAGGACTCTAGACACACACAATGAGACCAAAGGAGGATATTCTCTGGAGAGGATCACAAATGCTCAATAGCTATGTGCATATGATCACATAAAATGGTAGTTAAAGAAATGAACTCCCAAGAATGGTAACAATAGGTATTTCTGTTATTTGGGGGTTTCCGCTCATTTGATGCTCTTTTTGTTTTCTGTATCTTTTGTCTTGTATGTACGTTTATATGTTTGGGAGAAGGTAAGGGGGAGCACAGAAATGGTGGGACAAAATAAATTAGGGCAGCAGTGACATTCACTAAACTTCTGAAAATACAACTTGGGAGAGGGGCAGCAGGACAGAAAAACTGGGCAAAAGTGAGGGAAAAGGTGACAGTGTGCAAAAAGAAACATATTCATTATCTGTCTTATGTAAGTGTAATCCCTCATTGACATGTAGTATAATAAAAATATAAAATAAATAGGCTAAAAACATTAACCAGATGCTTCACAGAAGATATAGACAGGGTAAAAGCATACAAAAAGATGCTTTTAGGAAATGCAAATTAAAACATTAAGGAGATACTATTACAACACTGGCAACACCCAATACTGCCAAAGATTTGGAGTAAGGGTTATTGCTTGTTGGGGTGACAAAATGGTACAGACAATTTGGAAGACAGTTCAGTCATTTCTTACAATGCTGCATGTCTTCCTACTGCAGTGACCAGCACTCTAGCTCGTAGGTATTTACTACGGGAGTTGAAAACTCTTGTTTACACAAAAACACACAGAAAAATGATGACCGTACTTTTTCTCCTAATTGCCCAAACTGGGAAACAATAAAGACGTATTTCATGAAGTAAATGAATAAATAAAGCATAGTATATTCTGACAAAAGCATAGTATTCACTGCTAAAAAGAAATGAGTTATCAAGCCAAGAAAAAAGCTGAGGCTTTTTTAGTATGTATTTAGTACATAGTACTAAATAAAAAAGCCAATTTGAAAAGGTAGTTTACAATCTATGATTAAAATTACTTAACACTATAGAACACTATAGAAAAGGAAAAATTACAAAAATAGTATAATAGAGCTGATAGGGATAGGTGAGTGTGAGAATATTTTTTAAGCAGAAAAAGTAGACAATAAGATACTAAAATGATGGAGTATACCACACAATTGGTAGGAAATACTAAAACTATGAATTTGGGTTTCTGTTTTGACTATCATATAGCATTATAGGACCTTCAATTATAATTAATTATAACAGATTCATGACAAGAAATACCTTTTCTGAGCAATGGCGTTAACAAGAGGCTGTGTGTATGAAGTAGGGATTGTATGGGAAATACCTAAACTTGCTCTCAATTCTGCCAAAACATAAAACTCCTCTAAAATGTAATATGTTTTTTAAAAGGCTAGCCAGATTATTCTTTTTTTTGCCCACAAGCTACAAACTGAAAAGTTTAAGTATTGTATGATATCATACAGTAAAAGAGTATATATAAGGAAGGTATATGTACATCTTAGTTTAGGCCTCCTTTATGATTTTAATTTTTCAGTATATTTTCCTGGTTAAATTAATTTGTAATTTAGTTAGCTGTGGTGCCATAAATTTCTAGTTCCAGCTCCTTAAAAGACTGAAGCACTCAAGCCTCAGATTTCAAGATCATTTTGGATTAAATACTAAAGCTTTATTTTTTAAAAATACTAATTTCTGAATTATATTTCTTACTGGCAAATTTCTCTAATGGCTAGTAACCAAATTTTCTAATGACTGTCAATGGATATTTCTCTGATACCTTAGATACCTAAATAAATACATTAAAGAAATAATGCCAGTTTCAGTTAGGAAGCTAAATATCTAGATTAAACAATCAGCAAAGATACTCAGTATTTTTCTGTCAAGGCACTTTAAAATATATACATATATGGATACTGACATATTTATATAGAGATAGATAGGTAATGATATATTATCACCATAGAAAATTCAAAACACAATATTAAAAATGACAAGAACACAGTATAGAACAGCTTACATTATAAGATTATGGTCATGATTATTTTTATACAAAGACACAGATGATATATTGGAATCTCCTTGACCTCAAGAACCATTCTCACATCTAGAAATAAAGCAGACTCTGAGATGCAGCAAACTTAAGTATATAGTTTACTGCATATTAGTTACGACAGGATTCAAAGCACCTATATATATTCAAAGTGTGCAGAATGTATATAATTGAAATATTTTTGTGACTATATGTGACTTAAGAAGTTATTAAAACATTCAGCAAAATAGAACTTATTAAATAACTCAAATATCATTAAATAAGCCCTTTTCATCAGATATTATCACAAAGTAAAATGGTTAAGGCCAAAGACATTAACGTATTTGAAATATTTCATTGGAAGCAGTACTATGGCAATCTTTTTAAAGCAAAAAAACAACACTGAAAAAACAACAAAATAGCTAAAATGCCAAGCTTGAAAATAAAGGAAAGCCTAAAAATAAATGATGTTAACATTCAATTCACAGTTCTGTAAACTCCCAAATAAGTAATTAACACATTTACTTTCTAGAAAGGCAGAAGGTTTCAAGTGGAAGCATGGCATGCAGAGACTGAGAAATAAAGACTGACAAGAGTTGGTGAAATAAGTTTTAAAGATATTTCTTCCAGCCCTTTCTTAACAAACAAAGGAAGAAAGGAAGGAAGGAAGGAAGGAAGGTAGGTCTCCATTTGGAAATGTTTCCCTTCTCATTCCAGAACTAGGCTATTTGTTCTGTAGTTTATTTATAAATTCCCCATTGAGCACGTGAAAATAAAATAAATTTCTTGGTATTACTATGTGTTTGTTTAAAAGTTTTTTATTTTAAATCCAAATTATAATCTTGCCCACCTTTCCATTAATTTTTTAACTGATTCATAGTTTGACAGTAGGCACAGGTGGCTCAAGCCTGTAGTCCTAACTACTCAGGAGACTGAGATCTGAGAATTGCAGTTCAAATCTAGACGGGGTAAAAAGTTCCTGAGACTCTTATATCCAATTAACCACAAAAACCTGGAAGTGGAGCTGTGGCTTAAATGGTAGAGCACTAGCCTTGTGCACAAAAGTTTTGGGACAGCACCCAGGTCCAGAGTTCAAGCCCCAACACTGGCAAAAAGAAAAAATTTTACTCTGCAATCTTTTACTTTCCTCAAAGAAAAAAATATTCTTATGAATTCTAATGAATCACAGGTATATTTTACATGTCCAACACCGTCCACTTATATTGTTAAACATATCTCACAGATAACCTAAACCAGTCTGGGATAACAACGGGTTAGTATATACTGAATTTATTTAATGAGGATATATTATGCAGAACTAGGACTGCATTGTTTGGCTGATTCAAGGGAGAAAAGCAAGGGCATACAAGACCACAGTTAGTTCTAAGTAATCTGCCTTGCATTGCTCATAAAAGCTTACTTATATTTTATCACTGTGTGGTTTACTCAATAGTTGAAAATAAAACTTATCTTCAGAATGGCTTTGGAGCAATTTTCTTGGATTCATTTGGATCTTTTCTAGTCTTGGGGACCAGTTTCTTTGATTTTTTTTTTTTGTCCTTGGTAGTAAGTAGATTCAATAAATAAACAGTAAGGAAACCGTGGGGCAAATAGGTTCAGATTTGAATTGCCACTATGCCTTTCCATCTGCTGGAAGACCACTGGAACACAACACTTATTAGTTATAAGTTTACTATCTTTAAGTAGTTGTACAAAGGAGTTATCACTTAACAAATGATAGAACAATGCATCCTCCCAGCTCAGCTTCTCTCCTCAATTTTCTTAGTTTCACAGAATATGCACTGAATATTGGGGCTGGCTCCATCTTGCACCCTTTCCTCTCTTCATCTATTCCCCTCCAATGGACTTTCCTACACATACCTTTCAAGATGCCAATTTCCTAGTATTAATTTTGTTGCATTGTTAGTTTTTCTGAAGAATTACAGTTTGAATTCTCCCCTACAAATGCCACACCAACAAACTTAATTTTTTAAATTTAAATTTTATTGTAGATGATGTACTGAAGGGTTATATATACATAAGTCAGATAATGAGTACATTTCTTTTTGAACAGTGTCACCCTTTCCTTCATTTTCTCTCACTTTTCCCTCCCTGATGCCCCCTCCCCCCAGAAGTTATAAGGTTCATTTCCAACATAGTGTCTAGTGACTATCACTAGACTTCTTCACCTTTGTCCCTTGTTTCTATGATTCACTTTCCCCTCCCCAAATCAGATAAACTTATAAACAAGATGAAGAGTACAGAAATAATAACCAGTGACAACAGGGAATAAACCAAAGGAAAAAGAAAGAAAAAAGAAATAACTGCAAACAGTACAATTTATAAAAGCCTCCTGTTTCCATTTCTTGGAGTTTATTTCAATAAGCATCATTTTATATGGTCATTTGCACATAGCAATTGAGCTTCTGTGATCCTCTTCTAAGAATATCCTAGACATATTCTAGTTATTACAAATGAGGGAAACCATGCTGCCTGTGTTTCTTTGGGCCTGGCTTACTTGGTGTAATATAATTTTTTCCAAGTCTTTTCATTTCCCTACAAATGGGGCAACGTCATTCTTTCTGATGGAAGCACAGAATTCCATTGTGTATAAATACTACATTTTCTTCATCCATTCATCCACTGAGGGGCATCTGGGTTGATTTCATATCTTAGCTACGGTAAATAACAAAATTTGAATATGCACACCATTACCTCTCAACACTGTCTTTCATAATACGTGCATATTTCAATACAAATTATCAATACAAATCCTTTCTACAGAAAAATAAAAGGATATCCTAGAGTCATCTAAAATCTATAAAAGTGACTTTTCTGACTAGCAGCTGTGATCATCTCATACACAAGGAAGAAAACCTATGCTTCTGAATCTCTTTCTTTGCACTGCCCCACCTTTCTGTGCAAGGCAGTTCCTCCAGAATTATGAAATATACCAACTACCCATCTTCACTTCATAGTCCTGAGGATCCATAACACAAAGGGGCCTTTCCTTTTTTTCGAAGTCATGGTACTTTATTTCACCAGATACAATTTAAAGGGTTTTGGTGTTTTATAGTCCTATCTCAAAGGTTAGCAGTAGGCACTATATCACTGGGTACTGGAGAAAAGGAGTGAATATAAACACACCTAAAATGTCTCCATTGGAATTATGGTTCCACTGACAGTTCCAACTCAGGTGAAGTGTCTCAGCATCGCCAAACCAAGGTCAGTCCATGTAAGAACCAGTTAACTTCTCCTTCCTATGGTGATAATTTACACACCCATACTGTCACATTTCATTCCTGGTACCTGACTCATTAACAGACTCAGCATAAAGGATCACAGCTATTCAACAGAATTTCTTTCAGATAAGGGCTCCTCAAAGTAAGCTATATGCCAGAAATTCCTATTTATCCAAAATAGATTTGATGAAATTCTCATTTTATATTTAAGTTATGTGGGCTATAAGGTATTTTAATAAACTACATTTTTGTAGGAACATAAGGGGTCTCTAGCCTATAAAGTATTCACAGCAATGGGGTTTGCCAGACAGACAAAGCGAGGGCATTCCAGACTAAGAGGCCAGTGTATGAAACATCATGCTATTGTGAAATAGAATGTCATTATGGGAAAAATAAAAGTCATAATAAGGGTAAATTTTATAGAGAGATAAGCAGGAGCTAAGCTTGCTATGGAGTCTGGCTTTTGTCAAGAGACTGAAGGGCTGTAAACATAAAAATGCCTTAGGCAGGGCTGGGAAGGTGGCTCAGTGGTAGAACACTTGCCTTTCATGCCTGAGGCCCTGGGTTTGATTCCTCAGTACCACATAAGCAAAAAGAAAAAAGCCAGAAGTGGTACTGTGGCTCAAGTGGTAGAGCGCTAGCCTTGAGCTGAAGAGCTGAGGGACAGTGCCCAGGCCCAGAGTTCAGGCCCCACGACTGGACCCCAAAAAAAAAAAAATGCCTTATGCAGAATGACATGTTTTTTAAAAAAAATTACTGTGAAAAGAATCGCATGGAGAGGGACAGAGGAAGTAGCCCATCATTTCTCTAAAAGATAAAATGAGGCCTTTTATTGAGTCACTGAATATAAAGATGTAAATCAAGTCTACTCACAATTTCTAACAGAAATCAAATAATTCTAGGTATTTGAAATATAAAAATTACATATTTACAATGATTTTGAATGTTTAACAAAGTAAATTTGCATTCAAAATTATGTAAAAATAGCAATAATTTTAAAAGAAATATTTTGTTAGATAATATTAGGTATAAAAGTTTTACCTTCAGAAAAAATACAGCTGATTATACAAAAATAGAAGTTAGAGACAGAAAAGAAGTATTTGCTCAGTTTACTTGAACATAAAATTTTATGTAGCATTGACTATTCATGGGTTTCTAGATTTCCATAAAAATATCTGTTAACATCTATAATAAAATTAAAACAGGAATGATTTCTTTTTCCTTCTGAGCAGTAATTATGCACAGAGGGAACAGCCTAAGAAGATGCAGGTTAGTATTCCTCAGGAGTGGTAAGAAGGCCTTTGATCAAGGTACTACCTATGAGAATGATAATTCAAGCTAGAAGCAGAGGCTCACACTTTTATACATACTACAAAGATTGGGAGGATTGTGGTTCAAAGCCACCCTGAGCAAAATATTAGCAAAAACTCCATCTCAACAAACAAGCTACATATGTTAGTTTCCAGTTACATGGGAGATACCATTAGGAAGAACTCAGTTCAGGCCAGATTGGATTACAACTGAAGACACTATCTGGAAAAATAGATACTAAGGCACAAGGGACTGAGTGCATAGCTTACACGTAGAGTACATGCCTGATAACCAGGGGGCTAGAACCACCACAACAAAGTACAGGCTACTTAAAACTTCCAGCAGAAAAATGATCCAGTGGTATGTATATATAATACACAGATAATAATTTTCCAATCCTGATGAAAGAATTCACAGCTAAAATTACTAAATTCCTGGATAAGACATGATCAAAGTAGAGAGGATGTATTGCATAGAAGTTCAGTGAGCACCATGGCTAAAATATGGCTTAAAAGAGAGACATATAATGAAAAGCCAAGGAAGACAGAGGATTAAGTGAGAAAGCTACAAACAAACATATTGTGAGAGCAGCAGAAGGCATGAGACTCACCATAAGATGAGCAAGCATGACTATCACAAGACCGGATCTGAAGGGCACTTTCCCACAATCATGAGGACATACACACATAAACACACACACCCACACACACCCACACACACCCCCCCCCACACACACAGGGGTACGCAGGGATGCCTTCACTAGTTGGCTTCATGATTCATTTTCTCTGATGAGGACTTCTAAAGCAGACTTTAAGAGTCTTGATAGCTTTTAGCTTACACAAAGACATCAGGGTGGCTTTTACATTGCATTTCCTGCAAGGAAAACAGAATATGCTTATTTTCATTTTTCCCTTTTTAATGCTGGTTTACTAAAATAAATCTTTGCCAAAAAAAATATTAAGATGACTCCCTCTCAGCACACAGGTTGCAAAGACTAAACTGGGTTTGTTCATCTTGGCATTCTATAAATAGAAATTTAAAAAAACTATTCAGGGACCATGTAACTGTCTGCATCATCTTCTCTATCTCCTCTTTCCTTTATCTTTCTGGAACTCTGAGAACTGTTTAGACAATGAGGTTTTTAGTGTTTAGACGCTAGGATATTTTAGTCTTGGTATGACGATATCTTTACATAAATTCTGTGTGTGTGTATGTGAGCGAAAGAGAAAGTGAGAGTGAGAGTGAGCGAGCGAGACAGAGACAGAGAGAGAGGCTGGTGTTCTACCACTTGAGCCACAGCTTCACTTCTGGCTTTTTGGTAATAAACTGGAGATAAAAGTCTCCTGGACTTTCCTGCCTGGGCTGACTTCAAACCATAATCCTCAGATTTCAGGCTTTTGAGTAGCTAGGATTATAGGCGTGAGACACTGGATCCTGGCATAATAAATTCTGAGATAAAGTGAAAAAGTCATTTTTGTTGTTCTTACAAGTGCATATATTCTAAATCACGACTGCAAAAAAAACACCAAGCATATGAATATTTCACCCTTTGGGAAAATGCATATTGAAAAACTTTAGCTCAACCCTTTTATATTTATGAGATCAGGGGCACAGATTAGTAGACTACTACTATCTTTAAACAGTGACCAACATGCGTCCCTTTTCTATCTACAACTTAATGTTGGCAGTTCCTAAGGCAGATCCTAAGTACTGGGTTGAATAAAAGAAACCATTACATTATGCCATGTAGGTTAGATTTGGACTTCATTTTCTAAGTCATAAAGAAACTAGAAAAAAATGAAAACAGATTTATTCAAGTTTGCATACAATACCTTGACAGTGGGTTATTAAGAGAAATCAGGCTTCATTAGCTAGTTAAAGAAAAAACAAAACTAAAATCACACAGCCCATAATGACACTGTCAGAAAGACCATTAGGCTAATTGGAACAAGATGACAGTTCGCATGTTTGTAGCTATGGTATTATATGTACATTCTGTGTCCAATTAAATTTTTGATGAAATTTTTTAACCTCAATTAAGCTTCTGTGAATTTTCAAAATTAAAACATCATACAAAGTGTAAGGGTAAATTCTATTGCTGTAGATTCTTTGCAGCTAAAATGCTTGTGCCCTAGATCTCTGTCACATGTGACTGACAGTGGTAGCAAGCAGATCTTTCTGCTTAGAAATTCTTATTCTCTAAAGAACCATCTCTCACTAAAGAAATACTCAGTGCTGATGAATTCATAGAATGAGTTTCAATTTGAACGATGTTAAATACCTATAGCTAATGGTCCCTAGAAAATATAAGCTTTCATCTAGTAATTGGGTTTATTACACTTGATATTCGCCAAAAGGCCAAGAAGTGATAGTAATTGGGTTTATTAATTAAACATATAGGCATTAAATGACAGTTGGATCTGTAGACCCAGCTGGACAGGGCAAGACAACAGGGGAAAAATACAAAATAGGATTCCTGATAATCCGGTTTTGCCACCTAAATTTAAAAAATACAGTCTCATTGATGAGGAGATGAATGGCTATATAAAAGATTACAGTATAAAGAACTATAAAACAATACGGGCTAAAAAAAAAAAAGCTCTGAGAAAGATAATTAATAAGAGTGGCTCTCGTGATTTGAGCCAGACATGAAATACCTGCAGACATGAAATACCTGCAAAAACAGCAAAAAAATCAACTCTATAAAGATATTCCTCGGCCCAATATACTGTCAAGGACCAATATTCTCAAGGGTAAACTTAGGAAATAAGGTATTAGATAACTGGCCTTTGGATTTTAAGATTCACATTATTAAATCCAAAGATAATTCAGAATGGTGTTGTCATTAGAGACTAAAAATGACATGACATATTTTTAAATAACTTTAAATAATTTTTATTTACACCATAGGTAGCAAGAAATACTGATGTTTTTTATGTTTAAGCTACCTACTTTAATTCTGTCAAAATTCCGATCTGATACTCTAGGGAAAATCTCTCTCTTTCAAGAATGATTTAGTACATAATAGATTAAACAATGCTTACTGAGGGAAAGCACTTCATTCACATGTTCAAATCCTCTACAGATGAAGAGATGTACAAAATATGGTAGCAGAATGCCCAGCAGGAACCAAGCCTGTAAAAAAAGTTATATCAATCTGGCTTTGAAAATTTAAGTTCCTTGGGGACAAGTCTCAGGACTAATGTTAGACTGTCTCTACTTCTCTGTTTAGTATCTGATCACTACTGATAAACATTTGTTGACTGAATAGATAGAAAATATGGACGACATTAATTTTAAAGTTGCTAAAACAAAGCTGAGTGCTAAGAGCTCATGCCTGCAATCTTAACAACTCATGAAGCTGAGGTCTGGAGATCACAATTTTAACCTAGCCAAAGCAGGAAAGTCTGTGAGACTCTTAGCTCTAATTAACCTCCAAAAAGCTGTCAGTGGAGTTTTGACACAAGTGATAGATCATCATCTTTGAGTTAAAAAGCTAAACAACGGCATTTAGGCTCTGAGTTCAAGACCCAGTACTAGCATACACACAAAAAAAGTAGTTAAAGCAAATTTCTGAAAGCTATACACTTTATCATATAGAACTGGGGTTTGAAAACAGATAAACAATATGGTTTTAGGCCACTAACTTTTCTATCTAATAATTTTTCCTCATTTGTAAATTAGAGATAACAATATTAAAGCACTAAATAAACTAATAACATTAAATTTCTGTGAAGACATGTAAAAAGTTACATTTTAGTGCCTAGTATAATGTTAAAAACTAAAATTATAGTACAGAATATTCAAGTGTTAGTCTTATTATTTAATGACTTAATAATTATAAAGTAAAATGAATAAGACAAAATAGCAAGAAATCGATCTCATAATTTTTTATTTCCCAAACTAAATGTTTTTAAATAGCAACTGTTCTAGTATATGTATGAGTCAAGTGCAGAAGGTCAGATAATGTGATGTTAGGAAAATGAACCCTTAGATATGTATTTTAATGCTTTTTTATTTCATGCATTTGTTTCTAACGCATTTATAAGATTATCTCTTTGTTGCTTTGTATGTCTCTCCCCCACAGTATAACCCCTGCTTTCACTATATTTGATGTCAGTATAACTTGTGGAGGAGATGGGGAAAAACAAGTCGTTTAAGGATACAGGTGGACCTGTTGCAACAATGAGAAGTACAAGTTGTCATGTCGAAAACGAGCTTTACAACGTTGGGGGGGGGGGAGAGGGGAGAATTGGGTGGGGTGGGGAGGAGGTAGGGAAGGGATGAGAAGGGTAAACAAAGGAGGAGGCTGCAATGCTTGATAAGAAATGTAGGCATTATCCTGCCCATGTAATTGTAACCCCTCTGTACAGTATGTTCACAAGAAAATTAAATTAAAAAATAGAGATTAAAAATAAATAAATAAATAATTAAATAGCAACTGTTTTGAGCAACTTAGAATACTTTGATTAATGAAATGATGAAGACATCTACATTCACAGTAAAACTATGCCAAAGCTAAAACTCATAATCCTACATTGTGATTAAAATTAGAATACATACTGTTACTTCCATCTCATTATGTATTAGAGAACAGAATGATCCTGAAATCTTCTAATTACTTTCCTGGACCTATTCAGCATATATCCTTTAAATGACTAATATTCTATTTTTTCTAAATGTTTGCATACATGTTTTAATTAAACATGAAGAAATGTGCTAATCTTACATTTATAGGTATAAATTGCAATGAAGCTTTATTTTCCAGCTTCATGAGAAAGAACTGATTTCACATTATATTTATGTAATATAGACATTAAAATTGTTACTTAACCATAATAATTTAGAATTGCATACAGTAACTCATTTTTTCCTCAAACGCCATAAAATACTTCATCATATTTGGGCATTTACCAAGTTCAAGTCATAGCATGGCTGCTATTACCATTCATGTATAGCTTAGAGTAGGTGATAGCAATACTAATTAAATACCCATATGTCATGTTTCTTTTTAGTAATGTGAGAAAATGTATGGCAAGAATAATAAATGGAAAATTACATCTATAATGTTACCCAAGTCAGACACAGAGTTTTAAGTCAAGGTTGCTTGAAAAACAACGCAAGACACAAATTGCTTTAGCCTAATTCATCCAATTCTACTTAAGTGGTTTAAATAAACATAAAATTACTCTAAGGGCTTATCCATTTCGACAAACAGGCAATCAAATGCATTGTTTCGTGTTAGCATGTGAATTAGGATCTACCTGCCTTTCTTACATTTTGAACCTAAGTATAATTAGCTGCCTGGTTATCATCCAACTATTCTTGAGGTCAAACAACTATATATTTTTGTACCTACTATGAGGTAGATTCTGGTTAAACAAATATTTACAAGACAAATATTTTTCCAGGTTTTTTTTTAGCCCAGTGGGAAATACAGACAAGTAATGAGCAAATAGACAACTAAAACTAGTGTGAACTGTGGGAAGTCTTAAGAAAAACAAAAAAAAAGACAGATGTGGCTGGACACTAATGGTTCATGCCTATAATCCTAGCTACTCAAGAGTCTGAGATCAGAGACTCTAAGTTCAAAACCAGCTGAGGCAGCAGTCTGTGACAACCACCAAAATGAAGTGGAGCTGTAGCTCAAGTGTTAAATGACAAGTGCCCAGGCCATGGGTTCAAGCCCCAGCATCGATCAACACACACACACACACACACACACACACACACACACACACACACACACACACAAACACCTGATGTAGAGACCTACATTAAATACAATGATGGTAGGACAAGACTGAGCTAGGGACTTTCAATGAGGACCTAAAGAATGAGAGAAAAAAATGAGGCCCTCGGGGCAAAGGAATGGCATGTGACAAGAACCACTTACAGTGTTGAAACTAAAAGAAGTTAAGCATACATTCTATTTATCCAACAGATACAACACCTCACTACCTTTTGCTTGAAAAGTTCTTTTTATTTCTCTTGATCTAACAGAAGCTTCTCCAATGCATTAATTATATAGAATACATTGTTTCACCCTATATTCCTGGCTAACTTACAACTCTTGTAGAAATAGTACTGAAGAGTATTTTACCAAAATGATTCCACCACTGAATAAAAGATGCAAGTGTTAAGATAGTGAAGAAGCATATATTTTCTGTTTATCCACACAACTTTGCCAAATCCATTTATGCTGTGCTTTAAAATCCTATCTCCTTTGTGTAAAAAGAAATTAAAAATTCTTTAAGAAAAACTTTCTAGGGCTGGGAACGTAGCTCAGTGGTAGAGTACTTGCCTTGCATCCATGAGGCCCTGGGTTCGATTCCTCAGCACCACATAAGCAGAAAAAGCCACAAGTGGCACTCTGGCTCAAGTGGTAGAGCACTAGCTTTGAGCTAAAGAACTGACGGACAGTGCACAGGCCCAGAGTTCAGGGCCCATGACCAACAAAAAAAATAGAGAAAAGATTAAAAAAAGAAAGAAAAACTTTGTATTTAGGCTTGACATCTGTTAGAGCAAAGCAAAATACCTGATATTCACAAAGAAATTATTTCAACATAAATATTTTAAAAGCACAAGAAAATGCATTAGCAAACAGTCAATATATTTAATGTCTTAACTACAAATAGCTGATGCTTAACTGAAGGAAACATACATCATAAACATGATCTATTTAATTACATTAAGTAATGCTTCATCATTAAACATTAATGAACAAATCATTATATTAGCAATTGAAATAGTATCAACTACTTTAATTATAGTACTTATACTGATTCAAAAAATATGGTTCCAAATTTGTACCATCATATTTGACTCTTTTATGCCATCTTATTATAAACATTCATAAATTGTAGAAAGGAGTTTCATTGTGATAGCTCCATAGCTGCATGCCATGTATTGGATTAATTTATTCCCTCTATTGCTCTTTCTTATCTGACCTCTTTTAGAAATCAATTTAACAGGCTTAATTATTCTATTATCAAACATGGGTATAAAACAATTTAATAAGCCAAGCAAATATGGCTCCCTCTTGTAATCCTTGGCTCCCTCTTGTAATCCTAGCTACTTAAGAAGGAGGAGATCCGAGGAACAGGATTCAAAGCCAGCCTAGTCAGGAAAGACTGTGAGACTCTTAAATTCCAAAAAACTGAGAAGCAGAGTTGTGGCTCAAGTGGTAGAAAAGCTCACACCGAGTGCCCAAAACCAGAGTTCAAGCCCCAGGAACAACAATTTTAAAAAGTTAATTATATTCAGCTTCCAACTCCTGATTCACTTTCTCCTTTCATCCTCCCATTGGTCACCCTTTAACTTCGTGTGTGTGTGTGTGTGTGTGTGTGTACATGTGCATGCATATGCTTCTGTATGTGCATGCCTGTGCATTCTATTCATGTGTATGTTTGTGCATGTTTGTTTTTAGTTACAAATAAAATTTTGAAGTATTATATCCTATCCCCTAGTAATAAACATGCTTCATAGAAATAAATAACTACCTAACAAAACAAAAAGACAAATCAATAATTAATATTTGCCAAAAGGTGAATTATGTGCATAGCCCCAGGGTCCATTGCTGAAGATTCTGGCTTAGTGAAGTCTAGAATAGAGCCAGGAAGTCTACAAAAGAAGATACCTTCTATTTTTCAGGTGTAGGTGGACTATCTGAGCTCTGCTTTTGGGAAAACTCTGTCTTTCTCAGTATGGAAATGTTAAGAAAATGTCTTAAACCTGTATTGGCCAGTGTGCGTTCAGTGTCTGATACAGTAAAATGTGGGAAAAATCTGTCATTTACATCACAACTCCTTAGAAACTTGTGAGAAAGCAGATTAGATTCACTACATGCTGCCACACCAAGAATGGAGTTGGAAAAAATCTACCCTGCATTTTTTAAGATAAATGTCAGAGTACCAACTCTCAATCCTCCTATCTAAACAGCTTAAGGTAGCACAATGCATTTTGTATTTAATGTTAGGTGTAATTCTGCTGAGTTGCATTAAAAATAAATTTTAACGTTGGAAGTTGTACAGATTTGTCATATAGCACTTAAATATAAGCCTTTGTCTTTAAAAAGACACCACCTAACAAAAACAAATACCGCATGTTCTCACTTTTACATGGAAATGGAGGGTAGCTTAGTGGCTACCAGAGCCTGGGAGGGATGTGGGGAAGAGGAGACATCAAGAGGATTGTTAACAGGTATCAAAGTTCAGTTGAGTGCAATAAAAAACTTCAAATGTTCTATAGCACATTAGGGTAATTATGGTTGTCAGTGATTAATTGAATATTTAAAACTAACTAGTAAAGATCTTTAATGCTTCCAACACAAAAATGGTAATTGTTTGAAGTGATATACTGATTTGATCATTACACATATATGTATATTGAAATTTTGCAATATATTCCATAGTTGTGTTTCATTATGTCAACTGAAAATGTTCTCACAAATTGGCATGCTGATTGAAATCCTTTTGTACATCTACCTAAGGATAATAAATTTTAAAATACGAAAAAGCAAAACAAAAATATAAGAGAATTACTTGAAAACACAAGGCCAAATTTTTAAAAAATGTTTGCTATACAATGCTTGATAAGAAATGTATTCATTATCTTGCCCATGTAATTTTAACCCCTCTGTACGGTATTTTCACAATAAAAAAAGACTTCCTTTGTATAGAAAGGCTGAGGTGTATCCTCTATATGGAAAGTTGAGGCATTATTTTCCATAGATGAAAAATTCTGCTGGTACCTAAGCTTGTACCTGAATATGTCCACATATGGTCTGCTTTTGTTAAGGCTTGGTCTCCATCCCAAGCATGTGTTTTTGCTTTTTGGTTTTTTGTCTTTAAAAGCTTGGTGCAAGCTCTGTTGCGCGTTGCATATCTCTGATGCTCCAATAAAAGACTCCTGATTTAAAAAAAAATGTTTGCTACACAGATAAAACTAAAAATGGAGACATAATGTTTCTAGTTTATTTGATCTACATCTCCATATAAATTAATCACCAGATGTCACTCTAAAAGAATTTAAAGAAGAATGTAGAATCCCAGCAAGTACCTATTTTACAGAATATGATCAATTTCCTGACATCTTACAAATAGGTGTGAGAGGTACTGATTCTTGTGATTTTAGACTAAAAAAACCTTTTATTTTGCCTCACTGTGGATTTTCGAATAGTTCTTTATGAGCATGGGAGGTTTAGTTCATAAAAACTGACCTGTAGTTTCTCAGGATTTATTCATATTACATCACATGTTCCTTTCTTGTTACTTCAACCAAGGAGTTGGGCAATGTTCATAAAAATGATTTAACATGTAACTAAATGAAAAACAAATCTAGATTTTAATGTTAGGTTTATGGAACTCCTTTAAAACCTTTTACTATAGGGGATTCCAAACATTTGGGCAAGTTAATGGCTATTAGATGAAGTGTATAATGCTTCAGGGCAATCAGGTTTAGACATGGTTTGGCTTTGAATGATCCTTTCTATTCACTCACTGTCTTCTGTATAATTAATAGCCACTCTCACAAATCATATGTCAATTAATGAGATGCTCATAAAGGCTTAAAGGCTTGTACTACAATCCAGCCTTAATGAAAGGGAATATCCTTTTGCCAAAAGAGTCCAGATCACATTTGGTTTCTCTAATAATAAGTAGGGTTCTATGGAGCCAAATAGCAGCAGTTGTTGGTAAATATCAACCTTTTTTATTTTATTTTTTTTGTCGGTTGTGGGAGCTGAACTCTGGGTCTGGGTGCTGTCCCTCAGCTCTTCAGCTCAAGGCAAGTGCCCTACCACTTGAGCCACAGGACCACTTCTGGCTTTTTTCTGCTTATGTGGTGCTGAGGAATCAAACCCAAAGCCTCACGCATGCAAGGCGAGCACTGTACCACTAAGCCACCTTCCTAGCCCCAAATATCAACCTTTTAAATAAACCTAATATTAGTCTGAATAAGAACAAGACACTAGGAATAAGATACAATTTTTCAATTTCTTAAAATAATTATTTTATTCTCCTCATAGGACGTTAGAAGAAAGCAAGCTATACATATAAATAGGTATATCTATGATGGCATTCTTTTTTTCCACATACCCATACTAGGGGCTTGATCTCAAGACCTGAGCACTGGCCCTTAAAACTATTTCACTCAAGGTTGGTGCTCTAAAACTTTAGTCACCACTCTGGCTTTTTGGTGGTTAACTGGAGATCAAAGTCTAATGGAATTCTCTGCCCAGTTTAGTTTCAAGTTATGATCCTCATTTCTCAGCCTCCTGGGTAGCCAAAATTACAGGTAAAAGCCATCAGTGCCCAGTAACATAATACTTTTAATCAAGTAATCACTTGAAAATCCCTTCCATTCATACTTACTAATTACCCTTGGATCAAATGTTAACTTTTTAGAGTGGTGTACAATGTTCTTTGTTTAGTGATTCCATTCAACTTCTTCCAAATTCTTCCTAACCCTACATAAATGTAGCTAGGATGTTGTAGCCAGAAGTTATGACATAAATATATTATCTTATTTTACTGATGAGGACACTGGGTCAGCTGAGTAGCAAAGTATACTCCTTAACACAAGGACCTTTCATTGTAAGGCTGGTGTGTTTTCCATTACATCCTGAACACTCTAAATTGGTTATATAAATAGAAGATGGTCAGAATCATTCATTTATTGCCTCCTTAAATTGCTTTAGGCACAAGCAACACTAAACATCTTGAGCCCTATTAAAAGAGTTCTTTGACTTTGAGTCTAAAGTTACTAACAGGATCCTCAGTGTATGAGGGACTACTTTGTCACTCAGCAAATAGAGTCAGGCATTAACTCTATTCTAACTGTTATTTCTTAAGGCCTTTTCTCATTTGTTTTTCAGGCCAGGATTAGAATAACTTCAAGAAAAATAATCCCTAAATACTAACTAAGTTAGAGATTTCCTCTCAAGTGGACACTTGATAAAACTGAACATTTTTGTGGAATTACAAATGCCCTCATTTTCTAAATAACCTTTATTTAATGTGAACATTCTATAAATCCCAAAACATGACTTAATAGGTAGCTTTGGGACTATCTTTGTTTCTGGACTTACATGTTAATTCTTATATATTATTTGCATTTATATTTTGTAAACATCGTATCCAAGGCAGGGTCTTGTGCCTCCTCAGCACACAAAAGCTCAGAGAAATGAATGTTATCTGATGAATCAGTTTGATGGCCACAGCTCAAACCTGTGCAGAAGAGAAGGTTTTATAGAATGAATAATCTGTTGAATTGTACACTGACTGTTTCCATTCACTGATCATTTACAAAGATCCTGTTTTGTGCAAGACATTGAGTTTTTCCAAATATAAATTTACTTAGATGAGATGGAAGATTCTACACATTTCATACTTTTGTTTCCACTGTGTAATCACTCATTTTATTATCATATATTATTTATACAAAAACAGGTTTAATACAGGAATAAAAAGTAATTTGATCATAACTCTCTCCATTGCTCTCTTTGTTCCCCCCTTTAAGTAACTGGTAAACATTCTATTTCTTTGGCTAATTTCTTATTATAAAATATTTTCTTGTGACACGGACTCGGGACAGGCTGTCTTCAAGTTGTTCCTTAACCTTACAATTACCTTGCCTCAGATTCCCAAGTGCCAGATTGCAGGCATGCACTATCACACTACATTTGGCTAGCTATATTCTTAGAATAGCTAGCTTACATATTTCCGCATGAGACGGAAATTTATTTTCATTTGTTACATACCTATGGACATTTGGATTTGAGGCTGTATGATCACTGAAATGACACTAGAAATTCCTAACTTCCTAGTAGATAGATTTGGATTTACTATTCATAGAGTGTTTTAAAAGTAAGTAGGTAGTACTGAAATATCTGTTACATGTCTAAAATAAACATGCAAGGACTCCTCGATGGTTCAGCAATAAATACTCTCCAATCTCTAAGTATTTCTCATAATTTCACAGCAACTTTTATCAAAGAACCCATGACACAAATATAAAATATCAAAATCAACTAGAAGAAAGTATGCTATCTGAAACATAAGATTAGGATTCTTTACCTATGCATGAATGTACAGGTTTCCCCTCATCAGAATATTTCTAATGGATGCCCAAGAGCTCATAGCACATAACTGTAATCCTATCTACTGAGGAGACTGAGAAATGAAGGATCATATAGCTCAAAGCCAGCAGAGTCAAAAAAGTTCACTAGATTCCATTTCCAAATAATCAGCAAAAATCAAGTCTGGATGTATGGCTCAAATGGTAGATATCTAGCCATGAGCAAACAAACTGAGTGAGACTGTAAGACACTGAATTCCAGCAAATAATACCACCACCACCACCACCACCAACAACAACAACAACAATGATGATGATTATAAGAATAAATATTTCTAATGGAAATGACCTAGCATTCATGGATCATGAGAAGATCTACTAAGTTAACTGTTAGTAACCATCTAGTACTATTGCAAAGTATTTAAAATGCTTGTCTCACTAATGCTTTTCTACCAGAAAATTTATTAAGAGGCAAAATGATGAGCTAGTATTTTAGAATATAAAACAAAATTGCTGGAGAACTATAGTTCTCTACAATTCCTTTCTTAAGGCTTCAAAAAATAATTGCTTAAGAAAACTGCAAATGCTAAAAACAAACTACTCATTACCTATTATGTGTTAGAAATGAGTAACCTTCATACTAGTCCAGATTTTTTTCTGAAACCTGCCATTTATCTAATTTTAACAGAAGTTAGCATGAAATGTTTTCTTCCGAGACCCTCAAAACATAGTAGGTCTAAACAGAAAAATCTCAAGGTGCACTACAGCACCAAAATAGCATAAAAGATGACTACAATCAAAGAGGCCACAAAGAAAAGGGCTTTTTTATTTGTACATGACTGACAGCTAAAGCAAAATCTTGATCAGTTACATATCAACAAACTACATCACAAACAAATGTAATGTAAAACTCTGCAATAAAAGAATGTGTTATGATGTCACAGCTTTTAAACTTGTGCAGTCCTTGGAATCTGTCTAGCTGAATTCTGCCAGTTTTATGGATAATTAACATATATTCTGGTAGGTTTTGTTTGTTTGGGGAGTAGGGGCTTGGATTGAACTCATAGCCTTAGTCATGGACAAGCAAGCATTTTAGTTACACTGACCTATATCTTCAGCCCACCTGGTGAACCTATGTTCTAACAGAGATAGCATACTTTGGCTAAAGTCAAATGGCACCCCTCCCCCACGATATAACCCCTGCTTTCACTGTATTTGATGCTGGTATAATTTGTGGAGGGGAAGGGCGAAAACAAATCGTTTAACTAGGGATACTGGTGGACCCATTGCAACAATGAGATGTACAAGTAGTTATGTCAAAAAACGAACTTTAAAACGTTGGTGGGGGGGGGAGGATCGAGTCGGGGGAAGGTGGGGAGAGTATGGGAAGGGATGGGAAGGGGAAACAAAGAGGGGGCAACAATGCTTGATAAGAAATGCACTCGTTATCTTGCCCAAGTAATTGTAACTCCTCTGTATGGTATTCTCACAATTAAAAAAAAAATCAAATGGCAGCATTTATCAGAAGTAGACCTGAGAACAAGATATGTGATACACATTTCTGAACTTGATTCTGTAAAGTATCACACACTCCCAATACCACCCAAGACTTCAACTGTCCTTCCTACCAGAAGGAAAGTCCTCTTGCATTCAAATCTGTTGTTATACCAAGAAAATTAAAACTTACATCAGAATTTGGGATTACAAGAAAATAAAATGAAAAGCCTTTCTCTAAGTTTTAAATCCTCTAATTATTCAGTGCACTTATTTATATTATGCATTATATGATTTCATGAAGGGTAGATTACGGTATCTGAAACTTTTGATTTTTTCATGGAATTTTTTTTTAATTTTAATTTTATTTTATGTGTGAACATACTGTACAGAGGGGTTACAATTAGGTGGGCAGAATAATGCGTACATTTCGTACCAAGCATTGCAGCCTCCTCCTTTGTTTACCCTTCTCATCCCTTCCCAGCCTCCCCCCTCCCCCCTCCAATCCCAATCCTTCTCCTTCACCCCCCCCCACTCCCCCCCACCCCCCGCACCTACGTTGTAAAGCTCTTTTTGGATATGACAACTTGTACTCCTCATTGTTGCAACAGGTCCACCTGTATGCTTAAACGACTTGTTTTTCCCCATTGCCTACACAAGTTATACTGACATCAAATATAGTGAAAGCAGGGGTTATACTGTGGAGGAGGGACATACAAAGCAACAAAGAAATAATCTTATAAATGCGTTAGAAACACATGCATGAAAGAAAAAAACATTAAAATACATATCTAAGGGTTCATTTTCTTAACATCACATTATCTGACCTTTTCCGCTTGACTCATACATATAATAGATATTGCAAATAAGGGAAACCATGGGGCCTATGTTTCTTTGAGCCTGGCTTACTTCACTTAATATAATTTTTTGCAAGTTTTTCCATTTCCTAACAAATGGGGCAATGTCATTCTTTCTGATGGAGGCATAGAATTCCATTGTGTATATATACCACATTTTCTTGATCCATTCATCTACTGAGGGGCATCTGGGTTGGTTCCAGATCTTAGCTATGGTAAATAATGCTGCAATAAACATAGTTGTGCTGGTAGCTTTAGTGTGGTCTTGTTTGTAAACATTTGGGTAAATGCCCAAAAGTGGGATTGCTGGGTCATAGGGGAGTTCTATGTGGAGTCTTTTGAGGAACCTCCATACTGCTTTCCAAAGTGGTTGAACAAGTTTACATTCCCACCAACAATGAAGTAAGGTTCCCTTCTGTCCACAACCCCTCCAGCATCTGTTGTTATTAGAGTTCTTGATTTTTGCCATTCTAACTGGAGTGAGGTGGCATCTCAATGTTGTTTTGATTTGCATTTCTTTTATGGCTAGGGATGCTGAGCATGTCTTCATGTGTCTATTGGCCATCCTTCTACCTTCTTCAGAGAAGTTTCTCTTTAAGTCTTTTGCCCACGTATTTATTGGGCAGTTGGTTCTTTGAGGATTTATTGTTGGGGGATTTAATTTTTTGAGCTCCAAGTATATTTTAGATATGAGACCTTTGTCTGTTGTATGGCTAGTAAAGATCTTCTCCCAATCCGTGGGCTTTCTATTGATCTTGCTAGCTATGTCCTTTGCCATGTAGAAGCTCTGCAACTTTATGCAATCCCATTTGTCCAACCTTTCTTTGATTTGTTCTGTTTCCGGGTCTCTATTCAGAAAATTTCGGCCTGAGCCAAGGAGACCTAGGGTTTCTCCTATTCCATCCTGTAATGTTTTCAGAGTGTCTGCTTTGACTTCAAGGTCTTTGATCCATTTGGAGTTGATTCTGGTGCAGGGTGATATATAAGGATCTAGCTTTAGTTTTCTACAAGTAGTTAACCAATTTTGCCAGCACCATTTACTGAAGAGGCTGTCTTTCTTCCATTCTATTGTTTTAGCTCCCTTATCGAAGATTAGATGGCTATAGGTCTGTAGGTTCATTTCTGGGTTTTCAATTCTATTCCATTGGTCCTGAGGTCTGTTCTTATGCCAATACCAAGCTGGTTTGATTACTATGGCTTTATAGTAGAGTTTGAAATTTGGTATTGATATTCCTCCAGCAGTGTTCTTTCCATTGAGGAGCGTTTTTGCTATTCGGGGTCTTTTATTGTTCCATATGAATTTTTGGATTGTCTCTTCTATTTCCTTGAAGAATGAGGTTGGAATTTTGATAGGTATTGCGTTGAATTTGTAGATAGCCTTGGGAAGTATTGTCATTTTCACGACGTTAATCTTTCCAATCCAGGAACATGGGAGGTTTTGCCATTTTTTAAGTTCTGTGTTGATTTCCTTTTTCAAGATTTTAAAGTTTTCATCATAGAGGTCCTTCACTTCTTTGGTTAAGTTAATTCCTAGATATTTTATTTTTTGTGGGGCTATTACAAATGGAGTTGCTTTCCTAATTTTAGCCACACTTTTCTCATTGTTGGCATACAGAAAAGCCATTGATTTTGGGGGGTTAATTTTATAACCTGCTACTTTGCCAAAGTTTTGAATCAGCTTGAGTAATTTGGGAGTGGAGTCTATGGGATTCTTTAAATACAAGATCATGTCGTCTGCAAAGAGGGAGAGTTTTATTTCTTCTTTCCCTATTTGGATCCCCTTTATGTCTGCATCTTGTCTTATTGCTGTAGCTAGGCATTCTAATACTAGATTGAAGAGAAGTGGAGAGAGTGGACATCCTTGTCTTGTTCCTGAGTTAAGAGGAAATGACTTTCGTTTTTCACCATTAAGTATAATGCTAGCTGTAGGTTTGTCATATACAGCCTTTATTGTATTGAGGAATGTTCCATGGATTCCTAATTTTTCCAAAACCTTCATCATAATGGGGTGTTGGATCTTGTTGAATGCTTTTTCTGCATCTATTGAGATAACCATGTGGTTCTTATTCTTGCTCCTGTTGATGTGATGAATAATATTAATTGATTTGGGTATATTGAACCAGCTTTGCATCCCTGAAATGAATCCTGTTTGATCATGATGTATGATTTTTTGGATGAATTGTTGAAGTCGATTAGCCAAAATTTTGTTGAGAAGTTTTGCATCAATGTTCATCAAAGAAATGGGTCTATAGTTCTCTTTCTTTGATGAGTCCCTGCCTGGTTTTGGGATGAGGGTTATGATGGCTTTATAGAATGTGTCCGATAGGGAACTTTCTCTTTCAATTTCATTGAAGAGTTGGAGGAGTATTGGTGTGACCTCTGCTTTGAAGGCCTTGTAGAATTCCGCTGTAAAACCATCTGGCCCTGGACTTTTCTTAGTTGGAAGGTCTCTTATTGCTGTTTCTATTTCAGTGCTTGATATGGGCCTCTTAAGCTGGTTTAACTCATCTTGGTTTAGTTTTGGCATGTCAATATTTGCTAGGAAAAGGTCCATTCTGTCAAGTTCTCAAACTTATTAGCATAAAGTTTTGAGAAGTATTCCCTTATAATGTTTTGAATCTTGGTTGTTTCCATGGTGATGTTTCCATTCTCATCTCTGAGTTTATTTATTTGGGTGTGTTCTCTTCTTTTTCTGATAAGATTTGCTAAGGGTCTGTCAATTTTGTTAATTTTTTCAAAGAATCAACTCTTTGTTTTGTTGATTCTTTCTATACTTTTTTTTGGATTCTAATTCATTTAATTCTGATTTAATTTTAATTATTTCTTTCCATCTACTGGATTGGGGTTTATCTTGCTGCTTTTTTTCAAGGAGGTTTAGATGTGTCATTAAATTGTTGGTTTCAGATCTCTCCAATTTGTTGATATAGGAGCTCAGAGCTATAAACTTGCCTCTGAGTACTGCTTTTGCTGTATCCCAGAGGAGCTGGTAATTTGTGTGTTCATTTTTGTTGAATAGCATGAACATTTGAATTTCCTTTCTAATCTCTTCCATGACCCACTCGTGATTCAGCAGTGTGTTGTTCAGCCTCCATGTGATACCAGACTTCCTTTGGTGGCTTTTGGTGTTGAGTTCTAATTTTATTCCCTTGTGGTCAGACAGAATGCAAGGTATAACTTCAATGTTTCTGAATTTAGACAAGTTTGCTTTGTGGCCTAAAATGTGGTCTATTTTAGAAAATGTTCCATGTGCTGAGAAAAACGTGTATTCTGATGCTGCTGGGTGAAATGTTCAGTAGATATCTGTTAAGTCTAGTTGACCTATGCAGCTGTTTAGATCTGTGGTTTCTCTGTTGAGTTTTTGCCGAGTTGATCTATCTAGTGGGGAGAGTGGTGTGTTAAAATCCCCAACAATTAATGTCTTTGGATTTATATGGGATTTGAGGGAAAGTAGTGTTTCTTGGATAAATTTGGGTGCTCCATTGTTTGGCGAGTAGATATTTAGAATTGTAATATCCTCCTGAAAGAGAGATCCCTTAATTAGTATGTAGAGACCTTCTTTATCTCTCCTCACCAATTTTAATTTGAAGTCTATTTTATCTGATATTAGGATTGCAACTCCCGCCTGTTTATGGGGGCCGTTTGCTTGGTAGATTTTGTTCCACCCTTTAACATTGAAAATGTGTTTGTTTTTATGGGCAAGATGTGACTCCTGAAGGCAGCAGATAGAGGGGTCTTGTTTTTTAATCCAACTAGACAGTCTATGTCGCTTAATTGGAGAGTTCAGTCCGTTAACGTTAAGAGATAGGACTGAGAGGTATTTGGGAGTTCCTGCCATGTTATCCACCTTCTTGGGGGCTGCGAAAACTGGGTTCTTCCTATGTTTCTTGGATTCTTAGTTTGGGTGCAGTTTCTTGGCCTTTATTGCGGTCTTGTTGGTTTTCTATGTATAGGACATCTTTAAGAATCTTTTGTAGGGCTGGTTTGGTGGAGATGTATTGTTTCAATTTTTCTTTGCTATGGAAGGTTTTTATTTGGCCTTCAGTTATGAAGGAGAGTTTAGCTGGGTACAGTATTCTTGGTTGATAGTTGTTTGTTTTTAGGGCATGGCATACATCATTCCAGGCTCTTCTTGCTTTGATTGTCTCTTCTGAGAAATCTGAGGTGATTCTAATTGGTTTATTCATGGAATTTTTTACAGATTTTTTTGCAGGTACAATTTTATCCCTAATATTTATTTTTATTATCTTTAAGTATTTGTACAAAGGAGTTGCCATTTAACAAACAAGTTTATGAATACTGTGCATCTTGATCAGCATCACCCTTTTTTATGTTCTCACCCATTCCTCTCCATCCACCTCTTCCATCACTCTTCTTAATTGTGTAGGACATACATTGAATTCTTGACTGAATTCTCCCTTCTCCTCTTCATTCCTCTAATGCTTTCCTCTTGAGCACACTCAATCCCTTACAAGTATCTACTTTGTGATGTTTAGTTTGTTGAATTTTGACTCTGATTTTCTAAGGAATTATACTACTTGAGTTCTCTCTTGAATCTATCATATTCTACTACATCTGTATACCACTCAACATATAAAAAACATTTTAAAAGCGTGTACTGGTAGTGTGGAGACAGACCAATGTTATTTAACTTGCCTGTATGTCTCTGTTTTACTAGATCTAATCTACAGTGGGTATAGGGTAGGGTTGGTTCCCATTGTCCCATTAATCACAGAAATGACTGAGGTCCCACTCCCTCTGATGATGTAGAATCAAGTCATCCAGAAACCTCCATTGCTTTCCTAACATCCTCAAGAAAAAAAAAAAAAGATTTGAAGCACACAAAGATATACCTCATTCCAAAATTTCTAGAACCCGTTCTCCTTCCCTTTGACTTGCTCCCTCCTCCGAGTCTCACCTTCCTTCTTGATGAACTCTGAGCACACTCTGCAGGATGCCCCAACAGAAGCCCTTCTGCTTCCTCTAGAACATTCATTCTTTAGATGGTTGATGTAATCTCTGAAGCACTTTGCTTGTCTTCCTTGAATGCTACTTCCATTATAGCATGTGCCATAGCATGTTGGCTTGATGCTAGTCTTCTTAAACTTCAATTTCAATTTCGAGAGGCCTGAGATTTCATTGTGTTCTCTTTGCTTATTCTCTGTTTATTTGCTTATTCTCTAGCTCATTTATTCCCAAAGAGGCTTACTGACATACCATAGCATAAAAATAGCCACTCAAAATCGTGAACAAATTAGTTAATATACAGAAATGTTAATAATTTTAATGTATTCATAAAAATGCACACTGAAATTACATTTTAGAAAAAATAGTTATTAAGTTATTATGGTTTGGATCTGGAATCTCTCCCAGACTCATAATTTACAGCTTGGTTCCCAGCTAGTGGTATTACTGGGAGGTAGTAGAAACTGTAGCAACTGGGGCCTAGTGAGAGTAAGTAGGTCATTGGGGGTGTCCATTTTACTTGTATCAAATTCAATTCATTTAAATATACTGTTGTATTTCCTTTATTTTTTTTTTTTTTTTGGCCACTTGAGCCATACAGCCACTTATGGCTTTTTCCGTGATAGTCTCATGGACTTTCCTGCTTGGGCTGGCTTTGAACCAAAATCCTCAAATATCAGCCTCCTGAGTAGCTAGGATTCCAAAATCCTCAAATCTCAGCCTCCTGAGTAGCTAGGATTACAGGCATGAACCTACAATTATCTTTTTAAGAAGTTGTACAAAGACACATCAATTCAACATGTCAGTTTATGAGTACAATACATCTTGATCACTAGAAGGAGTCCTTGAAAGGATATATTGGGACACTGACCCATTCTTCCCTCTCCCTGCCTCTCTCTGTGTCTGTGTCTGTGCCTGCATCCACAAGTCTGGGCCTCTTCCCATTCCTTCTAGGTTGTCATGAGGTGAGCAGCTTTGCTTCCACACAAACTCCCTACCATGAATTGCCTCTTCCTAGACAAAAACAATGAGGCCAAATAACCATGGGCTGAAATCTCTGAATCATTGAATGAATATAAATTGTTCACCCTTTCAACTGAATATTTCAGATATTTTGTTACACGGACAGGAAGTGACTAGCTTAATACATATATTCGTCTATGCTCCAGCTGCAAGGGTTAAGGTTAAGCCTACAGTACTAGTATTTGAGTTATTCTTGTAGCCACTTCATTCATTCAGAAGGTGGCTGTATGCCTAATGTGCAGCAGATACTTAACTAGAATTGCTAGATATACTGCCAAACATGGACAATTTTTTTTAATTCTCCAATTACTAGTCTACACTATATAACAGTCCTAAAAGTATAACTATAATTCCAGTCACTTAAATTTCAGTAAGAGCTATTACGTGTGTGTGTGAGAGAGAGAGGCAGAGAGAGAGACAGAAACAGAGAGAGACAGAGACAGAGAGACAGTACTAGAGCTCAAACTCAAGACATACTCACTGGTTTTTGGATTTTTCACTCAAGTCTGGGCTCTCCTACTTGAGCCACAGCTTTACTTCAAGTGCTCTGGTGATTAACTGGAGATAAGAGTCTCACAGGCTTTCCTACCTACACTGGCTTCAAACTGCGATCCTCACAAGCTCCTGAGAAGCTAAGAGTGGTGCCCAGATGAAAGCTATTACTTTAACTAAAAGATGCCTGAAATAGTTCTCAGCAGAGATAGGTCCTGACTTATGTGTAGCCAGAAGCCTTCACAGTTCTTGATACCTTATACTCCATCCCCCTTACACACAGACAGACAGACAGACAGACAGACAGACACACACACACACACACACACACACACACACACACACACACACACGCATGCACGCATATGCACAGGATACTTGCCCTGTGACAATCCAACAGTGACATCATTTTTCAAATTGCAACCAAGAATGCTTTGAGGCTAGGGATCTAGTGATAAATAAAAGGTCTATACACAGCCCTGGTGACAGGGACTATGGCTGTTTATTGCACTGAGGCTAGTAATGAATTAAAAAAATGACACAATCTTCTCATGAAGTGATTAAGAATATGCTTTCTATAGTCTAAATTAGTAGAAATTAAAGTTTGTAAGTGAATTTGTGGGAGCAGACTAAATGTATTTTAAAGAAGATTATTCTATGTTTGAAGGACAGAAAACAGATGAAGGAAGAAAAGAAAAAAATCAAGAACTTTTGGTATTTTTAGTAATAGATCTGAAGGAGAAAATAAAAAGAAGAAAAAAGGAGAGGAGGAGGAAGAGCGGAAGAAGGCATATACTGTATATAGCTATATCAGTCCAGAGTTCGTAAAAGGAGTAATAAAAACTCTTATGGCAGGCACTGGTGGCTCATGCATATAATCCTAGCTACTCAGGAGGCTGAGATCAGAGGACTGAGGTTTACCGCCAGCCCGGGTAGAAAAGTCCATGAAAGGTTTATCTCCAATTAACCACCAGAAAACCAGAAGTAGCATTCTGGCTCAAAGTGGTAGAGTACCAGCCTTGAGCATAAAAGCTCAGGAGCAGTGACCCTGACCACTCCCACAACCACCAACAAAAACTCTCATATTAATTTAAATGTTAGGCACATCAAAATTACTAATAACTGATGGATGTCATTAAAACTATTCCTAATATGAATATATACATAAAGGGAAATTATCCTGAATAATTCAAACCTAGACTGTTAACAGTAGAAAATAACAAAGCTGGGTAGATTGAGAACTTTCTAAGCACTGTGGATGTGTGCTCAGATGATGACACCTTCAGACTGCAGGCTTCTCTTCCCTGGACTTCCTTCATTTTCTCTTTCTCAAGCTAGGCAAGAGCTAAGCTGATGGAGCAGAAGAGGCTAGGATGACAGTAGTGGGAATTTCACCTCTCCTCCTGCTTTCCTGTATAAATATGTATTTTCAGGATTAAATCACATTAGCAATCTGTTACTCCAGGACTATGTGGCTGACAGAAATTTCAGTTTCTTTCATACTGCCAGCTGCCTACTAAGGAAGGAAATAGCCCATTACCCCATTCCCACCCATATGGGAATTCCCTGATGCCCATGAGGTCAGCATGGCAGGAGGCTCCGCACTGTCAATTCCTGACTGGCACACACCCTTGTAGAGATGAAGATGGATCTAGTGAGTTCTGCCATGACTCAGACATTTTTCATGGCAAGTGAACAACAGGACACACATATATTTATTAAGTTTTGCTTAAAGTTCTTAAAATAAAAAAAGTAGAAACCCTAACATTATATAGGGCCCCAGATCAGTGGAATCAATACTGTGGAAGAAAACAAAAGCATAGATTTTCTGAATCAGAACTGTTCACATGAGGATGAAGGGCAAATAACACCCAAGAGAAGGTTGTAGACTGCACAGTACTGTTCTGGGCTTCATCCCAAACACAACTAAAACTAGGTCAGTTTAACTACTGAATAGAGAGCTGCATTATAAAAGCCAGCTCCAAAGTGACTCCTCAGTGTCATCTGCTACTTATTTTCCCACCAAATTACACATCACTAACATGTTAATAGTACACACTGTGACCAGAATAGTGCTAAATGTTATACCAATCCCCTGAGGGGAAACAGAGAAACTACGAGTATGTAGCTCCTTCATTTAGGCTTGGAAACTCAAATAGTGTGTCAAATTCGTAACTTCATTTTTCTACTTAGTTTATATAAGCAAAATTTTAAAAAATTAAAAAATATATAGACATTCACACACTGACACCGAAGGAGGTTATGCATAGGATTGGTGGAGAAAGGCTGAATAGGTATGTACAACGGATTATATAAAGTAAATATTCTACGAAATGAACTCCAAGAAATGGAAACAAGACATTTTTCAATTGCCATTGTTGCTGTTGTTGTTGTTGTTTCCTTTTTTCTTGTTTGTTAATGGGAGGGGAAGGGGAGCACAGAAAGGGTGGAACAAGGATAAACAAATACAGCAGTGGTACTCACTGGACACTAGGTGGAAAATGAACTGTACATCTTGTAGGTAAGGAGGGGGAGAGGAAAGGGGACCAGAGAGAGTGAGGGAAGGGGAGAGATAGCTCAGAAAGAACTGTACTTGGGCTGGGAAGGTGGCTCAGTGGTAGAGCGCTTGCCTTGCATGCATAAGGCCCTGGGTTCGATTCCTCAGCACCACATAAGCAGAAAAAAAAAAGCCAAAAGTGGCGCTGTGGCTCAAGTGGTAGAGTGCTGGCCTTGAGCTGAAGAGCTGAGGGACAGCGCCCAAGCCCAGAGTTCAGGCCCCAAGACAGAACTCAAAAAAAAAGAAAGAAAGAACTGTACTTATTACGTGATTCATGTAATTTTAGTGACTGTATAAGTGAACTCCACAATAACAATAAATTTTTTAAAAGAGGAGAAGAGCAATAAATAAGTAAATAAATAAATGACTAAAAAAAGTTGCCTCATGGATAAAGTGGGCAATCAACCAAGACAGTAGATGAAAATAGTTTTACAAACATTATAATAATCAGAATGAGGAGCTCAGATCTATGATATCAGTTTCCCAGAAGGGACAGATGGGAATTATTGGGGTCTGAGGCTTGCCATAGGCCAAAACATGAGATCTTAACCAAAACATTACTAAAATTAAAAACAAAGTCTAGGGTCATGACTCAAGTGATAGAGTGAGGCCCAGAGTGCAAGATTCCAGTACCAATAGCAACAAGACCAAAAAAATATAAAACTCAACAAGATTCTAGCCTTTATATTAGCATATAGGTAATCTCTCTCTCCCTGTATCAATAACAGTACCCTGGCAGCAGAGTACACACATCCATCCTCAGTCCAGAAGTAGCTGCTTCTGAGTGCATACAAGGGATCCCAATCCTTGACCACAGCATGTTCTCCAGTTTCCCAGAGAGTCATTTGGCCCTTTGTATTATTTTCTTTTTAGATTTATCATTTAAATGTAATCCTCTCTGCCACCAAGTTATTATCCAAAATAAATGTCAGAGACTTAAATCAAAGTCCAGATGATGTTACTATCAAAATGATGAGAGAGAATGTTGTGTTTGTTTCCTCAGAGAGGGAAGGCTGAATGGAGGAGAGCAAGCAAGGTGACAGGTAAGGCTGCAAGTCAGATGGAAGAATGGCTTGTTCTCTAGAAAGGACCTTGCACTTCCACTTGGCAAGTGTTAAGCAAAGGAGGAAAAGGTCATATTTATATCAGAAAAGACAAACTCAGTTGTGAATCAGAAAATGGCCTTGATGAATACGAAGGTTTTTGCATCTCTCCTAACAGAAAGTAATGCTGTAGCCCATGAGGATATTTAGAGACGTGTTTAGAGGTATTTAGAAGGCCTACTGGAGGCATTTGGGGCACAAGCTCAACAACATTTAGGGATGAACATCATCTAGGGGGGGTAGAAGAGCAAGACATCTCAAATGAATGATTTGTGGCACGTAAATAAACTTGTTAAGATGAGAGGTAAGAAGTCAGAGGGAAGTGTTGGAAATCTTACATGAAGTCATGGTGGTGTTCAATCTGAGGGGGGAGAGAGGGGAGAAGGAGGATAAAGAGAGAGAGAGAGACAGAGAAAGAGAGAGAAGAGAGAGAGGAAGAGAGAGACAGAGAGACAGAAAGAGCGCTCAGGTGCTAGGACATGAACTCAGGACCCGGGCTATTAGCTATTTTTTTTTGGAGCGGGGGGGGGGGGGGGGGGGGGGGGGGGGTTGGTTGTGGGGCTTGAACTCTGGGCCTGGGCACTGTCCCTGCGCTATTCAGCTCAAGGTTAGAGCTCTACCACTTGAGCTACAGTACACTTCCGGTCTTCTGGTAGTTTATTGGCGATAAGAGTTTCACAGACTTTCTTGTCCGGGCTGGCTTTGAACCGTGATCCTCAGATCTCAGTCTCCTGAGTAGCTAGGATTACATTAGTGAGCTACCGGCACCTGGCTCCTTTAGTTATTTTACTCAAGGCTGGTGTTCCATCACTTGATCCACAGCTCCACTTTTGCTCTTTGTAACTCTCCTGTCTGGGCTGGCTTTAGGACTCAGCCTAGGTAGTGGAGAATGCAGTCATATGCCATAAGAAGATTGCAGGCATGTGCCGTAGGGGGAATACAGCGTGTGCCCATCAGGGCCCAGCCTCTGCCTGGGTTTTGATAAGCATCATTTATTTGAAATGGAGTAAGTGAAATGGAATATAGAAAAAAAGTACCTAAGCCCCACACCAGTAGCTCATGCCTGTAATCCTAGCTAATCAGGATCATGGTGCAAAACCAGCCTGAACAAGCAAAGTCTATAAGACTCTTCTCTCCAATTAACTCAGAAAAAGCTGGAAGTGATGCTGTGGCTCAAATGGTAAAATGCTAGCATTGAGCACAAAGACGCTTAGGGACAGTGCCCAGGCCCTAAATTCTGGCACAAAAAAAAAAAAAAAAGGAAAGAAAAGAAGTGAATAGAAGAAAAAGTATCTAGTGATGAATATTTTCTGAGAGGGTTGGTTGAATTTTGAGAAAAGCAAACATATAAGCAGGAAGTGGTGGAAGATTAGCAGAACCCTATTGTGTAGTCACTAAGGAGAAAGTTGAAAGGCCTGCTGTAGATGTGGTTTCTAGTTTGGGTAGAGTTTGGAAAAGGAGTTTTCCAATAAGGAATTTTATTTTGTTTTGCATGGAAGAATCCAAATCATTTGTAGAGAAAGCTTAAGAGTAGAGAAAGCTTGAAATAATTATAACAATTACTCTGCCTAGGGACAGGGAGCCAGGGATCAGTAAAAATTTTGTACAAGTTGGTCTCAGGAAGTAATTTTATACAGAATTTAAGTCTTAAGGTAATTTGTGATATAAAGTACACTGTAGCTGTGTTTAAAACTAGGAACAGAGAGGTAAGAAAGCCTGGAGAGCGTCAGAGGAGAGTCACCAGCACCAATCACTGTACTGTAGGTACAGTATGTTCAGGCATTAGATGAATGGATGACTACACTTAACCATCAATCTTTAAAAGGTTAGAAAAGAACCTAAAATTTTATTTTCGAGTGAAAGTTTTGAAATTGCATGATTCAGATAATTTCATAGAATAATTTTCTCTATATTGTTATGATTTCTCATGAAACTAAGTAACTGGTCAATGTGAACACACTTTCACTTCTCTCTATTCAAGCCTTTTTATCGCTATTATATAACTCCCCTGCTGACTTATATGTTGCAATTAGGAAAGTAAGCACTTTGAGCAACTTTAACCATGTCAGAAATAAGGACACAAGTGGTTTTTTTCTTGCTTGCTATTGTTTCTAACGTATTTATAATGTACCATGTGATTTGTTTTGTTGCTTTGTATGTCCCTCCCTCACAGTATAACCCCTGTTTTCACTGTATTTGATGCTGGTGTAATTTGGGGAGGGGAAGGGAAAAAACAAATTGTTTAAATAGGGATACAGGTGGACCCATTGCAACAATGAGATGTACAAGATGCTATGTCAAAAAAACGAACTTTACAATTTAGGCCCCAGGGGGTTGGGGGGGGAGGTAGTGTAGTCGTGGAAATGGGAGGGAAGAAATGGTAGAGGAAAAACAAAGGAGGAGGCAACAATGCTTGATAAGAAATGTATTCATTACCTTGCTCATGTAATTGTAACCCCTCTGTAAATTATTTTCACAATAAAAACTTATTTAGAAAAAAAAATATTGAATTTAAGGTAGAATGGAAGGAAGCAATTACCCTTCTTAGTGAATTCCATGCATTAGCTGTAATTCCTGTTGGCCATTTTCTGCAAAGTCATGTCTTCACCATTTATGGCAAAATGCAAGCAAGTCAGACTCACCACACACAATCAACCAAACATTCCAATTCAAGTCACTCTGGGAAGAATTTCAACACAGAACATATGGTGGTGGAAAACTGTCTACTGATTTGGTCATATCCACTCTAGCAGTGGATCTGGCAGTTAAAGCAGCTTAGAAAGTAAAATATACTAAAATAACTCAGAACAGGAGACACAAAGTGAAATAATTACAAAGGCAGACCTTTGAAACCACATTTTCTTACTGGTGCTAGCATCTAGAAATAGGTATACATAAAATATTTATAGGAATACATAAAATTATTTAAAAAGCCTGGCTTGTTAAAAGAAGAAAATTTAGCCAGCTGTCAGTGGCTCACACCTGTAATCCTAGCTATTTAGAAGGTTGACATCTGAAGATCACAGTTTCAAGCCAGTCCAGGCAAGAAAGTCCTTGAGATTCATCTCCAATAAAGTACTCAGGAAAAGCCAGAATAGGTGCTGTGGTTCAAGTGGTAGAGCACTAACCTTGAGCATAAAGAGGCTCAGGGACAGCGCCCAGCCCCTGATTGCCAAATAAAAGAAAGAAAAATTATGGACTACCTTACTTCTTAAAATTTATTAGTTAAAATAGCAGTTATTACATAAAGCAATTGGTTTACTAAAAAACTATCACTACAAAAATTTCTTATTTACAAAATAATATTATTCTGAGTTAAAAAATTTTAAACAAATTAATCTAACTGAACCCAAAGCTGTAGTTTAATAAGTTTTATAATATCCATTTTATTGCATTTTCAAGTAAAATGTTCAAATCCTTGCTCATCTTGCTACAGTTATCTTTTCAAAGGTTAAAGGATACATGTCTGAGTCACTCTATTGTAAATGTACACAAAAATATTAGTTTCAATTTGTCTTATATATTAAAAAATAGAGAAAGTAATAAAATCCCAACATTAATGACCTTATTTTGTTCCCAAAAGCTACAAATAGCTTATTAACATTTCAAGGTCAATCTTTAGCGTCCATTTATTTCACCATAATCATTGAGTATCTATTATAGTTAATATCATACACTTCTTTGAGTGGAGAAAGTCAGACATAAAAAGAAGTGTGTGAAGTCAACGAAGACAACACAATGACCACATGGGAAAAAATTGCAATAGCATGAAAAAGTTTCCTAAACTTCAACAAGCTTTTTATGTACATTAAAGTAAACATTGTAATCATAAAAAAATTGTTATGATAGCTTTCAACATCTTTTCAGGCTAAGAACATAGTAATGTTAATATAAATAAGCCCAAAATATATTTATAGAAATGCTATATATGTAATCTTGCTTCTTTAGATGCTTATCCAAATGGAATGGCAATGAACTCCCCTACCCCAGTTCAGAAATATATGTTAGGGCTGGGAAGGTGGCTTAGTGATAGAGGCTTGACTAGCATGTATGAAGCTCTGGGTTTGATTCCTCAATACCACATAAACAGAAAAGGCCAGATGTGCTGCTGTAGCTCAAGTGGTAGAGTACTAACCTTGAACACAAAGAGGCTCAGGGACAGAGCCTAGGCCCTGAGTTCAAGCTCCAAGACTGGCAAAAAAAATTATTATTTTATGTATATATATATATATATATATATGTATATATTTGCTGTTACTTCTTTCTAGTTGACAATGTTGAAGCTGACATATGTCACATTTTATATTCAGATTAAGAATCTCCTTGCTCTATTTGATTATAATAAATATAAATGTGGAAGGCAAGAACATATAGTAACCGTGTTAAATTTTTCTGTTGCTAATATCCAAATTTCATAATGCAAACCAAAAGTCAAAATACTAGCTCTTATCCCAGATGTTACTCTAAGAATGTGAAAGCAAAGCAACTTTTTGGATATGTGGGCAGTGTTTTTGCTGGGATAGCAAGTAAAAAATTATTACTGGAATGACAATGATGAAATGAGCATAGTTTGAGTGACTTGGCCAATCCTATTTATATATTCTATTAGGCAAAAGTAGCCAGGCAGTAAGCAACTATAAATAATCATTTACATCGTGTTCATGACAAAACTAACATTTACTGCTAACTTTACCAATAACAGAAATCAGTGTAAAAAAGGAAAATATGGTAATTATCACGAGAGGGGTATAAATCTACAATCATGCAAGGACTAATGTGAATGCATTCTGTTGGAGCTGGTCCAAGAACACCTCATTCAAATGGACAAGATTCAAGCTGAAGATTGAGTCTTTCCTATGGTTAGCTGATAACCCACAGTAACAAATCATTTATTTAGCATAATAGAAAAATACTTTCGTATTTTGTTCTTTCAGGGAAAAGGCATTATGAATTTCTGATATTTATGACAATTTCTTTAAAAGAAAGTCTCTATCATCCTAAGAAGGCTGTATTTCAGATGGACCCATTGCAACAATGAGATGTACAAGTCTTTATGTCGAAAACGAACTTTACAACTTTGTTGGGGGGGGAGAGGGGGGAAGGAGGATTGTGTAGGGATGGGGGGGGAGAGGATGGGAAGGGACGGGAAGGGGAAACAAAGGAGGAGGCTACAATGCTTGATAAAAAATGTACTCATTATCTTGCCCATGTAATTGTAAGTCCTCTGTATGGTATTCTCACAATTTAAAAAAAAAAAAATTGTGACCTTAAAAAAAAAAAGAAGGCTGGTATTTGAATGAGAGTATATGACTCATTGTTCAATATCTTAATCAGATCACCTTCACCTGTATCGAATTCACATATATCTAAACAACCCTTTTCTTTTTCCTTTCTTTTCCTTTCCTTTCCTTTCCTCTCCTCTTCTCTCCTTTCCTTCCCTTTCCTTTCTTTCCTTTCCTTTCCTTTTATCCCCCAATGCCATACTCCCTATGATTTTATGCCAGTACTGGGGCTTGAGCTCAGCGCCTCATTCTCTCCTGTGTTTTGTTTTTGGGGTTTTTTGTTTGTTTGTTTTTTGTCAAAGCTGGCACCCTACCATTTGAACTACAAATTACTTTCAGTATTTTGCTGGATAATTGGAGTTTTCTGCCTGGGATGACCTTGAACAATTGTCAAAACATTGAATGTAAATATGTGAAAGTGGAACTAAGGAAACTGTGGGATAGGTGGGGTTGTGGGAGATGGAGAATTATGAAAAGGGTGACATTGTTCCCAGACGCACTGTACTCATAAACTGACATGTTGTACTGAAATCACTTTGTATAACTGTTTAAAGATTTTAAAAAGAGAATTCAGAAACCAAAGATGTAACACCAGAAAATGGGTGCAAAAAAATTAGTGGAACCAAAGGGAGGTGAGTAGACAAATGAGGGGAGCAAGGGGAGTAGAATGCAGTCATAAAATTGAATGCACATCCTCCAAAATCAAGAAAATGGAGGGAAGAAGTGAGGTTAAAAGGGATGGGTATTTTAAACTGTTTTGTTGAAGGGAAACTCCTTTGTACAGCTGCTTAAAGATAATTAAATACAAAAATAGATGGAAAAATATGTACTAAAGAAAAAGGAAGGAATGAAGGACGAGGAAGGAAGGGAGAGAGGGAGGGAAGGAGGGAGGGAACAAACTTGGAGAAAAAGCTTTCCAATGCAGGCGTGATGCTAGTCCATGACAGCATCTTTCCTGACCAGCCTGTCTGAATGACTGTTGTCAGTCTCAGTAACTCCTTCCTGCAGAGTTCCCAGGCAGATGTTCCATTCCAGAGAAGGGCCCATTGGAAAATAGGCCAGTGATTCACATTAGAAGAAATCTACATGTCTATTAGAATAACCAAGCAAGCCTCTTCCTCAAATATGAGCAGGCAACCAAGAACCACCAAATCCCCAAGCCAGAGTGTGCAAGAAGGAATTGGAAAAGTTGATAATTGAAGACAGAGAAGAAGAAAAAGATACATAAACTATTAACCCATTCACATAAAAAACTGGATGTTAGAAAAAGAAGCAATTGTGGATTTTCAATTTCAAAATTACATATCAGAGGAAAATAATAGGAAAAAGAAACCCCAATCTTAAAGGCACACAGGTGCTCTTATTGGAAAAGAAAACCACAAACCCACATGAATTACATAATTTTCATTTGAGATCCAAAGAAGAACCCAGAGAAGAACCTGGAGGCCTGTTCAACAGTAAGGAATGATTTTCAGACAGACTGTCACTAACAGCAGACAAGAAAACACAGCTGAAAAGTATCTTCAAGTTCTGATAACAGACAATGTTAAACTAGAAGTTCTATATTAAAGCAAAGTGAAGAAAGGATATTTGCATGGACAAAACTGGAGGAAATACAACAACAAAAAAAGTGTCCTATGTTTTCATGTATCTAAGAAGCTGACCACAAAGTAGAGAATAGAACAGTGACTAACAGCGTTTGGGGTGGCAAGGTAACAGGGAGGGAAAGCAAGGAAAGGAGAGAAGATGGCTGGAGGACACAGGGGTGCAGTAGGATTGGAGGAGTCACCTCGAGTGTTCCATAGCACAGTAGAGTCACTGTGATTGGCAACAATTAACTGAAGATTTCAAAACAGCTGGTGGAAAAGATGAGAGATCTTCCCAACACAAAGCAGTGAGATGTCTAGGAATTGCATACATCAAATACCCTGATATGATTACTACACATTTTATATATGTATTCATAAGTCATAGTTCACCAAAAGTCTGTAATATGATAATTAAAAATAAAAATATTTTTATTTATGTATGTTTCATTGGTTTATTAATTGACTTTGGAGCTGGTACTAAGGTTTGAACTCAGAACCTGAGTGCTGACCCTTAGCTTCTTCACTTAAAATTGGTACTCTAAACTTGTGCCACATCCCACTTCTGGTGTTTTGCTGCTTAATTAGAGATGAAAATAGTAGACTTTTTTTCCTGAGCTGGCTTCAACCCTCAATCCTCAGATCTCAGCCTCCTGACTACCTAGGATACAGGTGTAAGAAATCAGTACCCAGCATAACAATGTATATTTAAAAATAACCTCACAGCATTCTATTTTTAACAAACATTCCACCACCTTCCTGAGGTAACTTACTCTACAGTGCAAATCAGCTTCTTGCAATAATGTCATGAGTATGTTTCAGAGAGCTAACAGAGATATGCATCCCAGTTCCAGAGAAGATGAGGATGAGCACCTTGTGAAAAATGATGACATCAAGTTTTTTTACCCACGGACCAATCACTGTCTACGGTGAAAAGTATATACAATATGACAGTTTGCATCTGCCTGGCTATAGAAAGTATGGGATTTCTTTTTGTCTTTACAACATCTTAGTGGATGACCTGTATTATACATCATATTCCAGCTGGTTGCTATTTAGCAATGAAATTGGCTTTTTTTCTACTGCAACAACAGATATTTTAATTTTCTCAGAAATTTATTCATTTTTATTTGCCATTACCATTGTGATTTTAAAAATTTACAATATATTGTCATTATAAAAGATGAAATAATGAGATTGAGGGAGGACAAACAGAGAAAGGGGAGAAAGAAAAGGGAGTAAGAATAATGACATGATATTCAGAAAATGATAGTGGCCAGTCAATGGGTCATGGCTCTGCTCAGAGCAATGCATGAAGGTTTCTTTGGGAGGATATAGTCTCCTGAAGAAGTGTGAAAAGAAAAGGAATATTTAATTTCCATACAATTTGGTGAAAAACTAAATAAAGCTAATATTTAAAAATCAGAGCTCTAAAAGTCATTTTTAAAACATTCTTTACAAAGATAGAACATAGTACCTAACATAGTCACCAACTTTGTTCCTTTGCTTAAAATCATCAAGAAAAGCTTTTCAGACTTTCCAAGTGTGAATCAGAAAGAGATGAAAACAAAAGAAAAAAATCCCAAAAACTAAACAATTGGAAAAGTCAAAATATAACTGTAAATTAACCACAAAAAATATATGTTGATCAAAAATTTACTAGGTGATTATTTAAACATTATATTAAACATGATATTCCAATTCTATAGTTTTCAGATTTCTTATACTGTGAAGTATGTATGAGCTTACCTAGTATTTTTCAAACTCAGCTTACTATTCCACTCTGTTGTGTAACTTATCAGAGGGAATAGCTTTTATTACACACATTCATGACAAATACAATCTGATACAGCAACAGTACAGGACTGCCTAGTTTCTCAATATACTTTGGTAAATGAATAATAAATAAGTAAATATAACACAGAATAGCATCTGAAAGGAGTACTGCAAAACTTGCACAGAAATACTGCTCCATACATTTTTCCAAAACATCCAGCTTTGCTATCACTTCATTATGATTAGAAATTACAGATGCTTGGCTAGATACAAATGACTTCAAGCCTGTAATAATAACTACTCAGAAGCTGAGATCTGAGGATCACTATTTGAAGTCAACCCTGACAAAAGATCCTCAAAGACTCTTACCTCCAACTAACCACCAAAAGTCAGAAGCAAAGGTGTAGCTCAAGTGGCAGCACAGCCTTGAGCAAGGAAGCTGAGAGCTAGCACCGAAGACTTAAGTCAAGCCCAGAGGGCCTCCCGCCCCCCTGGACACACACACACACACACACATACACACACACACACACACTGAGAAGAAATCTTTTGCTTTCTGCATTCTATGTTTCGCCATGTGTAAATTACTTAATGCTGTAAATCTGATCATCTGTGGTCCATTGAGGACAAGAGTAAACATTATTCACCTTGCAGGAGTTTCTGATTAATTGGCACAATATATTTCAAACATTCAGTCTACACAGAGGCACAACACATATCAGAAGTTACTTTTCCTCCCTCCTGTGTCACAGCTTACCTAACTCTATTGCTGCTTCCAAGGTAGCTAATGCAGTATTCCAACATGCCTTCCCAAAGGATGCAAAATGTATCTCAGAATCAGAACTAAAGAAGAATAAAATGCTCTCTCAGGAAATAAGCTAGGAATAGCCCTAAGTAAAAAATGGTACAATTTAAAGAATAAAGTATTAGTTTCAACAGAGGCATTAGGTAGGAAAGATGACTCACTAAATGGGTTCAAAGAAAGATGTTAAAACATGGAGTGGGAGATTGTAGATGATTAGATAGGCAAATTATAACTAGGACAATTATAGTACTTTCTTAGGAAATGCCAAGAATATCAAGAAGAGAAATAAACGAAAGTATTAGAATTTGGCAAGTGAAAGAAACCATTAGGAGAAGGTGGAAAACAAAAATAATAGTTTAGCTTACAAATAATATAACCAATTTAATATAACCAAATAACAATATAATATATAATAATATATAATAATATAACCAAATAATATAACCAATTTAACTGTGATTTTAAAATAGCGCATATATATTGATATGTTTCATTTGTGTATTAATAAAAAACATGCTCAACCTATGGATTTTTATAGACCTTCAAGCATTCATAGAAGTCTTGACTCTTGCAATTAGTCATGACTAATTTTATTAAATCTGCCTCAATTGCTATGCCCATTAAACATTGCTTATCTCTAATAAAAACCTTCCAACTTAGCAGGACAATGGGTCTGTTTACTCCTGCAAGATGTACATGCATTTTTCTTACTTTCACATGATACACATATTCCAAATTCCACTTTTCCCTTTCAAGATATCTTAGAGAAAAAGGATTTCATTTATGCATCATCCTTCTGTTAAATAGGAATAATTGAGTACAATCCCAACAACGCATGAGGCCAAAATCAGGAAGAGACCAATTTGAATTTAGCTGGGGAAAACAAAGAGTAGAAAGAACAGAAGTGGTGCAAGGTCAGCCCCACACAAAACTTAAAATGCGCTAGTTCCTAGTCATGTGGCCCCTTATTGTGCTACAAATTGTGCTTAATTTTTGCTTACTGTTGTAAATTTATGCTGTTTTTTTGAGGAGTGAGGGGGTACTTATTAGCAATAGAAATCAAAGCCTCACACTCCTTAGGTTGGTGCATCATCTCAACTTTTTGCTTTTATTTTGGAGCTGAAATCCCAAGAACTTTTCTACCCAAGCTTGTTTCAAATTGAGATGCCCCATATCTCATTCATTGTATACCTAGGATTACATACATAATTTGAAGATACTGCATTTCTTGGTGATGGTGGTGGTTGTTTAAATCATCAGAGGATAATGAATCAAGTCAAAAGTTTAATAATTAATTACATTTTTATTCTTCCTCTTTCACTGTTGTATGCCTTGTTTACTGATTTATTTAGGAGAATCTTCCTTGTACCATAGGGATAGACCCCATTCAGTCATAGTGATTAATCCTTTCTTGTTGAATTTGCCTTGCTAGAGTTTTGTTGAGTATTTTTACACCCATGTTTATAAGAGATGTTAGTCTTTAAGTTTCCTCCTTGTGGTGTTCTCTGGTTTTGATATCAGGGTCATGCTGACTTTTACTAGGTTTTCTTTGTGAAAATACTGTACAGAGGGGTTACAATCACATGAGCAAGGTAATGAGTACATTTCTTATCAAGCATTGTTGCCTCCTCCTTTGTTTTTCCCCTACCATCCTTTCCCACCCACCTCCACAACCACACTTCCCACACCACCACCCCTCCCCTACACCCCCCCTCCGCCCCACCTAAATTGTAAAGTTCGTTTTTCGTTTTTCAACATAGTATCTTCTACATCTCATTGCTGCAATGGGTCAACCTGTATCCCTACTCAAACATTTTGTTTTTTCCCTTCCCATCCCCAACTTATACCAATATCAAATACAGTGAAAACAGGGGTTATACCCTGGGGGAGGAACATACAAAGAAACAAACAAAAAAATCACATGGTACCTTATAAATACATTAGAAACAATAGCAAGAAAAAAAACACTTGTGTCCCTATTTGGGGGTTAATTTTGTTTAACTTCATCTTATCTGGTCATATGTATATAGCTTCTGACCTTTTCTAGTTGTCGCAGACATATGCTAGTTATTGCAAATAAGGGAAACCATGGGACCTATGTTTTTTGGGGGCCTGGCTTACTTCACTTCATATAATTTTTTCCAAGTCTTTCCATTTCCTAACAAATGGAGCAATGTCATTCTTTCTGATGGAGGCAGAGAATTCCATTATATATATATATATATATACGTATATATATATATACATGTATATATATATATATATATACGTATATATATATATAAACCACATTTTCTTGATCCATTCATCTTCTGAGGGGTATCTAGGTTGGTTCCCTATCTTAGCTATGGTAAATAATGCCACAATAAACATAGTTGTGCTAGTAGCTTTAGTATGGTCTTGTTTGTGATCATTTGGGTAAATGCCCAAAAGTGGGATTGCTGGGTCATAGGGGAGCTCTATGTGGAGTCTTCTGAGGAATCTCCATACTGCTTTCCAAAGTGGTTGAACAAGTTTACACTCCCACCAAAAATGCAGTAGGGTTCTCTTCTGGCCATATCCCCTCCAGCATCTGTTCTTATTAGAGTTTTTGATTATAGCCATTCTACCTGGGGTGAGGTGGAATCTCAATATTGTTTTGATTTGGATTTCTTTTATGGTTAGAGAGGTTGAGCATTTCTTCATGTGTCTATTGGCCATTCTTATTTCCTCTTCAGAAAAGTATCTCTTTAAGTCTTTAGCCCACTTATTTACCGGGCTGTTGTTTCTTTGAGGATTTGTGGTTGAGGGATTTAATTTTTTGAGTTCCAAATATATTTTCAATATGAGACCCTTATACGTTGTATAATTAGTGAAGAAGCTCTTCTCCCAATCCATGGGCTTTCTACTGATCTTGCTAGCTATGTCCTTTGCCATGCAGAAGCTCTGCAGCTTCATGCAATCCCATTTGTCCAACCTTTCTTTGTTGTGGTGTTTCTGGGTCTCTATTAAGAAAATTTTGGCTTGTGCCAAGGAGACCTAAGGTTTCTCCTATTTAAAAAATAAAATACCTAGGAACTAACTTAACCAAAGAAGGACCTCTATGATGAAAACTTTAAAAACCTGAAAAAGGAAATCAAAGTAGAACTTAGAAAGTAGAAAAACCTCCCATGCTCCTGGATTGGAAGGATCAACATCATGAAAATGGCAATATTTCCCAAGGCTATCTACAAATTCAATGTGATACCTTTCAATATTCCAACCTCATTCTTCAAGGAAATAGAAGAGGCAATCCAAAAATTCATATTGAACAATAAAAGACCCCGAATAGCAAAAATGATCCTCAACAGAAAGAACAGTGCTGGAGGAATATCAATACCAAATTTCAAACTCCACTACAAAGCCATAGTAATCAAAACACCTTGGTACTGGCACAAGAACAGACTTCAGGACAAATGGAATAGAATTGAAAACCCAGAAATGAACTCACAGACCTATAGCCATCTAATCTTCGATAAGGGAGCTCAAAAAAAAAGAATGGAAGAAAGACAGCCTCTTCAGTAAATGGTACTTGCAAAATTGGTTAATCACCTGTAGAAAACTGAAGCTAGACCCTTATATATCACCCAGCACCAGAATCAACTCCAAATGGATCAAAGACCTCGGAGTCAAAGCCGACACCCTGAAACATGCTGACTTCTTGAATTTGAAAATATACCTCTTCTTCAACATTTGGAGACAAGTTTCAGAGCTATTAAATAGGAAAATTCATCAGCTTTCTGGAACTAAGTTTTTCTTCGCTGGGAACCTGGTTACTGGTTCAATCTCTTTATCATGTCTCAAATATTTATTCTTTCCAGGTTACCTGATTTATCAGTGCAAAATCGTTCAGGTTCTCTTTTAATTCTTCATATTATTTGTGCTATTCGTTTTGATGTATAGGCAACTTTTCTCATTTTACTCATGATCTTTCTTTTCTTATTCTGTTTTCCAATTTGTTTATCATTTTGAAACATTTTTGCTGGTATTTGTTAGTCTTTATTTCATTTCTTTGTATTCTATGTTTTTTTTCCTTTACGTCTAATAACTATAAGGTTAATTGTTCTCCATTTTTGCATTTCACTGAGGTGTAATGTTAGGTTGTTTGAGATATTATTTTTATTTTGTAGAGTTTACATGTATTGTATTCCCTCAGAACTGTTTTTACTAGTTTAGTAAATTTCTGTATTTTGTGTTTCCATTTTTGTCCTAAAATATATATATTTTCCTTTTGATTACTTTATAATACACTGCTTACTCAGAAGTATGATTGTTAACAGCCACATGGTTTTAATGGTTCTATGGTTTATGAGATTCTAGTTTTATACTTCTGTGTCTAAAAACACACTGATACAATTTCAGACTTCGTAACTTATTAGGACTTGTTTTGTAGCCTATTGTATCTATCCTGGAGATGGTTGGGTGTGTGCTTGAGAAAAATGTGTATTTTACTTCTGCTGGACAGAGTATTTTCTACATATAAAGCTCATGTACCAAAGGAAACAATAAAATGAAAAATCAGCCCAACATTTAGGTTTAAATATTTGCAAATAATTCATTTGGAAAAGAACTAATATCTAAGCCAGGTGTTAGTGGTTCATGCTTATAATTCTAGCTACTCAGGAGGATGAGATCCAGAGGATCTTAACCTGAAGCCAAGTCACACTAGAGTTTATCTTCAAAACAACCAGGCACAATTGGCTTATAGCTGCAATCCTAACTACTCAGGATGGTGATATCTGAGAATTGCTATCCAAAGCCAGCATAGTCAGCAACATCCATAAGACTCATCTCTAATTAACCAGCAAAAAGCTGGAAGTGGAGCGGCGGCTCATGTCTTACAGCACTAGCCTTAAGAAAAGAAACTCAGAGAGAGCTCTTTTGAGTTCAAGTTCCAGTGCCGAAACACACAGAAAAACAAAGCTGATCTGGAAGTGAGGCTCAAATGGTAGAGCACCATCCAAGCAAGTACAAAGTCCTAAATTTAAAGCCTTAGAACCACAAAATATTAATATCCAAAACATATAAGTTCATATGTCGATAGTAAAAAAGCAAATAAGTAAAAAGTAAATTATTTCATTTGAAAGTTGGCAAAAATAACTTGAATAGATATTTATCCAAAGAAGACATTCAAATGCTTAATGAGTATACTAAAGGTGTTCAGTATCACCAGTCATCCTCTCATTTGTTAGAATAACTATAAAAAGTTAAAAAGTGAAAAGATTTAGAGAACCTAAATGTTTTTAGAGGAGATTGAAAGAATGAAAGATTTAGAGAATGAAGATTTAGAGAATGAAAAACACTGTATGCTGTTGGAGGGAGTGTGAACTGGTACATACCTACGGAGAAAAATTGAGGCGTTCCACAAAATATTAAAAATGCAATATACATGAACAGAAATCTCATCTATGCTTGCATTTTCAAAGGAAATAGAATCACTGTCTGGAGATAGCAATATTTTCATGTTTATTGTGGTGTGATTCAAAATAATCAAGATATAGAAACACCTAGGTATCGATCATCAACTGAATCATACACACACATATGAAAATTATGCATCCTTAAAGAATGAAACCCTACCATTAGCACAAACACAAATAATCTTATTTTGTGATAACTGTTATACATGGAATCTAAAATTGTTAAGCTCATGGAGACAATACAGAGTGTTTATTTTGATGAAGAGATTGAGCAGAATAGAAATTTTTGTAAGATTATTGAGCTCTGAGAGCTAGCTAATGGTGACTACAGTTTTGAAAAATGAAAAGAAAGTCTAGGTTAAAAGGAAGTCCGCAAATACTTACACTATTTCTACTTAAGCAAAAAGTTCATATAAGTTTATTTTTGTGTTGTATGTAAAATATATTTTTAATTTGATTTAACATTAAGTAATAATAGCTCCTCACATAAAGATGCCCTTTTCTTAAAAGAAACAAATGCCCTAATCTGGCATCAAAATTCTTCATTTGTAATCAACTGTGAAATAAAAAATATTCGAGTTCTGCAAAATAACATTTCTTTGTTTAATTATCTTTGGAAGTTGTACAAAGGAGGTGTTATTTAACAAAGCAGTATGAATACAATATATCTTGATCAAGGTCACTCCTTTCAATATTCTTGCCCATCCCTCCCCTACCTACCCTTTCTCTCACTCTGCTAAATTTTGTAGGATATATATTGGAATCTTGTCTGCATTCTCCCTTCTTCTCCTCTTTGTTCATCTACCCCTTTCCAGTAGAGCCCACCCCACCTTGAAGGAGTGGGAAGGGGAAGGAAAGAAAGGGATCGGAAAGGGAGAGGAGGGGAGGGAAGGGAATCTTATGTCTAGGAAAGAAAGATTTTTCGAAGCGTGAGTTGGCCCCTTCAAATAGATGACAGAAGTGTCAGAAGTGTGTAAGGGATAAGAAGGAGCTTGTGATCAGAACGCAGGACACATGGGACACAATGAGAACAGAAAAGGGGCAAAGTTCCTTTTTTGAACCATGGTCATTTAAATCTTATTTTCAAAGAGTTCTCAATTTATAGCTATCAAAGAAGCAAGGGAAAAATGTAATAGGCATATTCACAGCCTCCCTTTCTGCTAAGATACCAAAATCGAACCTCAGATATCCTCTAAAATTCATCCTACCCGGGAAGATAGTGACATTGAGAAGTAAAAACACTGTGGGCTGCTTTCTGAAAGGGTGCAGACTGTGGAGGTCGCTGCCTCTGATTTCTGCGGGTCTTAGGAAAAGTGTTTTCAAAGTCAGTGTCTGGTAATGAAGCTCTGCTGGGCATCCAGCCGTGGCTCTGATGCTGCCCCCAGGGGAAGCCTGGGTTCTGCCCGTGGAAGCCTTGACTTAACCTTACTTTTCAGCTTTAAGAGCACTTTTCGTCATAGTCCCAGATTCTAAAATGAATTCCTTTCTGTATAAAAATTAGCCAAAAGTGGATCTTTTGCTTTCAACCAAGAGTCTAGATTGAGTGATAAGTCAAGCAAAATTGTTTACCCTTTATTTTATAGGATGCATTGAACCAAACCTACTTTTAGGCAAAATAATTGCCTCCAAACCTAGTTTCAGTTTCAAAGTATTATTTCATTTTAATGAACTTCATAAAGATCATGACATTTCCTGAACTTTCACATAGAACACATGTATTATTTAATTATTGGCTTAAATATTATAAATGTAGATTTTCTTATACTTGCTACAGGTTTTGAAATATTCATTTTTAACTTGTTACTTTTATTAAAAATTATCTTTTGAATCAAGAAATCAAAGGTTTATTCTGCCCAGTTTCTAGAGACACTTTGTCAGAAAGTCCTCTGCAGCAGTGAGGTGTTAAAAGCCATCACGCAGGCTGCCTTCCTGTCTAAACAAAAGTCAGTGATTGATGAGCTGCACAACTCACCACCTTACATGGAGCAGCTCCTGAATAGAATGTCAACATGGTACAATGGTAAACTGCAACATTCATTTTAAAAGACAGCATTTTCATAGGATTCTATCAGAATTTGGCACAAGACATAGCAAAGAATACAACCCATTTCATTTGTAAGAGAAATGGATTTGGTACAAACACATCCACAGAATAAACCCATATCATATTTAAGTGAAACAATCAGCATTTTCTTTTCCATCTATTCCTTTTAATGGAATTATCCATTTGTGGATAATTTCCATCATGTACTATGTTACTCTTTTTCTGGATAAATGAACTTTGAAAATACAAAGTCCAAAGAATATTTTGTCCAAATGATGAGTTGTGAAGAATCAACCTTTTAATTGAATGGCTAACAGCAGCAGCCATAATACTCATTCCTGACCTTCTTTATTTGGAACAGGAAATGAAGGTTCTGAGGGATGGCTATATAAGAAGTTTAATTTAGGGACACAGAATAAAAATGCTGTCAAAATGAAACAAATATTTCTTTCCTCTTGTTTCATATTTCATCTATAATTTTATATGACTCATAGAAAAAAAGATAATTAGGTAAGCCCTTTTATGTTTCTAATAAAAAGGGGCTATTTGAACATTAAAGACAGTTATTAAAACCTTTCAGAGAGGCTGAGAAGGTGGCTCAGTGGTTAAAGCGCTTGCCTTGCATGCCTGAGGCCCTGGGTTCGATTCCTCAGCACCACATAAGCAAAACAAAAAAAGCCGGAAGTGGCGCTGTGGCTCAAGTGGTAGAGCGCTAGCCTTGAGCTGAAGAGCTGAGGGACAGCGCCCAGGCCCAGAGTTCAGGCCCCACGACCGGACCCAAAAAAAAAAAAAAAAAAAAAACCTTTCAGAGAGCTTACCACAGAAATTAAACTTAAATAAGCAAATAAAATTTCCTTACAATAAAAAAGAAGCAACTCCACAAGAGAAAACAAACTATAACTGCCAGTGTTTTGTTTACTTTTAGGAGAAATGTATTTAACACAGCAATTAAAGATGGCTCTTTCTAGTACTCAGTCTTCCTTTTATAGTCCAGCTCTTAGTATGAGTCATTTAATATGAGGGTCTCTGTCTTAAAAGGAGTAAGATTTTCTTCCTGCAATTTGTAATGTCAACTTCAATCTATGTACTCTTAACCAGTTCTATTGCTAAGCAGTAGTAGGCCTTTTCCCACACACCAGAACAAATAAATCCTCTGTCTTGGCTGACACACAGGAGGCACACTACTGAGCTCCAGAAATTTCCAACCTGTTCCTTCAGTTATCCACCTACATGACTACTGAAATGAAAGGGCTCACTACTGCTCAACACCTGAAAGTGGCTAATGCATCCTATTCAAATGAATACTTCTGTATCTACTATAGATCTATTACTGTCAATAAACTCATCATATTTATTATTTCATTTTCTCACATCTAAATGAAATGTTAACTTTCAGTAAGACAGCATCCACAGTATTATACATACTATGTAACTTTACAAAGATTAATAAGAGGGCAAGGTGCTGACTCCATCTTCTATTTATATTAAAGTATATTGAATTAATACTTTAAACTATATGGTTAATCCACTCTATCCCATATCAACATATTATGCAACAATATTTTTCTATCTCACATAATAATTATTATACAATCAGTTTTAACTATTACCGGGTATAGGGATGTGCAGTAAATTTATTAGGTTGCCTTGTATAATAAACACCACTACATACAAATCTAAAACCAGAATAAGTAACAGTAACATTGCTGGGTCAACAGATCTCATGTTCATAGCATTGAAAATTTACAATCAATCTTGAAATTATAAATGTACACCAAGAAAAGATTTTAACTGAGGGGGTGTAAGTTTCAAAATAACATTTTTACAGGAATTAAAGTGCTAGGTACATCTTCTGAAACATTTAGAATTTAGAAAGAAGTCAGAGACACTATTAGATATATTTATAATGTATTATAACCTATGATATATTTATTATTATTTTATAAAAGTTTTATACACTAATTGTGCTAATAATGACTGCAAACTGAACTAAGAAATTATCAATGGCTTTTACCTATAATTTTCTACATCTAAGTAAAAGTAACTAAAATAATATACCACTTTAGGCCTTTTTCTACACTCTAGTATAAAGAAGGAAAAATGCTCATATTATTCCCTTCATTATTTAGGTTTTTGGGCAGCTTTTTGTCAGTCATGGGGCTTGAACTCTGGGCCTGTCGCTGTCCCTAGCTTCAGCTCAAGGCTAGCTCAAGTAGCTACAGTGCTACTTCCAGTTCTGTGGTAGTTTATTCGAGATAAGAATTTCACAGACTTTCCTGCCCCAGCTGGCTTTGAACAGCCTCCTGAGTAGCTAGTATTACAGGTGTGAGCCACCAGCACCCAGCTTATTATTTAGGTTTTTGAAAATAATATTTAGATTTAGGCATTTGTTTTTAATGTGAATTTTTAATATTTTTATTAATTTGTATTAGTTGTACAAGAGGGGTTTCATTTTGACACGTCAATACACATATATGATGTTTCTCAACCAAACTCATCCCACATTTTTCTCTCTATCCTTCCTAGTTACTTCTTAAAATTGTTTCAATGGGCTTCACAGTTCTATTTTCATATATATATATAAACAGATTTATTCACTAGCTCTGCTAGCCCTCCCATTTCCTGCTGGCCCCCACCCCTAACACAGCCTGTGTGACATTCCCATCTTTCACTTTTCCAACTTTTAGTATATATCATTTGTACAAAGCGATTTCATCATGGCATTATTCAACAGCTTCCAGTAAAATATTTTGAGATTAGATTTTCCTCACTACTATTTGCATAACTATATATCCAAAGAAAGAAGTGAGCCCCAAATGCATGTATTGGAATAGCTGTCAGACTGGCCAACCTGACAGTCTGATGCTAGTTTTAAACCATCTCTCACTCTGCCAGGGAATGGTACTCTTTTCCACAGGATCACAGTCTGATAGGAGACCATGTAGGGCATCAGAGTTTGGCCTGGATCATCTCCTAGTCTGCATCCAGCTCTGACTTTTGTGTGGCAGTTCAGTTATCATGTCTGCCACCCCTGACTCGAAGAAGAGCTTATTATCAGACACTGAGCTGCACAGATTAGTCCCTCTTCATACCTTTTGTCTGATTCACAATGCACTTGAAATCTCTTATTTTATGGAACTGTCACAATCTTATAGAGAAGGCTGAAGAGCGATTATTAGTTTTTGGTGCAGAAAGACAATCTGATAAATTAGCTCATGTCAAAAGATACATAAAAAACTTAGGTATCATTATTTCCAAGGCCTGACAATATTACACAGTCCCACCGAACATTCTCTGGGTCATATGGATAAAATGATCTTATTAAAATGTTATGACCTATTTTCTAAATTAGAATCAACTAACAGACTGAAATATCACGATAAGCTTTTTTTTTCTAATTTTTTTACTTTCTGCTGGTACTGGGGCTTTAACCCAGAGATTCACAACCTAGCTGGAGGCTGATACTCCACCACTGGGCCACACTACCACTTCTGGGTTTTTGCTAGTTAACTGAAGGTAAGAATCTTACAGACTTTTCTGCTTGGGGATGGCTTTGAATCCAGATCCTCAGATCTGGATGTGTGTGCCACCAGAGCATGACAGGAATTTCCCTTTTTAGAATAAAAAATTCAGTATTTGTTAGGATTTTTATCTCCAGTTCAGAATTCACATAAGAGTTTTGGGGGATCCATGCAGGCACTGATGTATCTAAATCACTGATCATTAACCTTACTATATAATGCAACTCTGGTGCTAAATTTTATGTGACAACTGTACTAGGTTATAGTGCCTATCTGTTTGGTAAAACACCAGTTTGCATATTACTGTGAGAGGATTATTTTACATGTCCTTAATGTATAAATCAGTCAACTGAATAAAACAGAATTGCCTCCCATACTGTGTGTGGACCTTAGTCTGTTAGTTGAAGACTCTAATCAAAAAGAATGAGATCTCTAAAGAGGAGGGATTTTTCCTCCAGACTGTCTTTAGACTTGAGCCACAACAAGAACTCTCACTACAATCTGCAAGCCAGCCCATGTTTACACTTTCCAGCTCCAATCATATCGTGAACAAATGACTTTCATGTCTATAATCGTTGCTACTTAGGAAAATAAGTTCCAGAGTACTACCAGCCTGGACAAAATATCCATCTCCAAAATAACCAGTAAAAATCCTGGCTAAGTGTATAACTGGAGAGCCAGAGTGACAGATAAGCAATCAACCTGAGCAAGCCAAGGCCCTAAGTTCAAACCTCAATATTGAAAAATTAAATCCAACCTTTCTCTTACACCCTGTGTCTGTAAATGTGTGTGACCATATATACATATATACAGATATGTGGATATAGATATAGGTAGATATATACATACATACACAGATACACAGTCATGCACATGCACAAAGGTAATCCTTTAGCATCATAATGTAAAGGACTACAGCCACTATGGAAAGCAGTATGTAAATTCTGTAATAACTAAAAATAGAGACACATGCTGGTGTCTCACATTGTGCCAATCAGGAGGCTGAGATCTTAAGATCTACACTGAAACCAGTGTAGAATGAAATTTTAGAAACTCAAATGTAAAAAAGAAACCATCAATGTATAGAAAAGAGATGGTCGGTAGAGCAGAAGAGGAAAAAGGTGAGTGCAAATGGAGACAGATGTGAAGATGGAGATAATCAAGGCATGATATATGCATGTATGTAAATGTTGTAGAAAATCTCACTAATTTATACAATGTGTTCATTATTTTTTAAATAATGAAGGTGCAAAATGTTCATGCTCTAGTGGTATCATACATTGTAATAGAACACAGTACTAACATGTCTGCTGTGATGCCACTATATTCAAAATTACATTGTCACACCATATAAAACTGCAGAATAAGATCATATGCACATAGCTATTGAGTCCTTTTGATCCTCTCCTTTGTTTTTACTATGTGAATGTTTAGAATCCTGTTTAATTTATAATGTCCAATTGTAATTATTTGCCTTTTACTATTTATTGGGTTTACTTGTAGATTTATAGGCATATTTATAGGCACATGAGAGAAACCATGCAACCTATGTTTCTTTGGGTCTGGATAACTTCACTTAATGTAATTTTTTTCCAAGTCTTTGCATTTCCTTACAAATGGGACAATGTCATTCTTTCTTATGAAAGCACAGAATTCCACTGTATATAACACATTTTCTTGATCCATTCATCCACTGAGGGACATCTAGGTCGATTTCATATCTTGGCTATGTTATAAAGAAAAGTTGCAATGAACATGCTTGTGCTTTAGTGTGGCCTAGTGGGTGGTCAATTGTGCATATGATCATAAAAAATAATGCTTATCAAAATAAACTCCAAGAGATGGAAACAAGAGAGTTTGGGATTTTTTAATTTTTTACTTTTTTTGGAGGCTTTTTTTTCTGTTTTCCCCCTTTTGTCACTGTTTTTGATTTCTGTACCTTTTGTCTTGCCAGGAAGCTCAAGTAATAGAGCACTAATCTTGAGCAGAAAAGCTCAGGGACAGTTTTCAGGCCTGAGTTCAGCTCCAAGACTAGTGCACGCACGTGCACACACACACACACACACACACACACACACATCTGTAAGTACATCTCAAGTTCAGAATGCCCACCTAACAAGCACAAGGCGCTGAGCTCAAATCCTACTACCTCAAAAAGTGTAGAATATACAATTATGTGCAGTATATAGTGCCTGATAGTCAAAGTAAATTATTATGCTTAGGCTTATCAGTTACTATTGTTGAGTGTACTCTTATAGAAAATATATTTACTATAAATCAGTATGCTTTGTTCACTTGCAGCATCCTCCAACATCCTGTGTTTACTTGATTGTGTAATTGTATCTTATGTACATTTAATCTCACATCTGTGTAAAAACAATATATGATGTTTCAGACAACAATTAAATCATGTAATGATGAAATCTTTAAACCATCAGCAAATGGTTCATGGCTACACAGGCATGCATAAACACAGATGTACATGGCGCACGATTTTTTTCTAAGCATAAAACCTATTGGTTTTATTTCCATAGAGAATATTGTCTAGTACATTAGGTTGGTTTTCTCAATATTTATCACGTAGCTGGAGAATCTTTCCCTTCCTCTGCTTCAAATTAGAATGCAAGCACTCAACTTGTCCACATGTCTTACCAGTAAGAGTGGCCACACTACACACTTGTGACCAGGATATATAGGTAGAAATCCGTAAGAAAGACATTTAGCCATGAACCCATGCTACAAGAAATTCTTTTCTCATTCTATCTGGAAGTAGAATCTTAAATCTAGAAGTATGAGGCAATAAATGGCAATAATTTCAAGCCTAGAGAGAGTTCAATGGCAATACATTCATGATATCTTTGTAACATCAGTTAGTCATGGCTACTCACCAGAACAGTGAAAGCCCTGGTGTTTTCTTTAGTCAACTACATTCTTACATCACACATTAACCTGTGTAGTAATTTCATAAATATCTATAAGTCAAATATTTGTAACATTCAGCTTATAAGTACTTTCTGCCTTATAGAAAAGGTTAGCAAAAAATAATTTTTAAAAATAAAATCATTAAAAACTCTGCTATAATTGATCCAATATTTAGTTATTCCTTAAATAAAAAATGTGAAACAAGCTAGATGCCTGTGGCTCATGCCTGTAATCCTAGCTACTCAGGAGGCTGAGACCTGGAACATCACAGTTCTGAATCAGCCCCAGAAGAAAAGATGTCGCTAGATTGCTCTGGTCCCAGATCAGCAAGCAAGCTGGAAAGGGGAAGACTGTTCAAACCCAGGTTCTGCAGGGGAAAAAAATGTAGAGTACCAATAATAGCTGGATTCTTTTTGGAACTGTGCTGAAAGAATTCAGCTCTTCCAATAAGTAGAGACCCAAGATGGTAAAGTCATCTGTCCATAGGCACAAGTGATCATAGAACAACACTATCAAGATGCTAGTGGTTCCTGCCTATAATCCTAGGTACTCAAGAGACTAAGACCTGAAGGCCACAGTTCAAAGTCCCAGCAGAAAAGTAGTGAGATTCAAATGAATTAATTCAGCAGTGATACTTACCAGATACTATGTTGGAAATAAACTATACAACTTGGGAGGGGGAGGGAAAAAAACTGCAAGAAAATGAAAGAAGTGGTGACACTGTTGAAAAAGTACTCATTGACAGACTTATATAATGGTAACCCCTCTGTACATCACCTTTACAAATATAATTTTTTCGAAAAAAGAAGCTATCAGTAGAGGTATGACTCAAGTAGTAGAGTACCATCCTTGAGTGAAAAAGCAAAAGGACAGCTTCCAGGCTCTGAGTTCAAGCCCCAGTACTGATACAAATCAAACAAAATCCACATTTATAAGCTAGGCATAAATATCTCTTAACCTACTGACAAAGCTATACTAAATAGGAGTTCTTATCCATAGATTATTCAAAGTGACAAAAAAAAATCTGTCCCCTTACTACGTGATATATGTGATCATATGATAGTGGCAATTTAAATTGATAGGAAAAACTGAAATGCATTGGTCAAAAATTTAAATACAGCTGTTCAAATATATTTTAATTTTGATTTTTCCATCCTAAAGAATTAAACTATTTAAGATTTCCCTTGAATCTACCATATTTCATTTAGTACATAGTATAATTCCTTAGAAAGACAAAAATCAAAGTGCAGCAAAATAAAATACCAGGAAGCAGGTAGGGTAGGGATAGAGTAGGGTCAAGGGGAATAGAGAGTGAGAATGCAGTCAAGAATCCAATGTATATCCTATAAAATTGAGAAGAGTAAGAGAAAGGGTGAGGAGGGTAGGGATGGGTGAAAATGTTGAAGCGGTCAAATTGATCAAGATACACTCTATTCATAAACTGTTTTGTTAAATAGCACAACCTTGCACAACTACTTGAAGAATAAAACAAAAAAATAAATAAAAATTAAATAAAAATAAAAATTTAATAATAAAAATTTTAACACTAGCCTAAAGCTCCCAGAATTCTAAGACTTCACTTGGAAATCTAGAAAAGATACAAAATCCTCAGTGGTAAGAAAGGACTCTCCTTCATGTGCTCAGTCCATCCATGACTATCATCTCTGCTGTAGTGTTTCTGTTCTTTCTGTAGAGGAGCTAAGCTTTGTGCTGGACCCTTATACGGTCAACCTAGTGGGAAGCACTTCTGGTGTTTTATTGGTGCTGGGACCACTCATCTACGGCTTTGTCCTGGAGGAGTCTGCCCTCACTGTGACCCCTAAAGCATCACATCTGTCTGGCCTCATTTCATCTCCATGCTTGGGAACTTTACCTGCTGTTGTTTTGTTGCAGGTTCTGGGGCTTGAACTCTGGGCCTGGGCCCTGCCCCTGAACTCCTTTGTCTCAAGGTTAGCACTCTACCACTTTAGCCACAGCACCACTTCAGACTTTTTCTGTGATTAATTGGAGATAAAAGCCTCATGGACTTTCCTGCTGGGGCTGGCTTAGAACTGTGATCTTCGTATCTTAACCTCCTAAGTAGCTAGAATTGCAGACAGGTGTAAGCTACCAATGCCCAGCCCTACTTACATGTTCAAGTTAAGACCAACTTACTTTTGAAACCTCCTTGCTAACCTTGTGCTTTCTAGTGATGGCCTCTATTTTTTTAATGTATTTTTTTTCAGTTCTGTGTCTTCCATATTATTATATTCTTCTATATTATTATATTCATTTTCCGTAAGTGAAGAGGATCTATAACTAGAACTAGGCATGGGATCTTACACTTGGTAAGTACTCCAAATACTCATTCGCAGGTATGTTATAATGTTGCTGTACTACACTGTATATTTCATATATTCTTTAACCTCCAGAAATATGTATGTGTTTATAGAGTGGTTGATTAGAAGTAGCGTCGCTGTTTCCATATTCCATCATCAGCTAAGCATATGGCTGGCATTCAGCCCAAGCTTACTTACTATGTTAATTGTAATAAATATGGTAATATCTCCATTTATCCTCAGGGATTTTCCCAGAATAATTAACAATAAAACTCAACGAAAAAGGCACTGTTAAAGAACTAGTAATTATGAAATATTTATTTTAGTTTTCTATAAAACCTTATTGTTATAACCTTATAGCTATTTTTTCACTAACTAGTCCTGATAACTTTCCTCAGTGTCTATGTCTGTATAGATATATATATAGATATTTCTGAGTAGTAAAATAAAATGTTCATTGAATGTTCATTGTGATATAAAACTAATTATTAGAAGAAGAATATGGCTAGACAGATGGACAGACAAGGATATATGTATGTATACATGTAAATATATTTAAAAACATAATTTAAATACATAATTCAGATAACATGATGAGTTCTCTAACATATCACAAACTAAGTTGTATATGTCTATGTGAATTCTATTTCTAAATTATACGGCTATAAAACAAAACAATTACTTTAAACTGACAGCCTACATTTTTATTCTTGCCCTCAGGTGCAACAAAAGATGTAATTTTCTTTTTCTACTAAAGATGAAAACTTTATTCTTATACATTTTTCCTATAAATATCCTAAGGGCTAGAAACATCATATCAATTTTGGTCTTTCCTTTTCAAAACTCATAGATCTGTCTTGGAAAGGCAGAGCATTTCTTTATCTCTAGCAGGCAAACATGTCTAGGGGAAAGAATGGTAAAAATCAATGGCAACAAACCTCAATTGTCTGATCTTTGTCACCTCTGTCTTTTCTTTCCCATTTCTTTATATACTTCAAGTTGTCCATTCCAATCCTTTCTCACAGTTTCAAAATCAAAAAATAATGTTAGCCTTTAAATTCTTAGACAGAAAAGATATCAATATAACATTTGAGAAGCTGGTCTTCAGAATCAAATAAACTTGAGTTTAAGCGAGTTACTGAAGTTCTCAAAGCTTCTTTCCCCATCTGTACAGCAAGACAGAGTGCTCCATCTTACTTAATGCTTGTTAAAGCTGTGAAAAGTGCCCAAGACAGAGTATGGAATGTAACCTCTGCTCACTAGTTATAAATGTGCTTATTATATGCAAGAAATGTTCAAAACCTAATATTTCTTCCATCATAAACATAACAAAAGATTCAGTACTTCAGATATTCCCTAGCATAATATTAATTCTATAATTTATAGAAACACACCAAACTGTAGGTCAGCTTGTGGTCAACGCATCTACTACTGCTTTCATGCAATAATAAGTCCTTTTTCAAGCTTCCATTTCATCACAAGTTCAAACCCCATTGTGCCTTAAAATAATGGAGACAGTCATTTAAATTCACTACAGTAATAAGTGTAGCATCCAACTTGTAGGAACAAGTTAATCAAAACTGCTAATATATACTAGCATATCTTCTAATTTTTAAAGCAACAGAAAATTTAGCTTATCAGATCTAGATCTAGATTAATCCGACCAATCTACATTAATTATAATCCACAGAACAAAATGTACAAATAGTTTTAAAATATTTTTGTAGTTTCATAATAATTTAAAATCTATAAGTAACTTCATATATTGATCAAAACAAAAAAATAAAAAAACAAAAACAAAACCCATATGCCACTACTATTACACTTGACTGTTTTGCTTAAGAGTTGTTGATACTATAGTTAATGAAATATTCCATAAAATCTGCCTAAAATATATATTGAAGTTTAAAACCCATATAGAAAAATGAAAAACTGAAAGAAAAATGAAAGAGGAGAGATTGATCATTCTAGTCTTAAAAACTAATTAAAGGAGTGTTTTTAGTCACAAATCTTCTTGGGAAAGGATAAAATGGAAGCTGTGTTCTTTTAAAAAATAATAAAAACAAATGTTAGGGGCTGGGAAGATGGCTTAGTGGTAGAGCGCTGGCCTTGCATGCATGAATCCTTGTGTTCAATTCCTCAACACCACATAAACAGAAAAAGCAGAAAGTGATGGTATGGCTCAAGTGATAGAGCACTAGCCTTGAAATGAAATGTTGAGGGACAGCGCCCTGGTCCAGAGTTCAGGCCCCACAACCAACAACAACTTCAAAAAAAAAAATGTTGACTATAACCAGGAAGCACCAGTATCATTACTTACAATCTTGAACAAAGACATTGATAATGGCTAATATGCTTTATAGAGTTTAGGTGCTGATGAAAAACACCATATTTCAAGTATTTTGACATGTTTTATCACTGTCAGACAAATTTGATAAAAATCAGTTTCTCTCATCAATCGTTTGAAGAAATTTTCAAATAATGTATTCAATGAAATAACTTTGATACCATACAAATGAGATTTAAATTTTACAACCCTGGCTTAGTTCAGTAAGCTGCTTTGAATATGAATAAAACCTACTTTATATGACCATTTGTTAAAAGCCTCAGAAGTGATACTTTGTTAAAAAAAAAATGTGAGCCAAATTCATAGAGCATGATAAGTATTAATATGTTTCAACTTGACAAACAAGTAAACAAAGTCTGCTGAGAGCACGGAACATGAGCCTATAAAATAACAAAATATTAAGGAAATAAAGGACAGAAAACTAATTTTGTTAAGATATAAATATTAAAAATTAGTTAAAATAAGACAGACTCTTGAAATTTACTTAAATCAGGATTTTATAAGATATCACATGCATCTATGTTTATAGTTTGTTTATTACAGTTATAATTCTATTATTAGTATATATAATTAAGTAATATACTACTATTCTTTAGATTCTATTATTAGTATAAATGCCTAAGTAATATTCTACTATTCTTTTCATTCTATTATTATTATATATATTTAAGTAATATACTACTGTTCTTCAGAGTGCGAGGGTTCAAAAAACCTAATCTATGGCATACTATTAATTAATCTTCAATGGGAACAACAGATCAATTTTAGTAGATTTGAAATTTTACTTTAAAATTGATAACCATTAAGCAATCCACATACAAAATTTGCTACACTGAATATGGCAAAATATATAATACTGTAGTAACAAATATGTATTAGAATAAAAGTAATTATCCATTATATGCTTATAACTAAAGAAAAGGAAACCATCACAAATATTACTATAAAATATGCTGTCAGAAGAGTAATCACTGATTAACAAAGATTTCTGATTATACTTGATCTTTCCAGTCACTTGCAAAGTTAGAAGACACTCTTCTTGAAATTTCATTTGCCAAACTTCATATTTCTTTAAGATTATTCAATAAAAATGGAAAGTGATACAAGATAAAGGTCAAGTGTGAAGAATGTAGAATTTAAACAACCATATGGGAATCACATGGATCTTAATACAAGCAATTATATGAGTAGCAATCCACAGATGGTGAGATAATGAATTTATACTTAAGACCTAGATAGCATTATATGTTCATAAATTCAAATATTCAAGTATTATAGAATAAGATGTCAGCCGGGCACTGGTGGTTCACGCCTGTAATCCTAGCTACTCAGGAGGCTGAAATCTATGGATCATGGTTCAAAGCCAGCCCAGACAAGAAAGCCCATGAAACTCTTATCTCTAATAAACCACCAGAAAACCAGAAGTGATGCTGAAGCTCAAGTGGTAGAGCACTAGCCTTGAGCTGAAGAGCTGAGGGACAACGCTCAGGCCCAGAGTTCAAGCCCCACAACCGACAATAAATAAATAAATAAATAAATAGAATATGATGTTTACCTTTGTTTTCTTATTTATTGCATAGCTCCTCCATGAAACTATAAATTCCACAAGGGAGAATTCACCACCTAACACAGCATCTTTTCCTTAAAAGGAGGGCTAGGTTTAGTGGTAAAGCCTGGCCTAGGCAAGTCCAAAGGTCCAAGTTCAAACCCCAATGTCACCAAAATAAAGAAGGCTAATCATATGAGGAATTTGCCACTCTTTCTGCAAAAACTTTAGCAGACTCAACAAGGTAGGAATTTTCACACTGATTTGAAGATGTTATGAAGTTCATTTTCTTTTTTGTTCTCTCAGAAGTACCTGCATTCCTATTAGAATAATAACTCCATTATTTTGAAATATATGGCAGAATTAAAACAATAATTTGAGGATTGTACTTGTACTGATACAAGAATCTCTGTACTGGTCAGATTTTTGGTCACTGTAACAAATACCTGTAAGTAGCAGCCTAAAACAAAAAACAAAAAACAAAGATTTATTTGGCTCACCATTTCAGTCTATGATCTAATGACTCTGAAAATGAGGTGACATAATATAATGTCAGGAGTGTGAGGCAGAGAGAGTATCCAGTAAGCCTCACCTCAAAGCAGCCAAGAAATAAAGGCTGGAAGAAATAAAGACTGACAAGGAGTGCCCCTCAATGGAGGCACGCCCCCAGTGACAGGCCAGGCCCCAACTATTAGCCCTTCCAGCTACACATTTCAATGAATTTATTTAATATGGGGTTACCACTCTCATGATCTACTCATCTCACACTAGTTTCATCAGCTGGGGACCAAGTCTTTTGGAGGATACTTAAGTTCAAATCATAATAAATGTGTAGAAATAATCTCCCAATTGAAAAAGAAATATTTAGAACCATGTGTTTAATATATCACTTGCAATGAACAATAGTCAAGAACAGATACTAGAAAATGAAGTTGTCTAACATTCAAGAAAACCTATGAAAATATAAAAATGAGTCTTAATGGGGAAAGGAACTCGAAAGGCACATGGAAGTGAAAAGTTGAAAGATCAATATCATTGCTATCTATATCAATATCTATCCACCTATCTACCTATTGCCTATACATCAAACTTTCCTCTTTGAGAAGAAACCAGAGAAATTTCTAGTTTAAGTAAACTAATTTTTATTCACGCAGTTACTAGTCAAGACTCATCTCTCAGTCTGGGGCCACAACTAACACCATGAGGAGCCATGAATGCAGCCATTAACAAAAATGTGATCGTGAGTCTATTCAAGAACTCTTCAAACCTGTCTGTTATCTGTGGAACTGATCTTCCATCTTGAATGCTCATGAGACTCACAGAGTTTTTTTGTTGTTGTTGTTGTTTTTGTTTTTTTGGTTTTTTGCCGGTCGTGGGACCTGAACTCTGGGCCTGGGCGCAGTCCCTCAGCTCTTCAGCTCAAGGCTAGCGCTCTACCACTTGAGCCACAGTGCCACTTCTGGCTTTTTCTGCTTATGTGGTGCTGAGGAGTCGAACCCAGGGCCTCATGCATGCAAGGCAAGCATTCTACCACTGAGCCACCTTCCCAGCCCCTCACAGAATTTTGATAATAATGTTTCTATAGCACCTCGGTAATTCTAAGAATCATTCACTAATCTACACACTACAATCTAAACCTTGGAACAGGATATACAAGCCCAAGACTTCTGCCTTCAGCTTCATATATCCTCATGCAACTTACTTCCAGATATGTTTATGTCAAATACAGTACTCTTCATTATACTGTGCTTCCACCTTCCTCTTCCCATGATATATCTCCCCCATAAACACACACACACACACACACACACACACACACACAGAAAGACAGACAGACACACACACACACAACTGCAATGCTCCGAAATATCACCCAGTGCAGTAAGTCAGGCGTGTGTAAGTGTGAAGCAAGCACTGCATTTTCCAGTTCTCCTTGGACACTGCTTCCCTGTGTGCTTCCCGTATTTCCCCCAATACAGCAGTCAGTTACATACACAGACATGAGGATTTTACGAACAATGAGTGGATAAAATTAAAGCTACTCATTTAACTATTTAGTTTGTAAAATTATTGTATCCACCATTAATCAAACAGATCACTCTTGCTGCTCTTTCTTTTAGAGATCCTGTGCAACAGCAATGAAAATCAATGAAAGCATCCCATCTGTGTTTAAAAATTCTATTACTAAAAGTTACTCAGATGAAATCAATATAACGTTTCACTAGGTAAAACATAGTTTTCTACAAGACTGTTATAAAAGTCTACCCTAATTTTTTTATAAAGGAGCAATATCTGAAACATAAAAGTTAAGACTATGAGAAAGTATCCAGTTGCAAGAGATAGCTTTACATCCACTGCCCAAGCTGTGTGGACCAGCTGAGCAACAGTCAACAGAAATGCTGAAATTCTAATTATATCCTATGACTGTCAAAAGGAAAACAAAAACTAGGAACTAGATTTTTAAATCAAAATTTAAGTGTTATATTTTAGCACATATAATAATATACTTCGAGAGTCTAAATCATGTTCACAACAGAGCAAAACTATCATTGAAAAAACAGGGAAATTACAAAGAAGGTTACATAGAAAGAGGTAAGAAGCTCAAATAATACCCTTTAAGAATGACACACATTTAATTTAATTTCAAAATATTATGTTATTAACAAATTACAGCCTAAGGAGCAAGTTATATGCAACAATAAAATTGCTTATACTATTGATCTATGATATGACTATCATACCCAGGAAAACACTCACAGAATATATATCTGTTTATACTTCTAAAGGGCCCAGATTGAAATACAAGTGTTCTTGGGTGAAATTAACACCCTATGCAGTAATTTTTTTTAAAAAAATCAGTTTAATCACAGGAAATGTTTTCTTGAAGTCACAGAGAAATGTTTTACCAACCAAGAACTCTGACTTTTTGAATTTTTTAACAACACTTAGTTTAATTAATAAAGTATACTTTGGGTCTAATTTGCTGCAAAAATTAAAATGAGAAACACTAATCTTAAAAGAATTCTTTGATAGATAAAATGAAAATGTCATCAGGAGAACAATCATTGCAATCAAAATTACTTTAATGCTATAACATGAGTACTCTTAAAAAAATGTCTACTTCTTCTACATCAACAAAACACAAAAATTCGTGTTCTGAATGATTCATGTTTTAAATTATTTTTAATAGCAAAGACTGTTTTTGCTATTTAGTAAAAATATATTTAAAACATGCAACTGTATTATACCACCCAAAGTTTCATAGATGAGTTTGAGACATATTTTACTTCTATTTCATTCTCTGGAAAAAATATTATTTTATACAGAATATTTTCATGAAACTTGCAACATGAGATATATGTCTTGAAAAAAGGAAAAGAAAAAAAAAAACCTAAGCTAAGCATTGAAAGTAAATGTACAAGAAAAGTCAATGTAGAGTAAGATGTGAAGGGAACTAAGCATTGTCTATCTCTGCTAAAGAAATCAAAAAAGAAAGAAAAAGAAAGAAAACAAAACAAAACCACTAAACCCTAAAACACTCATGCCAAACAGTGGCTAAACGCCACATACAGCCTCCCAAGATGTCAGATTGCAGCTCTAGCAAAACAGTAGCTAAGATAGGGCTCAAACAAAACAGTGATTTCTGCTGAAACACTGTATGAATTAAATTGGAGATTTTTCATGAGCAAACTCCATTTACTTATGTTTACTTACAAGTTTATTATATTATTCACATAACCAGCAAGTACAGGAGGTATAAGTGAGTATAACAGCAACTTATGAAACCTGCTGATTATTAACATCTCCAAAACTAAATGACTTAGCTTCAGTCAAGGAAGGGAGACTCTCAATTTAGACTCTCTAGTGACCTTTGATGCTTAATTTTTTTGTATCATTTAAGCAGTTGGAAAAAGGTATCTGGATAAGACAGAGAGAAACAGAGCAATAGGTAAACTGGCAAGATAGATATATTTACCCAGCCCACCAGGCTCTTATGATAAAGAACTGAAGTTACACATGATTGAATCAAAGCCCTGAGGTACATCAAGAAAAACTTTCAGCTGCCTTAAGAGAGAAGCTCATGGGTGTTCATGTTATTTGACTGCAGACTAGGATATCACAAACTTCCTTTCCTACTGACAATTGGAGACAAACTCAGAGAAGTGGATCATTGCCATGGAAATGAATCATGGAACCTACACAGGAATTGTGTTTTTTGTGTGGACAGAGTCTGACCTGTTTAGGATACTGTTAACTATGTGTACTAAATAAGGACTTTTAAAATATTTTTCATATATTCTCCTTAAGGTCAATTATTCAATGCACATGGACTGAAGCAAATACCTGTAGTGCATTTATAAAAAGAGACACTCATGTTTCCATAATGCTCAATTTTGAGCATTTTTTGATGACTACAACATATTGTTTTCTTACTCTTAGTCAAATGAAACTCATTTAAGGTTGTAATCTGTACATGAATTTTTTTTTTTTTGGTCAGTCCTGGGAACTTGAACTCAGAGCCTAGGCACTACCCTTGAGCTTTCTCTGCTCAAGGCTAGCTCTCTACCACTTTGAGCCACAACACCACTTTCTGTTTTCTGGTGGTTCATTGGAGATATGAGTCTCAGAGACTTTACTGGCTTTGAACTGCAATCCTCAACTCAGCCTCCTGAGTAGCCAGGATTATAGGCATGAGCCACCAGTGCCCAATGAAATTTTTATTTTTATTTTGACTCCTTTATATAGATGAATAATCATTCCAATAATTATTAAATAAAAATCTATGAATCCATGTTATATACTTTACAAACCAGTAGCATTAAGCATATTCTATTGTATAAGGACAATACCAGTAAGTATCTAGTGACATTTACTTATGCTATATACTACATGAAGGGCCTTGCATAAATTATTTTGCATTTCTTCACTGAAATGTATGAAGTAAACTGTTAAATCTCAACATTTTAGAGAAAGATTATTTTTTATGATAGGAAAAATGCTGAACTGATTTGTCCATCACTGAAGTCAGCAATGGACAAGTGTCTGTCTAAATTCACACATACTGTGAAAAGTTACTGAAAAATGTTATATTCATTAAGTTACAACTTGTAAGATTTAGCTTTTTTCTTAATAAAAGAATCCAAAGATACATATTGATGATAGTATCTCTTCTCTTTAACTAGAACAAAGTATAAATTAAATATTAATTCTTGAGCTTGCAGGTCACATGAATATATGTTCCCTACTATAAAGAGATGCTAGGTAATAAATGGATCATGAGAGCAAAGCCAAAGGAACTTGGAGGGAAGGATATGTAAACACAAAATGTCTTAAAACTATATGTATTAAGGCAGTAAATATAATGGCTTGCTCTCTTACTGTAACAATTGTTTTTTTTTTAACTCATTCACTCAGTAAACGTCTGCAAAACAATAGATAATGTGTTTTCTGCAGTAAATGTTTATTTTGTTTTACAGATAGTTTTGTGTTAAGGAGAAATTTTCATTGAGATGCCTACCTTTTAACTATAATCTTTACATCAGTTTTCTCCTAAAGGTAGTTTGTTGCTATTTTTTTTTAGTTTGTATGAGAGACAGAGTCTTGCTATGCAGACCAGGCTACCCTTGACCTCACAATCCTCTTGCTTTAGCCTCCTAAATGCTAGGATTTTAGGCATGCGACAGGATACTAGGGTGCAAGATAGTTTTACAGAAGAAAAACTATTTTTTTATCCAGAGTAAGTTGTTATGTAATCACTTTAATTTGCATAACCTATATTCCAAATATGCAGTTAATTTTATTGTATAATATAATAGCTATAATTTTCTGTATTAAGTAACTGTATTAACTTCTGAGGTGTAAGTACCCTGAGGTGTGAGTATTACCAAGTACCAAAAAGAAAATAAAATAACCCAGAAACATACTTCCAAGAAAAAAGCAAATGGAACCACGTAACTCTCAGGTACAATGACCTCACAGGAAACATATTTTCATGAAATGTTTCTGCTATATAAAGTGATATGAAAATGTTGAAGATAAGCAAATTAATCAGAATGTAATTTACAATGGTGCACTGGGTAGCTAAAATAAGATTGAAATCCAAATACCTAAAAAGCAAAGTCTTATTTAAACATCAAATCAATTTTAACTAAGATTACATTTTAAGAAATCTATTTTAAATAACATTTTATTTAATTTATAAACCAGTTTCCAAAGGAAACAAGAAAGAATCTCTTGGAATTTATATACATAACAGTTCACGACTCAGATGATATATGCTTGCTCTTCAGATACTGTGTATGAGCAGGCATAAGGAATGTCAGGGCACTATTGAAAATATTAAGCAGTTGTGTAACACAACCAGAACTCACCATCCCCCTTCCCCCGGGCCCTATGCCACCTAGATGTCCAACTTATTATCAAATAGAGTGGTTAAGAGAGGGTGTGAATACATAAGGAATACAATATTTTTAACTTTTCCTTAAAGATGCATTAAATATCCACTTGGATATCTCCAAGGCAACTTCAGATATTAACCATTTACAAACATATGTTAGATATGTATTACATATCTAACAATAGGGACAAAAAGTGAGACATTACCAAATGATCGAAAAGACAGGTGGAATGCAACAGCCAATGAGAATAAAATCGGTCCTCTTTTTAGATACAGCAAGTAAACACATGTGTCCAAACACCAATAAACAAAAAAGGTGGAAATGCATTTTGCAGAGATGTGATCGTTTATCTACTTAAATTTAAGAAACATGCAAATAATGTCTCAGACAGGCCTTAGATCTAATGAGAAAGGCATCCCATCATCACGCCAGCATACATAAAGGGCTAGGACTATCATTTATGGACAGGAAGATACAGAAAGAGTAAGCCAAATCACTGTCACAGACTGTGGCGTGCCACACACCTGTAATACATGAAGATTCTCCTCACCACTCAAGGCTTACCTCATAAGACCAGACACACTGCGTCCCACCAAAGCGCCGAACACATCTTCCTACTTCCACATCCTCATGAGTCGTGTACATCTCTCGCAGGCATTTGCCAATATGTGGCACCATCCTCCTAAGCACTTCTCTACTGAAGATCATGCCGGGTCCTCCCATACAGAAATTCTCCCCGGGTTCCAGCCCCAGCTTTCCAAGCTCTTCAATGTTCCCCAGGCCAGTCTGTCCTAGGTAAAGAGGCTCACTGCTGTTCAGGGATCGCAGAAACTCTTCTAACTTATCGCCTGAAATGAGAAAGGCAGCCATCACTCCCATCCCACACTTCCCAATCTACATTACAGTGATCCATTAAACTTTCATAAGAGTTTATCCACTTTTGGTTAAGGTCACCATAAAACAGTAACAAATTAACAATCATCAGTCTTGTTAGAAAATGGTGAAATAATGATGAGGATAAAGACATTAGATGTAATGAAAATTCTCAAAAACAAAATCATACTAAATATTGATATTCTGTGTTGTTTTGATAGACTGTTGATAGCCAGATATATTTTTTTTCCTTATGCTTAATTTAGTTGTGTCATTCATCAAACTTCAATCATGTACAACTAGTATCATTTTGGCAAGTATTTAAATCAAATTCATCTTGGGAAGAAATTGTTTCAGAAAAAAAAATACACTTGTTACAAGCAAAATAATGTAATGAGTGTTTAGTTTCCATCAGGAGAAAGCATTTAAGGATAATATTCTGTAGCTGAAACAGACCGCAGGCATTTGATGTTCTACCTAGGACTAAGTAAGAAGTTGTCTTCTGCAGCCTCCTACTCAGTAACTTGACTGCCGTTTGCCATGGAAAGACCTTCCCAATTATTATCCTGATCCCATGATGTGTCTCCTGGATGTCAAGGAATTTTGCTTTACAAAACACATTTTAATTTAAAAAATGCATTTTACTCAACTAAAATGGAAAGTATATGGCTTTAAAGGTCTGAAAAGTCTTTCAAAACATTACAGCAGAAGACAAAAATAGGTGCTACTAATGCTTCTAGAAATTGTCTGGAATGTGACCCTCGGTCTAGGAAACCTTGGTAATTTTACAAAGAAATAGATCAAGAATTACTCCCAAAGTTCCATAAAGCATAAAACATAAAGTAAAATTAAGTGAGGACACTTCTGATAAAAATATTTTTAATGGGTCCTAAAGAATAAGTTTCAGAAATGCAGCTGTAACGGAACATCGTTTTTACATTCCATTATTGACATTTGCTATTCCAAAGGAGCAGAAAATTGATTTTTGCCCTCCCACCACAATCTCAGGAAATACCTATTCATTAACACCACATTAACTCTGCCTCCAGATTGGTCCTTGACATTTGGGTGGGTTGACATTTGCATTATGTGAAAGATACTACATTGACCAAAGGAAAGCCAAGAGGCTGCAAGTAAAGTGGAATAAACTAAGGAAGAGCTGCCCGTCTCTGACCAAGAAACTAGGAAATGTAGAAAGCACTGAGACACTGTTTTCGGGATAATCTTGTTCCTTCCCTTGCGTATAGCAGCAGTGGTCTCATCTAAAAGGATTTACTCCTGTGCTCTAAGGAATTCCCCATCCAGGGTTTAGAAATTCTCGGGCCCGACCAACCCACACTCTGGGTTTGGGGACCACAGGACCGCACCTTCTTTAACACTAAACAAGTTTTCTTGCCCTGTGACTGCATAGGATGCACAGATGCTCTGGAGAAGATCTAGTACTCCTGTTTGCTAGCACAGCTTGGATCTCTCAGGACTTGGACTCTGAGTGTTTGCCCTTCCTCTCCACCCAACAATCTTGCTCACTCCTTGGGTTCTTATTGGGGTGTGGCAAGGAATAGGGCACAGCCCCATAATGCGCTGTCCTGGCCGGGAGAGACGCGCTGGGGCGGTGGGGATGCCCCTAGGGCTCCCATGCGTGGCACGTGAGAAAAGGGCACAGGCATGGGGGTCCGGGAGTCCCGCGTTCAACAGTTCTCAGGAGTTCTGAAACTGCTAGAGATCAAGGTGAAACAAAAGAACAGAGACCTCCGGAGTGGCTTGGGCTGGCACCCCGCCTGCGGCCTGGCTCACCGAGGACACGCCCCTCCGTCCCCGCCGCCGGCCTCGGAGCAGGGCGGACAGAGTGGCGTCTTAGAACCCCCTTCTGATCTCACAGGGTGGAGTAGGGACGCCGGCTAGGTGGTGAAGACAACCGCCAGCCGCGAGGAAGGCGAGTAGGGCCGGGCAGGTGGAAGGGTCCCGACAGCAGAGCGCGCGGCGCCCAGGGAGGCTAACGGGGAGGGGGCGAAGGGTGAGGGCCGCAGAGCAGGGCGCTGGGGGGGGGGGGGGAGAGGCTCAGTGCACGTGCGGTGGGCTGAGTGGCGGGCCGGGACCGGGGGGCCGGGGAGGGCGGTGGAGAAGAGGGTCCGGGGGTGGACGCGTGGGGTGTGGACAGGAGGTCACCTTTGATGTAGACGTCGTCGTCCGCGCGCATAAACCACTCGTACTGGTCCAGGTAGTGGTCGTGCATGTACTTGATCATCATGAAGGACTTCTTCTGCGGAGGATAGGAGTCGTCCACCCCAGGCAGCGCGACAACAGGCAGGGGTAGCGCGGGCTGGCCGCGCGCGGAGCCGGCAGACTGCTCGCTGGAGAAGAACTCCACGCGGCCGGGCACGGAGCGCGCCCAGGTCCGCTGCGCCGCCAGCGCGCGGCCGCCCAGGTACTTGTGTGCGGTCATCACCCCCACGTACAGGAAGCCACGGGGCCGGGCGCGCGGGCCGGCGGCGGCCCCGTCCCCACTGCCGTGCTGGCCGCCCCTCCGCCGGGCCGCCGCGCCCCCGTCCTCCTCTTCTGGCTCAGGCTCAGCCGCGGGGAGCCCCGTCGCACCTTCAGGTTCGCGTCCGCGCCTCCTCGGCTGCAGGGGAGGTGGCTGCGGCCGGGGGCTGCCCCGAAAACCGGTGAGTGCGGGCGCAGCCTGGGGTAGCTGCGGCTCCCGGAGCCCCGGGCGCGCGGGGAGGGAAGGCTGGGGCCGGGGGAGCGGCCGCGGCGCGCCGGCGCGGGCGGCGGCCAGGCGGCTGTAGTAGGAGCAGAGGCTGGAGCCGCGTCTCCGCCGCTCGCTCAGCTCGGCCACCCGGGGAGCGATGAGCCAGGACGCGGCGGCGAAGCCCAGGACCAGCCCCAGCGCCACGCTCACCCACGGGCGGCGGGAGCGCACGGCCATCGCGGCGGGCGGCCGGGCGGGTCCCGGGGTCCGCGCCGCCCCTCCTCCTCGGTCCCGGGGTCCGCGCCGCCCCGGCCCGCAGCGCGCGCTCGGGCTGCCGCCGCCGGCTGGCTTCCCGCTCGGCTCCGGGCTGGAGCTCGGAACACGGGTCGGGAGCGAAACTTCTCCCGGTGGAAGAGGCGGCGGCAGTGCCGCGGCCGCCGGAGGAGCTGCAGAGGCGAAGGAGGAGGAGCGGCGGCGGCGGCGGCGCGTCCGCCTCTGGGCTGCCACCCTGTCACGGGCGCGCCGGCCCCCGCCCCCCGCGCCCCTCCGCGAGCCCCGCCCTCCCCCTCCGCCCCCGCCCCTCCGCCGCCCGGCCCGGCGCTGGCCACCGGCCCTGGGGGTGGCGCGGGCCGCGGCGTCTCCCCGTCGCCCGCCCTCGGACGCCCCAGCCAGCTCCCGGGCCCGGAGCCGGCCTCCTCTCCGGAAGGAGATGGTGCCTGCCGGGCTTCCCCCGGCTCCATCGCCGCCGCCCCTCGCCCCTCCTCTCCCGGCTCCCTCTTCTTCCGTCCCGTCCCGCCCTCCGCTGGCCCCCGACTCCGCGTCCGGGGTCCCGCTGACCTAGTCGGCAGAGCTCGGTCTCCAAACCCCCGGCGGGCGCCGAACCCCGGCCCGCGGCCCCTTCCGCCCGGGTGCGACCCTTTCCCGCGCCACCCGCCCCGGGGCGCTGCCTGCGGGTCGCCTCCCGCCCTTTCCCCCTCCTCCCCGTGCCTTCGCTCCTCCACCTCGCGGCTCGCTGCCTGGCCGTCGGTCCGCCCGACTCCCCGTCATACATGAACTCTACACCGTCCTCCGAGTGGCTCCAGTGGCTCCTCAAACAGGAAGATCTGAGAGCTTTGGAGGCCCCCTTATTGGGGGAGAGGAGCCTAGCGCAAGGACGTACCCCCTTTCCACCTGTGAACGACCCTCCCAGGTCTCTCCTTGCTGTCGTCCACAAGTTAGGACCAGGCGCCATGCCCAGGCTTGGTCCAAGACCAGTTCTGCGTAACTGGCAAAGCCACAGGGCAAGACCTGGACCACTCCTGCCAAGGAAGCCCTTACCCAGTAACCGTGATGGGAAAACAAACGAGAAGACAGGTTCTGGTCTCTCCTGTTATCTATACCCTAAGGCAACGACAGGAGAGGTTTTTACCTCTCGGACAAGAGAGGGAAATATTCAGGAGTAGAAACCTAAAAAGTTAAATTACACTGGTCAACAATCTTCTTAAACTAATTACAATGTTAGATATATCATAAAGCCATGGCAGTTAGAAGGACGTTTAGAAATTTCTCCGTGAAGGTTGGGCATCTAGCTGTGAGCCGCGGGTGCAGTTTGTATACTTTTAAAACCTTACCTCGCTTCAGATTGTCTTCTGTTTTATACATCAGAAGGGAAGGGATGATATTGAAAGGCATTAGGCATAATCCTAGCAAGGTGTTGGCGTCCTCCCTGGAACAGGAGGCCTGCCCAGAGTGCTTGGAGGAGCGGTTCTTTCCACATCACTCACTAGCTGTGCATGAACACGTCTGACTAAATGCTTCATCTATGGACAATGAATCTCCTTTTCCATGTCTGAGGTTTGTTCAGAGACACATGGGAATAAAGATTCCTGGACTCCTCGAATTTGAATTTCAGTTAAGATGCAAAACTAGCCAAACAAGCCAGCTTCTTCAGAATATGGAAGAAGCCGACTTGTTCGACTAGTGGAGATAGCTGGATCCATCCATCCATCCATCTATCCATCCATCTATCTATATACATACATACATACGCTCATATACATGCTTCCAAGAACATTTTAGGCCTTCCAGAACAATGCTATTCAACATAACTTCTCCTCTAATGAATGTTACTATCATTGCCTGATAAACTACCACTGACCACATGATGTCTAGACCTTGAAATGTGGCTATGTGGTGGTAGAAATACATTTCCAGCTTTATTTAATTTTAATATAAATATCCTCCCATATGGTTAGAAGTTACTGTGTTGGAAAGAGTATTTCCAGAGGATATCCAATCACACATGGTCAGTAAAGAACAAATAGTCCACCCAAACACGAGCCAACTCCACTGTAGTGTTTAGCCTGGCCACTCTAATGGATGCAGTTCATCAACACAAAGTCACTCATTGATTTTCATTGGGCACAAACAATGCACTTATGCTTAGAATGTGTTACGGGAAAACATACTTGATTCATCAATTTATTTGACAACTACAAATATGTTGTTGTCTTACACATCAGATGAGGTGGACAGCTTTAGACATGATATGTCAACAAGATATTTATTGAGTAAAACAACAGGCATTGATGTGATAATCAATATTAGGTAGTAATTTGGCAAAGTCCTTTATCTGAAAGGGTTTATTAAGATATTAAATGTTACTCCTTAACACAGTGTGTGGTTTGTTGTACACATGTAGAAGAATTGTCAGTTCTTCTCACTTTCCACTTTCCTCATGATAAATATTTTAGATGACTTATTTGATTCTTTTATTTTTTTCCTCAAATATTCATAATGCATCCATTTTAAGCCAGGTACTTTGTATCAAAACAGCAGCAAATAAAATGATACACCAATAATTTCACGGGGCACAAATTTTACTAATGAAAAATCATGCATTTGAGTACATGAGCACACATACTTATGTGTGCAATATTTTACACAAATTAATAATAGATTTGATGATCAGTGTTTCTAAGGAATAGAAGTGGCTAGGTGGCAGTGCACCTGTGCTGAATGAGAACGTTTATAATCGATAGGTCAGAGTTCTTTTTGCAAATAATTTTAACAGGAAATTTCTTTTTTAAACTGAGGAAACTGAAGGTATCTGAAGAGGACTTTTCAGGAAGAGGGGACACCCAGAATCAAGTCTTTCAGAAAGACATGGCATATTGAAAGACAGCTGAGCCCAGTGAACTTTGGAAGTGGAAGGGAACTAGAGTTCTGCTGAAAATTTAAACCAGATATGTCCAACTGAACTAAAATTCAAGCTATGTAATTTGTTTTTGTAGCCACACCTACAAAAGAAGAATTATAATAGTGTTTGTGTACTTTTTGTTCAAATGAATATGTCCAAAATAATATTACAAAATTTTATCTGTATGCAATTATCAGTTAATTATTTTACATTCTTTATATTATCACTACTTTTCAGAGCCCTTAAGCATGTTAGGCTTACAACGTATTTCAGCTTATCATATTCAAATATTATATTTCAAATGTTCAATAGGTGACCAGTGGTTAGAACATTGAAGAATGTGGATTTAGAGCAATGTAGTCATTTATAAAGACGTTGGCTTTTGATGGCCAATAGAAACATGAAGAAATGCTCAACCTCCCTAGCCATAAAAGAAATGCAAATCAAAACAACATTGAGATACCACCTCACTCCAGTTAGAATGGCAAAAATCAAGAACTCTAACAACAACAGATGCTGGAGGGGATGTGGACATTCGAAGGGAACCTTACTTCATTGTTGGTGGGAATGTAAACTTGTTCAACCACTTTGGAAAGCAGTATGGAGGTTCCTCAAAAGACTCCACATAGAACTCCCCTATGACCCAGCAATCCCAATTTTGGGCATTTACCCAAATGTTTACAAACAAGACCACACTAAAGCTACCAGCACAACTATGTTTATTGCAGCATTATTTACCATAGCTAAGATATGGAACCAACCCAGATGCCCCTCAGTAGATGAATGGATCAAGAAAATGTGGTATATATACACAATGGAATTCTATGCCTCCATCAGAAAGAATGACATTGCCCCATTTGTTAGGAAATGGAAAGACTTGGAAAAAATTATATTAAGCGAAGTAAGCCAGGTCCAAAGAAACATAGGCCCATGGTTTCCCTTATTTGCAATTTCCCTTATTTGACTCATATATGTATGAGTCAAGCGGAAAAGGTCAGATAATGTGATGTTAGGAAAATGAACCCTTAGATATGTATTTTAATGTTTTTTTCTTTCATGCATGTGTTTCTAACGCATTTATAAGATTATTTCTTTGTTGCTTTGTATGTCCTTCCCCCACAGTATAACCCCTGCTTTCACTATATTTGATGTCAGTATAACTTGTGGAGGAGATGGGGAAAAACAAGTCGTTTAAGGATACAGGTGGACCTGTTACAACAATGAGAAGTACAAGTTGTCATGTCCATAACGAGCTTTACCAATGTCAGTGCCGGGGGGGGGGGGGGGGGGGGGGGGGGGGGGGGGGGGGGGGGGGGGGGGGGGGGGGGGATTGGGACTGGGTGGGGAGGGGGGAGGCTGGGAAGGGATGTGAAGGGTAAACAAAGGAGGAGGCTGCAATGCTTGGTAAGAAATGTACGCATTATCCTGCCCATGTATTGTAACCCCTCTGTACAGTATGTTCACAAATAAAATAAAATAAATTTTTTTAAAAAAAGACGTTGGCTTTTATTCAGAGTGAAAAATAAGGTATTTTATAGAGTCAGGATAGAACTGTTTCTGATATTTGACAGTAGGACTCCTATACTTGTATTTAATAGGATCATTCTGGTGTTCGTGGAGAGAAAAACTAGAAAGGAACAAAGTATATTCAGAGCACTTAAAACTTCCCTTTGGAATAGGAGAAAAAAAATCTTTTTCTTCTCTTCACACAGTCAGTTGTTACTGCTTTCTCATTTGTAATAAGCAGAAGTGTAAGGAAAGTTTTTTACATATGAATTTGATTTTATATTTATTGAATTTCTTGTACATACTTATTTGCATTTCTCAAAGTAAGCAAAGTAATTTTCTTAGGCTTACTTTCATGTGGAAGATACATGACCTTTTGATAATATTCTTGGACATCTCTCCTAAAGACTAACTTTTCTTTGTTAAAAATGATTTTTAAAAATTCTAGGAAGAATTTAAGAAAAAATATCATTTAGATAAAAATTTGTTGGGAAACAAATTTGTGTGGAAACATAATTGAAGAAAAAACATAATTGCATATTAAAATACATAGGAAAATCTGTGCAATATATTAAAAGAATGAATATATAAATGCACGTAATTCTCTTATCCCTAGCTAGAAAGCCCAATATAATTGCTATCATTAGCTAACCAAGACTAATCCAGTAAATAAACTTGTAAATCATTTTATTGTTATTGCAAAGGTGATGTGGAGAGGGGTGACAGTTACATAAGTCAGGTAATGAGTACATTTCTTTTTGAACAGTGTCATTTCTTCCCTTATTTTTTCCCAGATTTTCCCTCCAGTCACCTCTCCCCCACAATTTATATAGTTCATTTTCAACACAGTATCTAGTAACACTGATGAATTAGTTCACCTTTGTCCCATCATTTCTGTGCTTCCCCTTATCCTTCCCAAAATGGGTAAAATTACAAAGACAAAAGGTACAGAAATAAAAAAACAGTGACAAAGGAGGTGGAAAAAGTATAAGAAGCAAAATAACATAAACCTCTTGTTTCAATTTCTTGGAGTTCATTTTGATAAACATCATTTTATATAATCAGATGCTCATAACTATTGAACCTTTGTGATTCTCTTCTAAGACTAGCCCCTTTGGTCTCACTGTGTGAATGTCGAATGTCCTGTATAATTTATTATGTCCAAGTGTATTTTTTTTTTCTTTTACTGTCCAGTGTGTTTCCTTGTAGATTTATAGGCACTTTCTAGTTACAACAAATGAGGAAAATGATGCAACCTGTGTTTCTTTGGGTATTACTTCCCTCGATATAATTTTTCCAAGTTTTTCCATTCCTTATGAATGGTACAATCTCATTCTTTCTAATGGAAGAGAATTCCCTTGTGTATATATACCATATTTTCTTGATCCATTCATCTGCTGAGGGACATTTAAGTTGATACTTGTAAATCATTTTATAAAACCTTTGTGAAGCACCCTGGTGGCAAATTTTGAAAAAAAAAGCAATAAGAACAAAAACCTCCTAATATATTTTGCAGAGAAAAGTGCAAAGCTGATTTCCTGTCCTCCCTAAATCTGTTAACAAGCCAATCAAGTCCATATTTGGCTATCATAATGTAATAATTATGTTTCACAACCTGGAGTTGAATCTATTAAATACACAGTATTATCTGGATGGCTGTTGAAGGATGCATTGATCACTTATAAAAGCTAAACGAAAAACTTCAATAATTCATTAAATTTGTCTATTACAGGGTTAAATCAAGCTTAGGATTTTATTGACACTGATTCAAGATGTTCTTGAGCTATTTTCAAAGCTGAATTGATTTCATTTGTGTGAAGCAACTGTGGCATCTAGTGGTTAACCATCATAATGGTAATTCAGTTTGCTTTTTAAGGGATAAATTACATTAGAAATATCTTCATATTGCCAAGGAATATAGTAATACAGAGGCAAGAATATAAATATTAGTATTTTCATTTTCTCAGAAATTAGCACATGAGAGCATGATCAGAATTCATTGCTGGAAAAAATAGTAACTCATTAGTAAAACCAAAATTAAGTTTCAGGGCCCACTTAAGTAATCACTGCAAGAATATAATAGATGTGTTTTGGGTTTTTTTTAATGGGACTGGATACTATTAAGCATAAATATCAATATTAAGCAAAGATATTGTTAAGCGTACATTTTATTTTTATATATGAAAATACTCTTAGGGTACAATCTTTTAAGCTTTTAGTTAAGAGGCCAGGTGTTGATGGCTCATGCCTGTAACCTAGCTACTTGGGAAGCTGAAATCCACAGATTACAGTTGGAAGCCAGCCTGAGCAGGAAAGTCTCTGAGACTCTTACTCCAATTAACCACCAAAAAGCCAGAAGTAGCGCTGTGGCTCAAGTGGTAGAACAATAGCCTTGAGCAAAAAGCTTAGAGAAAGAGTCCAGGTCCTGATTTCAAGCCCCAGAATGGGCACAAAATAATTTTTAAAACTATTTCAGAAATGCATACTAACATGTTTATTGAAGAACTAGTATGATACCTACATTTCAAATAAGATGAGATGGAGGATATGACAAAGAGGCTGTTATGTGAAAATCCTAACTGCCCAGGTATTGATTAGTACTTTGTGAAATTCCCTTTGGATAAATTTGGAATTCTCTGTAACAAAATATTTAAAGTGAATCATCCATTTGTGTAAGATGAGCACAAAGTTTTTTTTTTTTTAAATAAATTTATCTGAAGAAAACAAGATTCACTTGTCTAAAAGATCAATTGAGAAAGAATGAGACTAATTAATCATTGAGAAAAGGTTCAAGAGGTGACCATAACAAATTAAAGGAAGTGGTGCTGGGCTCAAGTGGTAGAGTGCTGGCCTTGAGCTGAAGAGCTGAGGGACAGCACCCAAAAGACCCACGACCAGCCCCCCACCCCCCAAAAAATTAAAACTTACAGTTTTTCCTTTCTCTCTGGACATCAGTGAAAGTCTCAGACATGAACAGAAGTGCCTACAAAGAAAAAAGCACTAGTTATGATATGTGGATTTTTTTCAATTTTCTCCTTTCACTATTCTCTTATAACATTAATAAACTACAACCCAGTATTTTATTTTTATTTATTTTTATTTTGTTTTTGGTTGTGGGGCTTGAACTCTGTGCCTGGGCGCTGTCCCTCATCTCTTCAATTCAAGGCTAGCGCTGTACCACTGACCCAAAGTACCACTTCGGGTTATCTGAGTGGTTTATTGGAGATAAGAGTCTCACAGTCTTTCCTTCCGGGTCTGGCTTTGAACCGCGATTCTCAGATCTAAGCCTCCTGAGCAGCTAGAATTACAGGTGTGAGCCACTGGCGTCCGGCCAACCCAGTATTTTGTATCTGAAAAAAATTTTTTACACACTACCCTCTTCTATTATATTCTACCCTATCAATTACTTGGCTTCCTTTTCTGTACAAATCAGTGCAGGGAAGTAGAAATACAACATTGACTTAATTTAAGGTTTTCTAGTAGCTACATTTGAGAGAAGTAAAATTAAATAATGTTTATATTGTATTATATTCCTTCAGAACCATGCCATCATTACTAAAGATCATAAGAGGAGAGACTAGGGACATTTCCTTTTCTATAATCACTAATCTTATTACATTCAGAATATTTTGCTAGAATGTTGAAGAACTTAGGGATCACATCTTTCAACCCATTGTCAAACACATATGCTTTAGGTGTAACAAAATGAATAATCTGTTCAAGATTTTGGCCCTTGAGTGAGGTAGTCAGGGATTATAATAATTTTTCTTTCTGAGTATAACATGAGTTTTTGTGTAAGTCTATAGAAAACTAATAATGATATGTCTTTTAATAGTCTTGAACATCAATGCTGTATGGACTTCCAGTGAATATTACAACTGAGAAGGCAGTTATTATTTTATTGCCAATTTTCACATTTTGGTCTTGGAAAATATTCATATTTTCTATAAAATATTTTCCTCATTCAAGTTAACATGTAGTTTGTTTATTTTGTATTTATATATTTAATTTTTCTAAATTTAATTTCTTATATAATAAGTATTTGAGATTCTTATTTTTTATTGTAAAGGTGATATACAGAGAGGTTACAGTTACATAAGTAAGGTAATGAGTACATTTTTGTCAAACTTGTTACCCCTTCCATCCTTTATCTCCTACTTTCCCCTCCCCCATACCCCAAGCTGTACAGATCATTTCCAAAATATTGTCATGTGTATATTGCTGTTGCATTGGTTTTCCCTTGTCCTTTGTCTCACCATTCTGTTGTTCCCCTTCTTTTCCCTGATTCAGATAAATGTATATACAATACCAGGGTACCAAAATCAAATACAGTAACAACAGGGGATGTACCATAAGGGGAAGAACATGCAAAAGAAACAAAAAACTCACATGGTATGTTAACAACAACAACAACAACAAAGAAAAACCTCTTGTGTCCATGTCTTGGAGTCTCATGAATTTTAAGCATATAAAGAAGTCATAAGAACAAGTATTTGAGAATACTCATCTAAGAAAGTTTTTCATTTATCATTTTCTTTTCTTGAAAATTAAATAATTCTCTAGGGAGAATAGAATCAAGACTTAAAAAGTATTGCTTCTCTTGCAATATTCTCAAAGTCTAAGAAGATACCATGAAAGTAACCTTGAACTTTGCATTTTTCTGAAGCTTTCAAATATTTCAAATACATTATTATCTTCATAGTTTTAAATTCATGTCTATTGCATTCTAGAAATCTTGTATCTTGTCTATTTTTCATCTTTTTCCTTCCTTTCTTCCTTATTTCTTTCCTTCATTCCTTACTCTCTCACTTCCTCCCTCCCTCATTTATTTTTCCTACCCTCTTTCCCTCCTTTTCTTCCTTTCTGTTTCTTTTGTTTCTTCTTCTTTTTTTTAATAGCTGTACTCAGGGCCTTGGAAAGCAAACATTCTAACAGAAGCCTTCATTTGGCATTTTGTTTGGCTTTTACGCCATCATTACCAAAAGAAAAAGGCAAAAACAAGAAATCTTTGGAGACAATACCAATTCACAACTTTTGACTGTAGTTTAAATCTCATAATAAATGAGTATTTCTAACCAAAATTTGAAGATGTATTTTTCATTTCTGCAAATAAACTGTAGGACAATACATTATTATAAATTCCAATGATTTTTGTATGAATGGCTTGAAAACCTCTCAAGTTAATTATTGAGTTGAAGAGCAATAAAAGTTACTCAGGAAGAAAGATAACACTACCATAGTACTAAAGATGAAGTAGTAGTTATTTGACCTTTCATGTTATATTGGAGCTCTAGGAACAGAGCAAGTATTACATGTGCATAAAACTCTGGGAACTAAGTTGAAAAGGTAAACTTGCTCTTATGGATGAAAAACCAGGGGAAGTTAAAAGTGGTCATCATTTGGAAATTACTAAAAGAATATTGTACAGTATACAAAACTTGAGACAGAAAAGATTGTGTGTGGCAATGAATAATGTTTTTCCTTGGTTCTTGTGGCCTCATCTTTGAATCTACATAGGGCAGTAAGAGAGTAAGAAGTTACAAGTGAGGAACCAGTGGAAATGTTATTCTCATAGTTATGGTATTTTTCAGCAGCACTTTCTGTTTTCATCTCCCAATTGGGCACAAAGGGATTCAGGAGACAGGAAGCTAAGGCACACCCAGAAAGAAGTGAAGGGTGGAGTAAACATTCTTAAAGCCTCTTTAGAGTCCGGCTCACCACACCTATTCTACACCACATTTTTTTTCCAGGATACATTTTCCAACTCTACCTTTACAGAAAAACAGATGGGACTACAAACAGTACCATCTGAATTAGATTAAACTTAAATTTAGGTTTAGTACTCAAAGCACAGAACTCGGGCACCAGGACATGGTATAGTCATCAAAGTCAGCTTAAAGTGCTCTGTAGGCATGTCCAAGATTACTGGCCACAAGAGCTCACAATTAGTTAAAAGGTTGATGCTGAAGTCATTGCTTCTCCAAATGGCTACTCAGAACACATTATTTATTAAGTATTTCTAGTTCTTTATTGTGGTAAAAGTGTTAATTATCTATCTGAATTCCTATTGTATCAGACTCTCTGAGAGTGGAGGCCAGGAGTCAATAATGATAACAAGACGTTGCTGATTCTTAATCATACTAAAGTTAGTGAACCACTGTATAAATCTTTCTTTTTAATGGGGCTAATGAAAATCTCCACACTTTCAATTAAATGAGCTAACATTAAAATCAATGCTATTATATTCCTCTACTGACATTTAATAATCTCAAAAAAATCATTTAGATACCTAAATTCTAGATTATCCAACCCATAACAATAGAATGTTCATTTGCTATTTTTCACCAAATTGAATGTACATTTACTTCTTTATGTCATACTATGGGTTCGCCAAGAAGCAGATTTTCAGACAAAACTTTGAGAGGAGAAAGTAGTTATTTGGGAAATGAACACAGAAAACAGTGGTAAGAAGAGTGAGGAAGTGAAATAGGAAGGATACAGAAAGAAAAGTGGCCAATAAAGAATGAATTCTGAAGCATTGTAGATAACAAGAGTTTGTAGATTCAGTATTGTCTGTAACCCTTAGGCTCATCTCTGGGGAGGGGAAAAGAAACTGGGATATTTGTTCACAAACTTATGTTAGTCACTGATTAAGGGCCACTTATAGGGACCTTCATTCCCCTAGCCTGTGTTTTGCACAGTGTGAAATACTCTATCTGGCAATACAGCCCCTAGGTAAAGATTGAAAGGGGTTTGTAGCTGAAAGGGAGATGTCAAGAACTGACATGATAAGGTAAGGAGATGCGGACTCATAGCCTCTGCCTAACTCACAAGTTAGATGTGATAGTCACCCTTGAAACAAAATGTTTGAAATTTTGGTGTAGGTGTACAGACACATGCCATATAAAGAAATAAGTAATCCTTAGTAAACTAAGGAATAATTTCAAAAAATATGTCTTGTAAATTCAGATTTTCTTTAGTTGAGAATTATTTCTTTTATTAACAATCATCCTCATGGAGCCATTGAGATTGTTGATATTTTCCTGTTGTCATTCTTACTAATTACCAGAATTCTTGAGAGTAGACCAATATGGACATTTTACTTTGTCTTGGTTTTGGGGATTACCTTTGAAAATTTTATAAAATGTTTTATTAAGGAAAGTTTCTCTCTCTGTATCCATCATCCAGTTTCAACATGTTTCAACTCATGATCAGTATATTTCAGTTTTATCACTACTTGGTCATTTAAAAGCAAATTACAAATAAGATGCAATTTATACATACTACCTACATTTGCAGATCGTATGTCTGCGTGTCATTTATCAAGCTTCTCTGTATTCTACATGCTCTATGATTTCATAAGTAAGTAGTATGATCTACAGACTTGCCAAAACAGGTTCAATTTTTTTAGATGTTATGGTTCTCTGTATGAGACATATAATATCCCTCTTTCTGAGATAAGCAGCTATTGATAATAAACTTCCACATTTGTGGCTTCATTAGAAATTCTAAATGACCTTTTTGTTCTTCCTTTACTAACTGGAATCCTTCGATAAAGAAAAGCCTTACTGTCAAATTATCTACTGATAAAAATGGTATAAAAGTAGAATAAGGTAGGGGAGAAGGTGGGGGTAAAAATGTTTGACAAGAAATGTACTCATTACCTTATTCATGTAACTGTACCCCTGTATAGCATCTTTACAATAAAATAAAATTAAAAAATAACAATTTTGAAGAAATTGAAAAAAAGTAGAATAAGTAGTTTTCTCTCACCCTTAATATTTGATGGTCCAGAGATTTTTAAAAGCTTAGGTTTGACCATACTGACCTCTATGCTCTGAGACTGATTTGGTAAGGAAAACTGATTGAAAATAATCCCCATGTATAAGCTTGTTCCTATTAGAAATCATCTCATTTTTTGCTATGCAACTCCTGTAAGATTCATGTCAGTATATCAAATCATAAAATTTATTCATTAAATTGAATTTTGAAAATTTAGAAACAATGTAAAATTGAAAACACAAAGTATGTGTGTGTGTGTGTGTGTGTGTGTGTGTGTGTGTGTGTGTGTGTACATGGAGTCTGGACCTCTGGAATTTTTAGTATGTTATATATGAATTATTAATCATCACAGGAAACTTGACTTTGCATTCAACAAATTCAGTAATCGAATATGAGAAAGGAGAATCCTGCTGATCTTTTTTTTAAATCAGAAAATATCTAAATCCTCATTTCCTATGTGGTTCTGGCTTTCACTGTGATTGCTTTGCTTTGCTGTTTCTCTCTCTAGTACTCATTAATATTCCAGGACATAAGCATCAGGAGCCCTACACTGGACACTGCTTTCCTCTCTGGTGCTGCCATGGGACCTGTCAACCTCTCATGGGAAGTTCAACTATGGTTAAGAATTGTTCACTTTGAAAAAGGGTGAAATCAAGCTAGAGCAGAAATTGGCAAATTGTACTGTAAACCTTCTCCATCTCTTTTCCTATGGCTAACAAGTTATCCGTGTGTTTCACTGTCAAACTGGTTTTACATTCTTATATTTTTTAATATTTTAAATGATATAAAAGTTTGTAAATAACAGCCTTGATTTTACATCTTTGTTTACAGATCATAAAATATTTAATATATAGTCATGACAAAAAAATTCACCCCCACAACCTACAGTAGTATTTTCAAACTATTTTCAATAGTAACAAGGAGAAAGGGAGGGAGAGAGAGGGAGAGAGAGAGAAAGAGAGAGAGAGAGAGAGAGAGAGAGAGAGAGAGAGAGAGAGAGGAGAAAGAGGGAGGAAGAGAGGGAGGGAGAAGGAAATAGAGGGAGGGAGGGAGAGGAAAGTAGAAACTCAGAGAGAGAGAGACACACACACACAGAAATGTTCTAATCCCCTCACTTAAAATTAAGAATAGCACAATTGCTTACATTGGTTTACAATTTTCACTAATTACTTACTCAAAATGTTTAATTAGGAGCAAAGGGGCTGCTATGATAAACATGATGAACTAATGGAAGGAACAGTTTTGACATTGGGGATTGTAAGGTGATAACTACAGTCTTAGAGAAGGTTCAGCTGATGGCTTATTCCTGTGAAGTTTTCTGTTGTACTAGTTCAAAAATCAAATCCTGCTTCAAGCAGATAAGTGATTATAAATAGTCACCATTTTTAGTAGCTCACCTTGCTGTCTTAGGACTTTCTGAAATTAAAATGATTCAGATACTTAAAAGAGAAATAGAAAATTTTGATTTTGCTCACAACATCACAAAACAGCTCTCATCATCAAAATTCAGCAATCAGACAAGAAGCACCATCAATTTGGAATGAGAGATAAGACTGGCTCTGTTTTAATATTTTCAGTGCTGTCTTGTGACGTCACCACTGACAACTGCCTAGAAAGGGCAGACATGGAGCAGATGAGTTTGCTGTTCTGTGGTTAAATACAGTCCAACTTTGTCAGTGGGCATGGAAAGCTGGGGGAAGGGAGTTGGTAAGGAAGTGTTGGAGTGAATTTAATCAGCATATCAAATGCATGTATGGAAAATCAGAATAAAATCCCTTTGTACCATGAATATACACTCATCTAAAAGAGAGAAGACGGTCTGGAAGATGTTCTCCAGTTGTTTGAAGACTGCTGGCCTAGGCTAGGAGAAAGAATAAATTTAGATATGTAGACTCCCTGCTGTTAAGATAACCCATCAAGTCTGGTAATGAGTACAAAGAGAGTTGTAAAATGCTCCCTGAATTCTGTTGAAATACCTTAAGTTTGCAGGTTACTGTTTAATTTTAAGCTGCTGAGAAAATCTAAGAAGGCACAAGACAGAAAAGGAAGCTAGGACATAGGGACAAGGAGACAATTGTTAAATACAACCCAAGTCAGCAAAGGTCTTGTTCAGAAGATGATATCTGTAGTGGCACCATGGTTCAAAGTGATAGAGTGCTAGCCTGAGGGAACATGTTCAGGGAAAGCATGTAGGCCCTGAGTTCAAGCCCTACCACTGACAAAAGATAGAGAGAAAGAATATGACATCTGAGCATTGAGGGAATGAAGAGTATCAGTACCTGTGTTCTAGCGTTTTACACAAAAAAGAGCAGCATCAGTTGTTCTAGATGTGCCTGGGTCATGACAGTGGCTGGAATATGAGCAAGGGGCTACGGAGATGGGGCTGGCAAGGCCGAGCTTCTGCCTGGTGATCACAGCTGTTGGTCAGTGACAAGATGTAAGATACCCATTATAGGTATGCATACTTTACCTACCTCTTTTGTTTGTATCTAGTTGCTTTTATTTTGTATTTATTTATTTATTTATTGTTGGTTGCAAGGCTTGAACGCAGGGCCTGGGTGCTATTCCTGAGCTCTTCGTGCTGAACGCTAGCACTCTACCACTTGAGTCACAGCACTACTTCCGATTTTTGAGTGGTTAATTGGAAATAAGAGTCTCATGGGGACTTTTTCTGCCAGAGCTGGCTTCGAATATGGATCCTCAGATCTCAGCCTCCAGAGCTAGGATTACAGATAGGATTACCAGCACCTGGCTGCTTTTATTTATATTGATTTATTGACTTTGTTTATTCTTTTAAACTTAGACTAGCCTAAAACTTGTGATCTCCTGCCTCTCTCTCCTAAGTATACTATAATTGCAGGCATTTACCACCATGCCCAGCAATAGCTGTTTTAAAATATTTATTTGCTTTTCTTACTAATGGTGTCTCCCCTTCCTTTATCTGGCTGTTCTCAGAGTTACTGCATCACATTGGGCATTATCTTTAACTCAGTGGAGCTGATATGTTCTTGATTGACTGAACTTCAGGGTGGCCAGAGTTGATGAGATTTTTCGTCTCATTTGCAGTATTATTTCAGACGTAGTCCTAATGATTCAAGCTACTGATTGGGGTTATAGGATATAGTTTATGATTACCCTTAAGTACTTTTCTCTTATTCCTATTTCAAGTTTGGAATCAGGCCATTTGTATTTCCTTTTTCTCCATTTTTCTTGTTTTGTTTTTGTTTTGTTTTGCTTTTTCAGTCCTGGAAGTAAAATCTGCTTGAGACAACTCTCCCTGCTGGTAGTAGTAATGTATTAGATAGTGAGTGAAGTCATTTGGGCTCATCCCTACCAGGTGAGTTAGGAGGGGAAAGGTATTAAGGCTTTTTGTTTTGTTTTTTTTTTATTGTTATTGTGAAGGTGATATACAAAGGAATTACAGTTACATAAATCAGGTAATGAATACATTTCTTTTTGAACAGTATCATCTCTTCCCTTGTTTTTGTTTTCCCCAAGTTTTTCCCTCCCAACCCACCCTCCAAAGTTGTATAGTTCATTTTCAACATAGTGTCTAGTGTCAGGTTAGAGATAGTATTTCTTATGTACCTATGAAAGGACCAAAATTTGTAGGTTCCATCCTCATTTGTTACTTGAGTTCCTCTCAGAGTTAGGACCTTGTTCAACACAGTGGTACAGCCTCTGCAATGACCCAGGAAACACAAAAAATGTGGAGCAGAGTGACACAAAGGAGGCTAGAAAATACCATGCAAGAGTGATAGATGTATTAGCAGTGATCATTATAAATTGACAATTTCAGCAGCGTTATGCACTGCAGGCAACCCTAACTGGGGGCTACCTCTCAAATGTCTTAGATTTAATTTCTCACAATCCTCTCCAACAAAATCCTGAAGGTAAATGCTAAAATTAAAAAAAAAAAGTGGCTGAAGCCTGTAATCCTAGCTACTGAGGAAGCTAAGATCTGAGGATATTAGCCAGAGCAGACATGAAATTCTATGAGATTGACCACCAAAATGCCAGAAGTAGAGCTGTGGTTCACAGCTGGAAAACCTGGAAAAGCATCAGCCTTGAGGGAAAAAGCACCCAAGCTCTGAACTCAAAGAAGGACTAGCTTGTTAGTATCGTTTTTTGTTCTTTGTTTCCTCTTTAGCATGTTTCTTAGCTGTGTTATGTGTATTTGCGAGCTGCAAGCCTTTGTAACAACTGGCTGCATGTTAACTGTATAATAAAGACTCCAATATTCTATATTTCAAAAAAAAGAGGGACTGGCACAAAATAATAGATAGATAGATAGATAGGTAGGTAGGTAGGTAGGTAGATAGATAGATAGATAGATAGATAGATAGATAGATAGATAGATAGATAATTTAAAAAAATTAAATGTAGGCCTGTCTATGCCTGTAAAGCATTGGGAGGTTGAGGCAGAAGGAACATAAGGTCTGGGCAAGCCAGCGTGGTCTACATAGGGAGGACTTGATTCAAACAAATAGAAAGGAGAAAGTGAGAGTTAGAGAGAGTTAGAGAGAGAGAGAACAGAAAGGGGGAAGGGAAGAAAAAGTGATGTGGAACATATATTAATATATACACCAAATTCATACCATCCATTCTACCTTCCTACAGGCAATAATAACCTAATTAAAATAATTTATTTCTCCAATACCGTTTTGTTTTTAAAATAAAATAAAATGCTCATTATTCCATCAAGTTTTTGTAATTTCTGAACTTATTAAACATGCTTCCTTGAAATCACATTTGCTCAACTGAAATAAAACTGACATTCAACTGTGATTCTCCACTCCATGACTCTGCCCCCAGGAAATTGCAAGTACAAGTGATGATGCATAAGGTGTTAAATTGCTTTTAAAAGATTGATTTTTGGGGGGGGGGTCCAGTTGTGGGGCCTGAACTCTGGGCCTAGGTGCTGTCCCTCAGCTCTTCAGCTCAAGGCTAGTGCTCTACCACTTGAACCACAGTGCCACTTCTGGCTTTCTTTTTGCTTATGTGGTGCTGAGGAATTGAACCCAGGGCCTCATGCATGCAAGGCAAGCACTCTACCACTGAGCCATCTTCCCAGCCCCAAGATTGATTATTATTAAGCACCCAATTGAGACTAAAGTCTCATTTAATTTATTTAACTATGTTTCATTCTTTAGAAAAAAAAAATGAGTACTTAGATCTACTGTTATCTACTTAGACCTGGGCATGTGAATGATTCACATAATAATGAAATAATGAAGATAGCAGTCACCTTCAAGTGTCTTGGCAGAGTTTATACGGTGTTTTGGTGCTTACGATACATTTAGTAATTTTTAAAGTGTAGCATCATATGTATAAATTGGCATAATAGTTTTTTTTTATTGGTCATGGAGTTTGCACTCAGAGCCTGGGTTCTATCCCCCTGAGGTTTTTCATTCATTTTATTACTTTGAGATACAATGCCACTTCTGGTTTTCTGGGGGTTAATTAGAGATGAGTCTCACAAACTTCCTGCCCTGGTTGGCTTTGAACCACGGTCCTCAGATCGCAGCCTCCTGAGTAGCTAGGATTACAGGTGTGAGCCACCTACATCCGATTTTAGTAGTCTTTTTTAAGTCTTTGCATGAAGAGCCATCCTTCTGGGAGAATAATGTGCTTTCTCTTTTACAATAACCTTTGATGGTACAGGTTGAGCCATACTATCTACAGCAGTCATAAAGCTCTGAACATGGTTCAATTTCATGCCTCTGACCCAAAGAAAGATGATACCAATAGACCCTGGGATTATTGCCAAGATGCAAGGAAGGAAGTTCTCATTTCTCTGTGATCACTGGGTTCAAGGCCCTCTTAAGCCTAAATGTGAATCTTTTGTCATGTGGAGGCTGGGAGATGAAAGAAAATGAAGCCCTAGTAATGGCATTAAAGGTAGACAAGATTGTTATCTAGACCCAGCAATGCTGAGGAACCCATTGCTACATATTTTAGTTATGGAAGATAATTTATGCCCCAAAATAGATTGAACTGGGCTTTTGTCATTTACAACTGATAGAACGTTCACTCAATCTTCATTTTATGTGCTTCGAAGTCAGATGAAGGTAATCAAATCCCAGCTCATTTAATTGCAAGTGATAAGATCTTCTACTAATACAGGTAGTATACGTGTGTGTGTGAGAGAGAGAGAAAGGAAGAGAGAAAAAAAGAGAGAAGATAATGAGAGCACATACAGTGCCTATTCCATAAGTGCTCAACATGTAAGGTGCTTTTAGTTACACTCATAATATGCACACTGAAAAAAAATACCTGATTAAGAAAAGATACATTCAGAGTAACTAATATCAAAACTATGCAAATACTTAGCAACAATCAACACAACACTTAGGAAAGAAAAATTTGAAACACTGAAATTACACAGAGCTCAACAAAAAATGATGAAATTCTTGGTAAAAAATTGGAACATAAAAATAGAGAAGACATAAATTTTCAGGTTTGATGACACTAGCAGCACAAAATCAATGAATAAAACTCTGTGAGCCTGTGTCTCAGACGTTCTATTTATTTTATTTTATTAAATGGAACCTTTGGTTCTGGCATTGGAACAAAAACTTTTTGTATAACACTAAACCATAGATATTCTAAATTGGCAGAATCTTTGTTAGTTATTTTGGTACCTTGGTCTTGAATTTTCCTAATTTCTTTTTTCTATGAGTAGCGTTAACAGAATTATTCAAAACTTGACATACTAAGTTTTCAGTTTTCTGGGTATTGTGTAACCATAGAGCAGACATTCCTACAACTATGTCTAGAGAATCTTCAACTACCCTATAATACAAGAAAAATGATATCATTTTGGTATCAAAAATTATATTAAAATAAGAAATGACTTATGTCCAGAAATTAAAATAATACATTCAAATAATAATTAACAGTAAAATATGTTCATTCTCTGTAGCTTAAGTCAAAATTTCAGATGCAAACTGGATTTATAGTATATGTAGGAAACTGGGAATTTAAAAGGTATGGAGAGATCAAAGGGAAGGGCATAGAGGAATGAAGACAGGAAGTAGAATGGAGATTATAGTCATAATATTCAGTGTATATCTTATAAAACTAAGAAAACTGAGGAGAGGGGTTGGGTTGGAAGGAAAAGGCATGACATCAATTAAGATACATTGTACTTGAAAACTGGTTTATTGAATGGCAACTCCTTTGTAAAACTACTTAAAGATAATAAAATAAAAACTTTTAAAAATAAAATAAATCAGAAAAGAAAGCTGAGGGCTGGTGGCTCATGCCTGTAATCTTAGCTACTCAAAAGGCTGCTGAGGATCTCGGTTAAAAGCCCACCTAAGTAGGGTAGTCTGTAAGACTCTTATGTCCAATGAATCAGCATAAAGCAGAAGTGGAGCTATAGCTCAAGTGGTAGAACACTAGCATTGAATGAAAAGGCTAGGGATAATACCCAGACCCTGAGATGCAGTCCCAGGACCAGCACATAAATACATACATACATGCATACATACATGCTTACATATATAAATTCAAAATCAGAAGAAAATGGAATAAACTTCAAGATGTAGCAAATTGCTAATATATCTTATGTCAATTTCACTGCAATATAATTTGTGTTCTGCAATGAAATAAAGACATTTTAAAACATGAAAAATTGAGTTCCAGGAAGATGGTGGAGAAGAAGCTGGAAGCTAAACAAGCTCTCGTATAGAAAGCAGTTTTAGTGCTCCAGTGAACAGTCCTAAGCCAGAGAATCACACCAAGTGTGCCATCACAGTATAGAGAGATAGGCCAGAGAGGGAAAATCCAGGCAAGGAGACAGATCTGAGCACTTGCCAGCAGCCATGGCTGCAGCAGCGGCGGCAGCGGAGGCCATAGCGGCCATACCTGCAACACAGAGAATCCAGGACAAAGGCGCCAGACACAGCGGGTAAGTGGATTCTACTCAACACTAGCAAGAACTGACAAGGAGCAGACATCTTCATCCTGCAAAATTGCAGACCAGAGACCACCAAGACTCCGTCGTGAGTAGAAGCCTGACATCAGGGAAAAGCTATTGTTTGCTGAAAGGTCTCAACTCTATCCAGAACATAGCCTCATCACAGCATCTCCAAACTAGAGGAAACAGCCATCTTCCTCTTTTGTGATACTCAAAGCAGATATCCCTCCCATTGAACTAGCCTGGGAGGAGGATCACAAAATCCTAGATAAAGCAGAGCATTTTTCTGCCTGCTCAAACAAACTGACTTAAGAAACCAACCAAGCCACAGGAAAATCAAACACCACAAGTGACAAGAGACTTCAACAGGAGACTGGTTATAGACACAAGGAAGATACAGGATCTTCCCATCCCCCACCCCCACAAAAAAAATCAAAGAATTTTTTTGTACATTTTATAAAATTTTTTTAACTTTTTTAAATTTTTACTTTTTAACTTTAAAAAATTGTTTTCTATTAACGTTTTTTTTCTTCCTCTTATAATTTTTATTTTAGGAGTAGATATGTGTGTGCTTTTTTTATTCTTTTTTTAATTTTAATTTTTATTTATTTATTTTTTGTTTAGCTCTACTGACCTTTTGATCCTTTTTGTTCTTTCTTTCTTTCTTATTCTTTTCACTTTTTCTTCTCTTTCATTCTTCTTTGAGTGACTTAATTGCTGTTCTGCTCATCCTCAGATATACCCATAGTGAATTATTAGACCTTATCCTACATTGTGTACACATTTAATCCAGAAATTTATTACTCAATTCAAAACCTCTTAGACTTAAATTCCTTCATAGCAGTACTACCTCTTTATACCTATGTAATATTTTAAGAATTTTTATTTATAAGTTTTTCACATCTCCTTTCTGTCCCTCCCCTTCTCTTATCATATTCCTGTTCTTCTCTGCCTATTACATTTTGAAATTTGAATAATTTTTAAGTGTTTCACTTTTTAATTTTTAATTTTTGTTTTTCTATTTTTTCTTCTCTTTTTTCTTCCTCTTTCTTCTTTTTTTTCTCTCTCTACTATCATTCTACCCACCCTATTTCCCACCTTGAGATTAGGACTTAGTTAACTCTCCCTCTACTTTTTCCACATCCCTCTATTCCTATTTTTACCCACAGCTCTCCCTAAACCTAATAATTTCTGGTTTGCCAAACTCTTCTTTGCGGTTTGTAGCCCATTAATACATAGTTGTTTGATGCTGAATAGATATATCTGTTGAACTAGATTGTTTCTGCAGACTTTTGACTGTGCAACTATAGACTTTGGTTGGCGCTTGCCTTAAGATAGAGTCCTAGCACAAAACTGGTGTTACTTTCATCCCAAATGGGCAGAGCAAGCCAGAAAAACACAAGAAAAATGGCAAGTCCAGGTATCTCAACTCCCACTCATGATAATCAGGGGACAGAACAGATAATGAATAATCCAAAGGAGAGTTCCCAAAAAGCTCTACAAACACTAATGGTAAACATGGTAAAAGAAAAGATTGAAAACCTGCAAAGGACTCTGTGTGAGCATGATAGGGAGAGAGAGGAGGCAAAACAAAAGTCAATACAGGAATATCATGAGCATGAGGAAACTACTCAAAGATTGATACAGGAATTGCATGAGCAGCTTGAGAACACTCAAAGAGAAATAAAGGAATGGTGTGAGCAGGCTGAGATCAGTCAAAGAGATAGACAGGAATTTCGGGAGCTAGCCAAGTACAGACAAAAAGAAAGTCAGGAATGGCTTGAGCAGGCTGAGAACATTCAAAGAGAACTACAGGAATTGCATGAACAAGAGGAAGCTAATCAAAGAGTAATACAGGAATTGAGAGAGCAGGATGAGAATACACAAAGATCACTAAAGGCATTCAGGGAATCCATAAACAGAGAGCTGAAAGAAGTCAGGGAGTCCACGAAGGGAATGCTAAATGGAACTCAACAGAAGGAATGGGAGTCCAAGGAAACCATAACCAATCAACTAAGTGATTTGAGAATAAACACTGAAGACCAAATTAAGGAAGTAAAGAAGTACATACAAGATCTAAAACAAAGCTCCAACAAAGAATTTGAAGCCATCAAAGCCGATCAACTAAAAGAAAAAGAAATAAAAAACAAAGTAGAAAGTCTTGATAGTAGGTTAGACCATGCAGAAGATCAAATCTTAGGGATTGAAGACAGTTTAGATATTATATAGAAAGAACATTCAACCATACAAGACAAATCCAAGAAATATGATAGATCTATTCAACACTTAGAAAACACCATCAGAAGCCTAATCTGAGGATAATGGGTGTAGAGGAGCAACTAGAGACAGAAGTTAATGGTCTAGGTAATTTGTTTAACAGGGTCCTAGCAGAGAACTTCCCAAACATGCAAAAAGATAGGCCTATTCAGATACAAGAAGTTTTTAGAACTTCAAATAGACCAGACGAGAACAGGACATCCCACTGTCACATTATAATCCACAAAGGATCAATTCAGACCAAGGAAAAGATCCTTAAAGCTGTAAAGGAGAAAAGATCAATCACCTATAAAGGGAAACCAATTAGAATCACCTCAGACCACAAGGGAATAAAATTAGAACTTAACACCAAAACCCAAATATTGACATGCTGAAACTAAACCAAGGTGAGTTAAACCATCTTAACAGGCCCATATCAAGCATTGAAATAGAAAGAGCAAAAAAGAGACCTCTCATCTAAGAAAAGCCCAGGACCAGATGGTTTTACAGCGGAATTCTACAAGGCCTTCAAAGCAGAGCTCACACCAATACTCCTCCAACTCTTCAATGAAATGGAAAGAGAAAGTTCACTACCGAACTCATTCTATGAAGCCATCATAACCCTCATCCCCAAGCCACTTGAGCCACAGCGCCACTTCCGGTGTTCTATTGGTTTTTGGAGATAAGAGTTTCACTGACTTTCTCTGCTGGGCTGGCTTTGAACCATGATCCTCAGATCTCAGCCTCCTGAGTAGCTAGGATTACAGTCGTGAGCCATGGCGCTAGGCTAATCTTTTTTTTTTTTCAATCTATTTCAATCAGTGTCAAGTTCTTATGTCATTCACTCTCCACTGTAAACTAATCTCTTGATACTCAGTTTGCAATTTGGGGTAGTCCTCCAATCATATTTCTGATTTCTGTGCTGGATTCTTCTTTGCCCAGCTAACAAGTGGCATTGAAGAGTCTCAAGGTCACAGAGAGAAATTAACATTGCTTCATTCTACTTCTATTTGCTTTCTACTGTGACTGCTCGATGCTTTAAAAAATTCATTCTCTCACTCATCAAGATACATTAGGCACATAAATTGACATATTGAATTCAAATCCCTTTGTAAAACTAAAGATAATAAGAATAAATAAGAAAAAAAGTTCACAGGGCAATCTACAATACTTTTTTTTGTAGTACTATTTGAATACATCTATTGTTTTTCCAACCCTTAGAATCAGTCTCATTCTACTACTGACAAAAATGTCATCACATTCTAAGTGCCTTTCTTCGAAAGAGTGAATTTAATTCTATGAAAACCAACTGCAAGCTTCTCATCTCACATTTCCCTTTGTCTTCCCAAAATTCTGAGGTATTTGCTGGTGTCTGTAGTTGATGTCTTTCTGACACATTAGTGTTCCTTTTTGTCTCTTCAGTGAAAAGTTATTTATATTAAATCATCTCTTTTTTAAAATATAGGTTCTCTCTTAAAACACTAAATTGATACTAATAAACACTTGTTATTGTTCTGTATGTGCCGAAAAATAAAATGTTCACTGCAGTTTTCATTTTATAAGTTAACAATAACAATGTTCTGAATATTCTCTAAAATATTACTACCAATTTAACTCAAAATAAGAAAGTAAACTGTCATTAGAAAAGAGTAATGTTAAAACAATTTAAGAGGCATAAAATAAATAACTCATCCAAAATACACTGCCATTATATGTAGAGGCTGGATCCCAAACTAGACCAAATATTACTCATAGCTGCCTCCAGAGATGCTTATTGGTTTAAGGCTATAACAATCACAGTTCAATGCTAGAAAGTATAGCTGTCATTGCATCATTATTGCTGACATAGCCTCCTTGAAGCAGTACTTCAAAAATGACAAAGAGATATAATCCTTAGATCTCAGCCTCCTGAGTTGCTACAATTACAGGCCTGAGCTACTGGCTGACTTTTTAATTTTTTTGAAAACAAATTTCTTTGGTCCTTATACATTCTAAGCAAAGTTTCTACAACAGAGCTACATCCATAGCCTTTAAATGACTCTTGCAGGAACAATTAATTTAAAATAATATAAACTATTAGGTCGCATTTGTAATAAAGCAATAGCTTAGAGTTAATATGGTTTTCATGCTTGATCATATATATCATATATATCTTCATATATGTATATGATATAAACGTAAATCCTCTTGAAAGTTTTAGTGCATTTGTGTCCATTACAATTTCAAAGAACATATAAATACCATTTATCTTCTACTTATGATTTACTCAATCAATCCTTTTACCTCTTTGTATTTCAATATACAAATCACAATAACTATGTCTGATGACTACCTTCCTTATCACACACAGGAGAAAGGCACGCTAAGCAGCAAATCTAATTCACAGACACCCTGGAAAACAGAAAGGGCTGACACAGCAAAACCAGAGGAGAATCCTTGAAAGATAACACAGACAAGAAAAAAGAAAAATGATCTCAGGGTCTTGAAGATTTAGAAACTCTGAAATTCCAAAAAGGTGATATAGATGACCTTGTGGAAAAAATGTTGAGCAGTCTAAAAATCACAACAGTATTAGAAGGAATGGAGCAATGTAGGAAATAAAAGGCAGCTGAAATGCTGAGAAATGAGACAGCTGAGAATGTCCCTGCCCCTTTCTGTGCCTATGAATGGATGTTTTCCACCCAGAAACAGTCACTCACTCATCACCACTTCCACATCTGCTGACATAAGATGTAGGTTTTCTAAACCAGGAGCAGTGAACAATTATCTAAATTTGTTATATGAATTAAGAACTATAATGAAATATTCGTGTTTAAAATACTATGTTAACTACTAGTAAATAGAACTTCCATAGATACTAGCAAAAGCCACAGAACATTCAATCTGTGCCAAGTCACCTTAGTGTTTCCCCTATCCCTTCCTGTAATATTTTCAAGGTATCTGGTCTTAGACTAAAGTCTTTGATCATTTGGAGTTGATACTGGTGCTGGGTGATCTATAAGAATCTAACTTCAATTTTCTGCTTGTATATAGCCTATTCTGCCAGTACCATTTGTTGAAGAGGCTGTTTTTCTTCCATCCTGTGTTTTTAGCTCCCTTATCAATATTAGGTGGTTATAGGTCTGTATGTTCATTTCTGGGTCTTCTAGTTCATTGGTCCTCAGGACAAAAATCTACAGGTAAACCCAGTGAATAGTAAAAGACAAATAATTACATCTGTACATGTTTAACTAAGCAGTAATCTAAACATTCACACTGTGAGAACAAAGGAGGATATTCTTAGGAGAGGATCACAAGGGCTCAATAGCTATGTGCATAAGATCACATAAAATGATGCTTATTGAAGTGAACTCCAAGACATGGAAGAGGTTTTTTTTTATTATATTGTTTTTAATTCTTTTTTCTTTTTTCTTCTTTCCTTTTTCCTTTGGTCTATTCCTTCTGTCACTGTTTGTTATTTCTGTATACTTATCTTGTATATAAGTTTATCTGATTTGGGGAGGGAAAGGGGAAGCACAGAAACAGTGGGATAACAGGTGAACCAATTCAGCAGTAAAACCCACTAGACACTATTTTGGAAATGCTTTACAACTTTGGGGGAGGGAAGTTAGGGAGGAAAACTGGGAGAGAGGGAGGGGGTGACACTGTTCAAAAGGAAATGTACTCATTACCTTACTTATGTACTTGTAACCCCTCTGTGCATCATCTTTACAACAATTTTTATTATATTTTATTTTGTTGTAAAGGTGTACAGAGGAGTTACAGGTACATAAGTAAGGTAATGGGTACCTTTATTATCAAACATTGTTAGCTACTCCTTCAACAATTTTTTTTTGTTGGTGGTGGTTGTGGGGCCTGAATTCTGGGCCTGGGCACTTTCCTTCAGCTCTTCAGCTCAAGGCCAGTGCTCTACCACTTGAGCCACAGCATCATTTCCAGCTTTTTCTGTTTATGTGGTACTGAGGAATCAAACCCAGGGCCTCATGCGTGCAAGACAAGCAACTCACCACTGAGCCACCTTCCCAGGCCCTCCTTCAACAATTTTTTTAAAGATAATAAAATAAAATACCATACAGGTATAAAAAATTCACAGAATTTCAAAAATTAAAATAAAAATGAATCGAGGATAACACATAAAATTGTTTATTTATTTTTATTTTTATTTTTTGCCAGTCCTGGGCTTTACCTCTACACCTGGGCACTGTCCCTGAGCTCCTTTTGCTCAAGGCTAGCATTCTACCACTTGAACCATCAGTGCCACTTCATACCTTGATTATCAGATTTCAGCCTCCTGAGTTGTTAGGATTACAGGTATGAGCCACTGGCATCTGGCTTTTTTTCCCTTAATACAGAAAGAAGAAAGCAAAATCTTCCCCTGATTTTTTTGCCTTGTTATTAATAATTCATCTGCCTATACTTTCATCTGTATTTATGAAGATGAAATTCTTACCATATGAAGTCCAAAGGCCAAGATATTTGTACACACACACACAATACATATACACACCCTCAATAAGGCAATTCTCATCATTGTACTTATAGGAATAACAAAGTCTGAATTTGGATAAGAATTAAATTTACCTTATACCACTATAATTAGAAAATCACCAAACACAAGTTTGCAATCCTTAATTGTTCTTCTCTTTCTTTTGTTCTTTCTTTCTTTTTCCTCTTTGTCTCTTTTTCTTCTTTCCATCCTTCCTTTTTCTTTTTATTGTTTTTAATTGTCTTCTACCCTCCCTATGGCACACAAAGATGATGTATCTCCTCTTCTTCCTGTCCTTTCTTGCTGTGTCCAATTCACAGGAAATAACTTCACTGCCATCTTCTTTCTTCACTTTGGAGATGCCAAAGAATATTTTTCCTGAGCTTTTTCCATCATTAAATTTTACCTCCTTAGTCTACCACATTGAATTAATGTTAGATTTGGACAACATCGGTCTGTAAAGGCATTAGTTAATCTCACATTGACAAATACTTACAAAGTGAACTAGCAAAACTATTGTGGAGTTTTGCAAAGATGATCACTGGACACAAAAGTCTCTGTTCTCTTTCCTCTGTCCTAAAGTCTGTCCTCAAGGAAGTCACAACAGCTCCCTAGGCAGCCTTTGGACTCTGAACGTAGTCTAATTGTCTTAAAATAAAAGGGAGGGCTAAGATTTCTTTCTTCCCAGGTGGGTAGTTCCTTTTTCTGCTTACTTTGTTAGTGAACAGAACAGTGTAAATTTGTGCTTAATCTAGGCCTAGAGAGACAGGTAAAAAAAGCCAGAGTTTTCTAGGTGTACAGATATACAGATTCACACCGACTGTTTAACAATCGACATTCTTTTTCTTTTCTTTTTTTAGAAATGTGAAACAACTTTTAATTGCAAATCATTGTGATTTAGAAGAGCCATGAACAATAACATTTGTAGACACATACCCAGTGAGGGGAATTGTAGGGTTGCACCATGTATAACTCTCAAATCTGCTGGGCATATTTATCATTGCAATATTTTATTTATTTTAATTTTTTATTGTAAAGATACTACACAGAGGGTTACAGTTACATGAGCAAGGTAATAAGTACACTTCCTATTGAGCATTGTTACCCCCTCCATTGTTTTCCCCCACCATCCCTTCCCTCCCTACCTTCCCTGAGGTTCTTTTTTTTTAAATTGTGATTAAGTGATTACATAATTTCCCAAATTTCACAGTATTGTGGAATAATGATGCTCATTTAAAGTCACAAGTTCATTCTAACTTTCCTGGAGCAAATTGTCTATCACAGTCTATAACATATAATGGTGTACACATATGCACCATACATGTGATCAGCAGCATGGGGATATTTAGTAGTGGTTCGACCAGATGAGTGGGAGTTCTTTGTTTCTTAAATCCTGTTAATTTTGTCATATCACCTAACATTTTGGATTTAGCATCCACTTATCAGGGAGACCATGTACCGTTTGTTTCTTTGCTCTTGGCTTACCTCGCTCAACATGATTCCTTGTAGCTCCATCCATTTCCCTGCAAATGCCATTTTGTCATTTCTAATGGCTGCATAATATTCTATTGTGTATAGATACCACAATTTTTGGATCCATTCATCTGTGGTGGGGCATCTGGGTTGTTTCCATATCCTAGCTATTGTGAACAGTGCTGCAATAAACATGGAGGTGCACGTGTCCTTGTATATTAGTTCCTGTTGTTCAAGGTAGACGCCTAGAAGTGGTATGACTGGGTCGTAAGGGAGGTCAATCTTTAGCTTTCTAAGCACCCTCCAGACTGCTTTCCAAAGTGGTTGTATAAGTGTACATTCCCACCAGCAGTGTAATAGGGTTCCTCTTTCTCCACATCCCCTCCAGCATTTGTCGTTGGCTGATTTGTGGATGTGGGACATTCTGACTGGGGTAAGGTGGTATCTCAGGGTTGTCTTTATTTGCATTTCCTTCACCACCAGGGATGATGAACATTTCCTCATGTATTTCTTTGCCATTTTTATTTCTCCATCTGAGAAGTCCCTCTTTAGTTCTCTTGCCCATTTAGTAATTTGTTAAGTTTGGGAGGGATTAGTTTCTCGAGTTCCCTGTATATACAGGATGTTAACCCCTTGTCTGATATATTGCTGGTAAATATTTTTTCCCAATTAGTTGGTTGTCTTTCTAGCTTGGTTGCAATAGATTTAGCTGTGCAGAAGCTTTTTATTTTAAGATAGTACCATTTGTCGAGTCTATCTCCAATTTGTTGTGACCCTGGGGCTCTGTTCAGGAAGTTCCTTCCTGTGCCTATTAGTTCAAGTGTCTCTCCTACTCTGTCCTGCAGTAGTTTCAGAGATTTGATCTGATTCCTAGTCTGCATTCCAAGCACAAGAATTCGTGAAGGCACGAGATGCTCAGAGAAGGGAAGGGAAGTGGGTGATTTCTGGTGGGATTGGGGTTAATGTAGGGAGAGAGTGGGGAGGAGGAGTGGCCATGGCGGATGCAGATATGACCATAGTCCCAAGGAGGCTGACTGGGCAGTCCAGGATGTGAGAAAGGGGAGGGATCTGCCCCCATGTATGCCTGGGTAATGCAGATGCTGGGTGGAGGAGGAATGTGTGGCCGGGCTTGGAGAACAAAGTGGGAGGGGGACCTATGGAGAAAGCTGCCTTTTTCCCGGGCAGATCTGACACCAGTTTATGAATAATGATACTTGTGTTAGAACCAGTGGACATTCATTTCATCCAAGAAAGTGTTCTAATGGATTCCATAATGATAAATAAGAAACTCTGTGCCCTGAATGGTAGTGATGGCTAAGGTATTATAGGATAGAATGCAAAAAAATCATGCCAATACAAATATTTATCAAACATGGTAGACACAAATAGTTGTTCTCTCCAGGCTGAGAGATTTACTCAGCTTGCCACCAAGTGTCTATTTGATTTCTTAAAGAATGGTAATATATTGAGAGTTCAGCATCAATCTTTTTCTATTGATAGGTTAACATTCATCCCTGGTAGTAAATATGTCGGCTTCAGCGAGAGGGAGTGCATGCATATCCTTCATGCCTGACGCTATTTCATTTAAAAACAGTTTTTCAAGTATTGTGCTGCCATAGACAAGATCTGAATGCTTTTCAATGTCCAAAAGTGGAAAAGCACCAGCTCTTCAGTGAGTCTTCAGTAGGATATGTGAACACTGATAAGAGAATAATGATTTGCACCTCACATTCATATCTCAGTCAGTTTCCCCATGTGTCTTCAGCCTTCCAACTTTGCTCTTGCAAAATGACTGCAGGCCATATTTTATGCTCAGAAGTCCACGTATATTCACCTTAGATGACCCTTCCCACAACTATTTCCGGGTCAGGTATGTCTACAGAAGGTACCATCTCACGGCTGCTTTCAGGCCAACACTGAGTAGGAGTGTTTTATGACATTATGACAGCAACCAATTTGAATTTTCTCAACACAACAGCCTAAACCCATTGCATTCTCTCAGCTAGTCATAGAGAGCTCTCTGCAAGAGCAAGGACATGCACTGTGAGATTGGCATTAGGACTAGAGAAGGTTCCATAGAAAGGGGATCCAAGTCATGTTTAAGTTTCTTATCCCTCCAGTACTCTTTGGCCTGACCACCTCTGTGGCATTTCTCTCCTCTGTATTAACCTTCAATATCATGTAGCGATTTTTGTTTTGGTCATGTGGTATAAGGTTTGAACTCATAACTCACATTTGCTAAACACATGTCAATCTTCCTTGTTAACCTGGGCCAGGAGTTAGCCTTTTGTGCTCAGATTATTTTTGAGATAGGATCTTATATTTTTCCCCCAGGGCCAGCCTAGACAATCCTCTGTTTATTATCCTTTACACACACTTGGAATAACATATGCATGCCCCCATGCTCAACTTTCTCTGCTGAGATGAATTAATGTGAATAGGGTTTTTCCTGGACTAAATTGGAACTGTAATTCTTCCAATCTCAGCCTCCTGCATAGTTGCCTTGACATGTGTGAACCACAGGCACCTGGGTGTATGCAGTGTTTCTGACAATATGAAAATAATGATCAGCATATCCACCATCTTGTCACCAGATGCTCAGTAGAAAAATGGCAAGCTGCTGTTATGGTCCAGTAAAATATTAGGAACCAGATCTCAACTGGTAAATTATTTCTTTTTGTGTATGGAATGTTCTTGCTCTAAAAGAGTACAGGATCTGTGCTCTGACTCTTCTCTGAGATTCTTGTCTTGGAGCTTTCAGAAAAGACACATGGAATCATTATTGATGACAGAAACCTCCAGAATCACAGAATCTGCCATGAATATGGCCCAAACAGCAGTGGTGCTTGGAATACAGCCTGAATGTTCTGAAAAGCCCAACCCAAATATAGTATACTTCCTTGTTAACCAATAAATAGTTTCCCATCATCTTCCTTACTTCAGCTCAGTTCTTGACCAGAGTAGTGGGCTAAATAGAAGTATAATGGAACCTATACCCTTTCCTGTTTTAAGTGAGGCATTCCTTCTGGTTAGTTTCTTCTCATTTATATTGCTTAGGCTCAGTAAGTCCTGAAACATTCACATGGTTTCTTTCTCCTTTGAGTCTTACAGAAAATTAAGGAACCAGCATTAAGGTACTACCAGCCTCCATGTGCCACTTTCCAAGTTATGTTTCCAGGGACCAGGGAAATGACTGTGAGACAGATGAGGCACTGTTTTAAAGTCCAAAGAACTATCACCAGCATCTGCATTCTTACAGGAAAGCAGAGATGGTGATATGTGTGCGTGTGATATGTGTGTGATATGTGAAATGTGATATGTATATATGAAATGTAATATGTGTATATGTATATATACACATATGTTTATATATGTACATATGTCTTTTGAACCTTCACTATTGGTCTTTTTTTTTTTTTTTGTCAGTCGCAGGGCTTGAACTCGGTCTGGGCGCTGTCCCTCAGCTCTTCAGCTCAAGGTGAGTGCTCTACCACTTGAGCCACAACACCGATTCTGGTGTCTTTGAACCACGATCCTCAGATCTCAGCCTCCTGATTAGCTAGGATGATAAACGTGAGCCATTGGCGCCCAGCTCTTGGTCACTTTTATTTGTAGATAATACTGTGGGCTGCCCACCTTGACCTAGAAGCACCACAGTATTTAAGATATTGTCACTAATTCATATGGATTAGGGCTCCTTGTTGTATCTGACGATGCTGTTCATAAAAATAATTAGATCCATTTTGACTTTGATCATTTTGTGCTACAAGCTGGCCTTCACTAAGCTGGAATCCTTTCCTCTCCAGAGAGTTCAGTTCTGAGTTGATCTTGTTTCCCATCCTATCTAACAAAGGGAACCACTACTGAGTTTCTAACAGTGTTGGTACTCCTTTATTTACATAATTATATGGCCTAGGACCTTCAGGGGAACATATTAAATAATTCTCTTATTCAAAAATTGCTAGTTTTCTTAGTATTTCCTCAATACCCATCCCTGGAGTTCTGTCTTAGCCATCTACATTGTGTTTGATTTTAAAAGCTATGACAGCAGCTTGTTAAGAATGACTGTTAAGATAGCACTGCTATGAGAGTAGGCTTTAAGTCACAGGACCATCTCATCCATTCATAGGATGCTCTCATGGCTATGACAGTGCATGTTAGCCAAGTCCTAAAGTGTTGATGATGAGTAAACTACTTACTCCAAATAGTAAGGGAACTATTCTAGGTGAGCCTATGTTGAATTAAAGTCTACTTAGTGTTCTAGAAGCCTTCAGGAGAATTGGAGCAGAATGAGGAAGAAAAGTATCATTTTTGTAAGGCATATATCTCATATAAGTCTTTTCTATAGTTTCAGGCAAAGAGAGGGAGGGTGTTTTATAACATCTAGCTCAGAAGGTTCAGGGATAATCTGAGAGTCTAAGTCTCCATAACAGCCATCACATATCCCCATTCTGTACCTCAGAATCTCCTTCCTGCTTTATTACACACACAGTATTAGCCTAGAAGACAGGCCAGGGCTGTAAATTAGATCATCTTTATATATCAGCTTGTTTTCAAAAATCATGACCTAGCACCAACTTTAAAACATTTTTTCTGATAACAAATGATTAGGATATTCCTTAAAGGTCTACAGAGGCCTACTGGCTTTCTCCCATTGTTTTGAGTTGAAAGTTAACTTATTTGTGAATAAATGACAGAGAACACTACTAAGCAGCTCTCTGAACCTTAGGATTTCCTTTCCAGTGTTCTATCTTGCTGCAAGGCTAGAGATAACATCTAAGGCAGTATCTCATTTTGCCAAGGTAAGTCTCATTCTTGCATTCCTGGAGATGAAAGGAATGAAATCCCACACCATTATCAATTAGGCATTCATTACAATTTGACCAGTATATGATACAATACAAAATGACATTCTAAGACATCACGTCTTAATACTGTTTCAGGTATCAATCATTTTAATTTGTTCTTTTTCCAAAAGCCATCCCTCAGACAAGGATTCAAGAGTAAGTAATTCAACTGGAAATGGGCCAGGAAATACTATCAGTGATGAAGGTAGTAAATAAGAGAAGTAAAAGCAACCAGTAAATGAATGATATAAGTTATTGAGCAAGTTTCTACTAAAAATCACTGGTGCTTAGTCCTGCTAGAACTAGTGTCAAATGCATGGCCTCAAAGTCATTCTATTTAAGGGATTAGAGAGTTAAGCATTTATATACCCAACCCCATTAGAACTTATTTGAAGTTTCCTACAGTAAGTAATTCTCTGGTTATTTCAGTATATACAGGCAGAACAAGTTCAAAAATTAGAAAAAGTTTAGAAAATTCCAGAGATTCAGCCAACTTATACTGCAATGGAAGGATCTCAGATTGGGACCCAATGTGTCTACTACAATCTACCTACAACATAGAATGGTGACATTTAAATAAGATGGTCAAAAGGAAGGCCAGGGTGAGGCCAGGGTGAGTTTTTCAAGGATGTCAAACACTGAGTGCTAACAGAGCACAAGAAAAGGGCAAGCACTCTGAGGAAAAGAACTCTAAAAAAGCCACATTTGATCCCGGTCTCTTCTTTCTGGGAGTATAGGGAAGTTATGAATATTGTGAATCAGAATATCACTACTTAACCAACTTGGCCTTGAACTCAGATAGATAGATAGATAGATAGATAGATAGATAGATAGATAGATAGATAGATAGATAGATAGATAGATAGATAGGTAGATAGATGATAGGTAGATAGATGGACAGGTAGATGAGTTTGTACTATGTATCTGGCAATCTGGTACTTACACAGGTAGCATGTCTGGCACATATTTAATGATTAATATATGATTGGTTTTATTGTCATTATCTTCTAACGTATCATTTTGACAATTATTTGCAATGTTCTTGTATGCAAGTATGCACAGATTGTTTAAAGACTCATATGGAAGAAAACCCAAATATTTTATTATTGAGAATTTTTGTCACAAGAATAGGATAAACCAATATCTATTAGGATAGAACAAACTAGGGTTTGAGATTACAACTTTCACATGGAAAATTTCATCTTTTCCTTTTCAGAAGAATACAAATTATTTACAACACATATAAGCAATTTTTCAGATCAATTTGGATGAGATTAAGAGCTTTAGGCAGGTCTCTGTCTGTTAGGAGTCTAACCATCTTAAAACAGACTTTGTTTTTTTCTTTTACTTACTGTTAGGTCTGCCATGGAGAACATTCCCCTTCCCCACTTCCTCTTCTAGAAGGACAGTATGTAGCCTTACCAGAAATCACCTGCCCCAAACTGATAATCACCTGTAACTGCTAATCACCCAACTCAACTACCTAACTGTCAGTCAGCAAAAGAACCTCATCATCTGAGGTCACTTCTGCATCCATTGAGGCCACACCTCCTCCTCACCTTTCCCTATATAATCTCTCTCCATCAGTCAAACTACAACTGGCTACACCACTCATTACTCTCTACCCTTCTCTCAGTATGGCCTGGCAGAACTCTGCATACCTACATCTGGTGCAGGGCAGCAGTTTGGTTCTCCAGTAAACTCTCTTCTGCCTGAGCCTCATGGCAGTGTCCTTTTGGCAACCCTTATTACTCACATCTACTACCATTCATTCTTATTTCCAGTCAGATATCCTTGAAAGATAAACTGGTTTAACTGGCTCAGAATAATTATGGAAAGATTGAAATGTTCATATATGTTCACATTTTTAAAAAATATTTTTATTAGAGATACTGGGGTTTTTGAACTATTATTGTACTTGCTAGGCAGGCAAACATACCAGACCTAGATTGTTTTTTGCTTTCACTTTTTTATAAGGTCTTACATTTTTTTCCCCCAGGACTACAATTCTACCTTTACATCCTGTCCCTTGGATTAGAGCACACATGACCCTATTCGGCTTGTTATTTGGCATGAGATCTCACTTCTACTTCTTCACTGGTGCTCTCAAACTAGTTCCTCCCAATCTCCACCTCCTGAGTAGCTGGGATTGCAGGCATGGGCTATCACCCCTGGTCTAAAAACCTTTTTTATTTTGATTTTCTTTAACACTCGTAGTGTTTGAGTTGTAGAGAATCAACAGAAGACACTTCGTTCTTCCTTGGAGAATTTCTGAATCACTGAGACAGAACATCCTCACTCATGAAGCTGATGGGAGTGTTTTCAAGACCTGATGCTCAAGGGGGCTCCTTCACATGTTCCCCCTGGATTGGGTCCCCTCTTCCCCTCTTCAGAATAAAATGTCCAGAGTTCTAGTGTACTTCTTTCTCAGTTTCCTGAGACAAAGAAGGCTAATAAAGTTATGGCAAGACAGAAAGCAGACAGGATTGCAAAATACCCACAAAGAAGAAAAGCTCTTTGGAACAAGAGAGAGCAACAGCCAAGAGCATATGTTCCTGATAGTAGTAGCTAGTCAATGGGGGGGGAGTAGAGAGAGAGAGAGAGAGAGGCTCTGTGTGTGTGTGTGTGTGTGAAAGAGAGAGAGATACAAAGACTGACACAGACAGACATGGAGATAGAGATAGAGATGAACTGATTAAGCTCCAAAATTTTCCAGTCAGATAAATCCTCTCTCTCCTCTAAGAATTAATGAGAGAAGAACAGAGTGAGCCCCACCTGCAAAGGATCCTGGATACAATAAACATTAGTAAGTAGAGAAAATTATTCCCCAACAGTGTAAGGATAAACTTGTTTTACTTTAAAGAAACATCTTTAAATAGCAATATGTTTGAAATTTTCATTAATAAGCAAAGTATGGCATAATAGCCCACTAGATATCAGTTCATTTGAAGGCTAATACATGCTGCTTTTCTGTATTAGTCAGAATCATCCATGTGTGCTTGGGATTGAATAAGCATTGCTGGCACAAACGATAGAAAATGACTTAATAAAGGCATATTTGTTATCTTGCTGACACGATGGGAGAAAATGAATTCAGTCAGCAAGAGTTTTGAAACCCAACAGGAAATAAAGACTGCTATTAATTGAGTCATAACAATATTGCCAGCATGATGGAATTTTCTCTACCTGCTGAGCTCACTCTCCTTTTTGTAGGATTTGGTGGTTTGGCCAGACAGCGGATTTTCTAAGTCACATCTGGTTTTGTCATTAACAGTTATTCCTGAGTGTTTTTGGCTATTGCCAAAACCATCTGCCAGTTTTTTTTTAAAGTCAGAATGCCATCTTGGGAAATATTACTCTTGCAGACTTTTGTTTATTATCCAGCTCAGTTACCCTCCCAAAACTATTTTCTTAAATCTGTGGATAAAAAACTTCAAGAGAAAAATACAGTAAAGAATTTTTAACTTTAATTATATTTAGGTTGGTGACTAGAAAGTCCTTGACTTATCCCAAGAGCCTTATTTATTTATTTATTTATTTTCTCTCATACTTAGAACACATCGATTAGAGGAATCAAGATACTTTTAAGTGTGAAGGCTTTTCCAATAGATTTACACTTTTAAGAAATGGAAGAATCATAAGGGCCTTTCCTTAAAGTTCTTAAAAGGGATATAAGTAAAATCCCCTGTACATTTTCCCCCCTTTTTAATTTTATCCTATGCTGAGCTTGGATATTTTGGTTGTTAAAGTTAGATAAAGTATTTTGGGTATATGACTCATCTCCAGGTCGCTGATAGAAAAAATTCAAGCACTGTACTTTTACTTCCATTCTAAATATATAACTAACTCTTACTGGTGACAATCATATTGTACTTAGATTGCTTGAAGAATATACTTATCTTTCACAAACTTAAAAACTAATGTTTCTATGCCAGACTCTTCTAAACATTTCCACATATTAATTTCCACATATTCATTATCCTAATAATTTTCTGAAGTGAATTCTATTTCTATCTCTATTTTGCAGATCTGGAACTGAGGCACAAAGAGGTTATGTAACTTGCTGGATGAATGGCACAGCTGGAGTAGATATCAGGCAGCATTATGTCAGACTCTACGTTCTTTGTCATTGAGTTATATTGCATCTGGGTGCATTTCCCTCCTTCACATCTAAGAGGAAGCTGGATAAATATCTTGGGAGATTGTCCGTTTTCTCTGTCATCTGAGTAAAGGTCATGTGGCAAATGTTATCAGCAGTCACCCAAGTGCTTCCTTTCATTTCCTAAGGTGACAAAAGGCGGGAGGGGGGGGGGTGTCGGCGCTAGGATTTTAAACTCATACAATTACAGCTTTGAGAGGTACCTCTGACAAAGCATCTATTTCAGAAAACAAAGTTTGGCTTTAGTTTAGAAAATAACACTTCTAGCTACCTGATTTTCTTTATTCAAAACTACAGGGCATGCTCACAAACTATAGGACCATAAAGATAAAGTTAAATAATCAAGCGAATGTAATTCCCCAACAGATTAGCCACCAGCTTCATGGCAATATTAACTTGCTTTTACTCTTGATCATTTTCTAATACTATCTCTTTTTAAATTTTTATTTTATTGTAAAGATGTTGTACAGAGGGTTTAAAGTTACATGAGTAAGGTAATGAGTACATTTATTGTTCAGCTTTGTTGTACCCTCCTTTGTTTTGCTCCTACTATCCCTTCCCTCCCACACCTCCCCCACTCCTCCCACTCTCCCAAAGTTGTAAAGTTCATTTCCAACATAGTGTCTTGTGAGTATCTTTGTTGCAACTGATCATTCTGTGTACTTGTTTCAACATTTTGTTATTTCTCTTCCCCTCCCCAAATCAGATAAATGTATATACAAGATGAAGGGTACCAATGTCAAATACAGCGACAACAGGGGTTATACCATGGGGAAAGAACATACAAAAGAAACCCAAAAAATCACATAGTACATTAAAAACAACAACAAAGAAAGACCTCTTGTGTCCATATCTTGTATGGTCATATGTACATAGCTTTTGAGCTTTTCTGCTCATCTGATAAGATTATCCTAGATATATACTAGTTATTGCAAATAAGGGAAAACATGGGACCTATTTTTCTTTGAGTCTTCACTTAATAAGATTTTTCCACATCTTTCCATTTCCTAACAAATGGGGCAGTGTCATTCTTTCTGATGAAAGCATAGAATTCCATTATGTATATACATATGTGTGTGTGTATGTGTGTGTGTGTGTGTATTCCACATTTTCTTGATCCATTCATCTACTGAGGGGCATCTAGGTTGGTTCCATATCTTAGTTATGGTGAATAATTCTACGATAAACATAGTTGTGCTGGTAGCTTTAGTATGGCCTTATTTGTGATCATTTGGGTAAATGCCCAAAAGTGGGATTGCTGGGTCATAGGGGAGCTCCTTTAGAGGAACTTCCATACTACTTTCCAAAGTCGTTGAACAAGTTTACACTCCCACCAACAGGGCAGTAGGGTTCACTTTTGGCAATATTCCCTCCAGCATCTGTTATTAGATTTCTTGATTATAGCCATTCTAACTGGGATGAGGTGGTATCTCAATATTGTTTTGATTTGCATTTTTTTTGTGGCTGGAGAAGTTGAGCATTTCTTCATGTGTTTATTGGCCTTCCTTCCTTCCTTCCTTCCTTCCTTCCTTCCTTCCTTCCTTTCTTTCTTTCCTTTTTCTGTCCTGGGGCCTCAACACTGGGGCCTGGGCACTGTCCCTCAGTGCTTCAGCTCAAGGAGAGCACTCTACCACTTGAGCCATAGTGCCACTTCCAGCTTTTTCTGCTTATGTGCTGCTGAGGAATCGAACCCAGTGCCTCATGCATGCAAGGCAAGCGTCTCGCTTTAAGTCTTTAGTCCTCTTATTAATGGGGCAGTTGTTTCTTTGAAGATTTGGTTTTGGAGAATTTAATTTTTTGAGTTCTAAGTATATTTTATACATGAGGCTCTTGTCTGTTGTATGACTAGTAAAGATATCCTAATCCATGGGCTTTCTTTCTAATAATATCTTAGTGGCTTCCCTTTTCAGTCTAAGAACCCTAAACCTCTTCAAGACCTTCAGTTCCATCCTCTGGTTTTTCTCTCCTCTTACTTCTTTTTTAAAAAATTGTGCTGGTCTTGGTACTTGAACTCAGAGCCTGGGTACTGTTCCTGAGCTTTTGTGCTCAAGGCTAGCACTCTTCCACTTGAGCCACAATGCTGTTTCTATCTTTTTAGTAGTTAATTAAGAGGACACAGAACTAGAAGGGATGGGGGAAAACATACAACAGTGGGACCCATCAGCTGCACTGGACATCGATCAAAACAAACTAAGAAACTCAATGGCAGCGATGGGAGGGAGGGAATGAGTGGGAAAGAGGGAACAGCTGACACATTATGCAAAAGGAAAGAAATGTACATATCACCTGATGTGGAAGAAATAACTGTATTGTCAAAGCTCATAGAACTCATCAATTTTATAGACCACGATAGACAATTTGCCTTATGAAAGTTAGAATGTGCTTGTGCCTTTTTTTGGTTGAAACTATATTTCATTTTATTTTTTATCTTTTTAAATGTTTTTGCCAGTCCTGTGTTTGTGACTTTAACTAAGCACTCACCATCCCACAATACTGTGAAATTTGTGAAATTATGTAATCACTTAGTCACAATAAAGAATTAAAAAAAAAAGTCTCAGTACTTTCTTGCCTGGTCTGGTTTTGAACCAAGAATCTCAGATCTCAGCCTCTCAAATAGCTAAGATTACAGGTTTGAGCCACTAACTCCTGGCTTATTTCCTTCTAGTGTTCCTCACAGAGCTTCTTTTAGGCTTTTGAGCACTCTTTTCTATACTCCTGAGAATCTTTGCACTTGACTTTTTCCTGTCTTTCAACCTCATGTATGATTAATTCCTATAATTTTTTAGGTGTTGAAAAGTTGCTTTCTTTGAAGTTTTCCTGGATATCACTTTCTGCCTATTCTATTCTATTCTATTCTATTCATGTATTCATTCTTCTACAAAAATAAATAATTTCTTATAATACATTTGCTCGTGTCATAGTTTAAATCTGCTGTTTCACTACACTAAACAAGTAACTATGCAGCTTACACATCACAGTGAGTCACATAGCATCCACCAGCAGATGGCACTAAAGAACAATAGGGAGGAAGATGGAGTTAATCACTGACAGAACTACAGTTCATCATTTGTTTGTTTGCTTGTTTACTGGTGCTAAGGTTTGAACTCAGGGCCAGGGCCCTTAGCGTTTTTCTTCGTGTTTTTTTTTCAAGGCTGGTACTTTACCACTTAAACTGCAGCTCTACTACCAGCTTTTTGGCAGTTCACTGAAAAATCATATAAACTTCTAGTGTTCACCTAACTCAGTCAGTCAGAATTTTTTTTTAATTATCTCAGAATCAAAGGTTTGTTGTTGTTGTTGTTGTTTGTTTTTAACAATAAGGGTTATGTTGAACACTGCTTTGGTTGTAATAATTAACAGCTTATCTTCTGAGCTATCAGTAAGAGACCAGGCACTCTGCCTGGATCATATGAAAGAGATTCAAACTGTAAGAAAAATGGTTTATATTAAAGAGCTATTTAGGATCTATGGTTCTGAGATATAATTTAAGCATTTTAAAAGTTGTGAGATTCTGAAGAATAGTTTTAAGAGCAACTTACATTACTCTCTGGGGAAAATGAAAATTCTCCTTTGTTAGCACAATTAAAAGTGTTTGGTGCCAGGTATTGGTGGCTCATGCATATAATCCTAGCTACTTAGGCGTTTGTACTACAGAGGATCACAGTTCAAAATCATCCAGGGCAGAAAAGCCTGAGACTCCATCCTCAAAATAATAAGAAAATAGCAGGCCTAAAAGTATAGCTCAAGTAGTGGAACACCAAGTGAACAAATTTGAGGGCCTGAGTCCAAACCACAATACTGGCAACAACAATAAAAATACTTTGGGTATTAGAATCAGAATAATCTGAATTGACACAGTTTTTACACTACTACATTTTTCTGGCACAACCCATTAGTTAGACTTCATTTTAGTTTTATAGGTTTTTTTTTGTTGTTGTCCTTTTGTTGTTTTTGTATTAATTCCCAGTTAGGCATGCTGATATTCATCTCTAATCCCAGCACTTGGAGGCTGAGGCAGGGATATCCAAAGTTCAAGAATGGACTAAGCTATAGGTAGTAAGTCAAGCCCAGGATGGGCAATTTAGTGAGACGCCATCCAAATGTAAGAAGAATTTGAAAAGCTCTAAGAGTGTAGTTCAGTGATAGTATGAACAAGTTGAATTTGATCTTAGCAGTGCAAAAGAAGCAAAAACTTTATTATTCTGCTATAAGACTAGTAATTATTAAAAACAAACAAATATGGCCTACAGTGCTGCTCCATGCCTGTAATCTCACTTATGCTGGAGGTGCAGATAGGAGGATTATGGCTCCAGGTCAGCATGGGCAAAATAATTAGCAAGATATTGTCTCTAAAAATAAGCCAGAGATATTGGCATACATCTATGATCCCAGTTATTTGGGAGACCACATAGGAGTACCAGGATCTGAAGCCAATCTAGGGATGTTATCTGAAAAACAAACTCAAAATAAAAGGGCTGGGGCTGAGAAGGTGGCTCAGTGGTAGAGTGCTTGCCTTGTATGCATGAGGTCCTGGGTTTGATCCTTCAGCTCCACATAAGCAGAAAAAGCCGGAAGTGGCACTCTGGCCCAAGTGGTAGAGCGCTAGCCCTGAGCTGAAGAGCTGAGGGACAGCACCCAGGCCCAGAGTTCAGGCCCACAACCGACAAAAAAAGGGCTTGAGGTATGGCTCAAGTAGTAGAATGTGTGTGGCTCTAAGTTAGATACCCAATACAATTAAAAATAACACACACACACACACACACACACACACACACACAGAGTGAAATTCTAGCATTTCTCTCTTCCCTAATTCAAAAGCAAAGATGTTTATTTAGTCACTTGAAAACAGAAGAGGCTGTCTCTCTTCCATCTCGTTTTTTGCTCCATTATCAAAGATTAGGTGCCCATTTCTGGGTCTTTAATTCTATTCCATTGGTTCTCGGGCTTGTTCATATGCCAATACCAATCTGTTTTTATAACTACAGCTTTATAATAGAGGTTGAAGTTTGGTATTAATATTCCCCCAGTAATGTTCTTGCTAAGAATTGTTTTTACTACTTGGGGTCTTCTCTTATTCCACATGAAATTTTGGTTTGCTTCTTTTGGGTTTGTCCAATTTCTTAAGTCTGCTTTATTTTTTTGAGGTTTTATAAATATTCATCATAGAAGTCCTGCACATCTTTGGTTAATTCCTAGTTATTTTATTGTTTTGGAGGCTACTACAAAGTGAGTTGCTTTCCTGATTTCAGACTCACTATTCTCATTATTGGCATACAGAAAAGCCATTGCTTTTTGAGGGTTAATTTTATACCCTGCTACTTTGCCAAAGTTTCAGATCAGCTGGAGTAACTTTGGAGTCAAGTCTATGAGGTTCTTTAAATACAAGATCATGTCATCTGCAAAGAGGGAGAGTTTTATTTCTTCTTTCCCTATTTGGATCCCCTTTATATTTCCCTCTTTCCTTAAGCTCTGGCTAGGAATTCCAAAACTATATTGAATGGGGAGTGGAGAAAGAAGATCAAAAACACAAGATGGAAGAAAGACAAATGGTGCTGGAAGAATTGCCTATACACATGTAGAAAGCTAAAGTTGGATCCTTATATATCACCCTGCACCAGAACTAATTCCAAATGGATCAAAACTTCAATGTAAGATAATATAACCTGAAAGTATTACAGAAAAGGATAGGGGAATCACTAGGACTCCTTGGCACTGGTTGAGATTTTCTAAATAAAGATCTAGAAACACATCAAATCAAAGAAAGGCTGGATAAATGGGACTGCCTTAAACTGCAGAATTTTCTGCATGACAAAGGACATAGCTAGCAAGATAAATAGAAAGCCCACAGATTTAGAGATCTTCACTAGCTATACAACAGACAAGGGCCTTATATAAAAAATATACTAGGAGCTCAAAAATTAAACCCTCCAAAAACAAATCCTCAAAGAAACAACAACCTCATTGATAAGTGAGCTAAAGAGTTAAAGAGAGACATATCTGAAGAAGAAATAATAATGGCCAATAGACACATGAAGAAATATTCAGCATCTCTTGCCACAAAAGAAATGTAAATCAAAACAACATTCAGATTACACTTCACCCCAGTAAGAATGGCCATTATCAAGAAAACTACTAACATATATTGGCGGGGATGTGGCCAAAAGTGAATGCTACTGCACTGTTGGTGGGAGTATAAACTTGTTCAACCACTCTGGAAAGTAGTATGGAGGTTCCTCAAAAGAATAAACATAGAGCTCCCCTATGACTTAGCAATCTCATTCCTGGGCATTTACCCAAAAGGCCACAAACAAGGTCACATTAAAGCCACCGGCACAACCATGTTCATTGAAGCATTATTTACCATAGCTAAGATATGTAATCAACCCAGATGTCCCTCAGTAGAAAATATGGAATATATACACAGTGGAACTCTATGCTTCCATCAAAAAGAATGGCATTGCCCTATTCCTAAGGACATGGAAAAACTCAGGAAAAATTATATTAATCAAAGTAAGCCAGACCCGCATGGCTTCCCTCATTTGTAATAACTAGAATATGTCTAGGATATTCTTAGCAGAAGATCACAATAGCTAAAATAGCTATGTGCATATGACTATATAAAGTGATGCTTATCAAAATGAACACCTAGAAATGGAAACAAGAGGTGTTTTGTGTGTGTGTGTGTGTATACTGTTCGCAGTTATTTCTTTTTTTCTTTTCTTTTCTTTTTTTAATTCCTTTGGTTTATTCCCTTTTGCCACTGCTTTTTTTTATTTCTGTACCCTTTATCTTGTATATAAGTTTATCTGATTTGGGGAAGAGAAGGAGAATCACGAAATGGTGGGACAAAGGATTAACCAATGTAATAGTGATACAAACTAGACACTATATTGAAAATTAATTTTACAAGTTGTGTGGGAAAGGAGCCAAGCCAGGGGGTGGGAACTGGACAAAATGAAGGAAGGGGCAACGCTATTCAAAAAATGTACTCATGACCTTCCTTATGTAACTGTAACACCTCTTTACAATAAAAGAAAAGAAAAAGAAAGGAAATAACACAGGAAGATCAAAGTTAAAGTATTTTCTTTCTTTTTTTTTTTTGGTCCAGTTGTGGGGCCTGAACTCTGGGCCTGGGCGCTGTCCCTCAGCTCTTCAGCTCAAGGCTAGCGCTCTACCACTTAGCCACAGCGCCACTTCTGGCTTTTTTTCTTTTTGCTTATGTGGTGCTGGGGAATCGAACCCAGGGCCTCATGCATGCAAGGCAAGCGCTCTACCACTGAGCCACCTTCCCAGCCCAGTTAAAGTATTTTCTATTCAATCAATTTTTAAAATATAAAAAGTTTGGAAAATCAAATTCTCTTGTTCCGGTGGGCTGGGAATAAAATTTTTTTTCTTTTCTGTTCCTTAGATATTTGAAAACAAGAGACTTGGTGCAAAAAAAAATAGCAAAAACATTTCTGCATTTAACATTAGTGCTGAAAACACAAAGACCTACAATTTCATTGACCTCAGAAATCTCCAATTGTTTAAAGAGAAAGAAGTAATGTTGAATAGCTAAGAGACAAATTTAACAGGCCTTTACAGGAAACTACCTTGAAGTTAGAGCTCCCTGAGCCTAAGACTCCCAGAATGACGGTGACCCTACTCTAAGGTCCTACACGATTTATTTCATATCCTGGTTGGCTTATGTTTGTATATCAAGTAAAAGTTAGAGCATTATAAAGGACATTTCATTGTTTGTTTTGCTAAAACTAATTAGCTACTTTGGCAGAAAACTGGACTGAGGCCAGAGACCTGTTTAGCCATTTTGACCTGTTTTTCATTGTACAGTGGGAGTTATTGCGTCTAGGTCTGATTCACTAAAATCTAGCTTCAAATCTCTTCAACTGTGAAATTAGAAGTTTGGATCAAATGATCTTTCAGCTCGCAAGTTCCACCGGGTTCTTAAATTCAATGATTCTACATGCTGAAGCCAGTCAGGAAGGCTGTCATTCAGTCATCAAACAATCCATTGATTACCTGAATGGTAGACACATAAATGTAATTTATACAACAACAAATATTGAATGAATTCTACATTCCAGATACTATTCTTAGTTCTACAAATATATCAGTGTGGAAAAGGGAGAAAAAAACACCTGTAACTCATCTTGTAAACACAAATGAAGTGTGAAAACAGCAAATAAGAAAATATATGCTGTTAGAGAGGAAGTGCCATGGAGAAGCCAGGGAAAATGACAAGAGTTGAAATATTATGTCTTGCTGACAAGGTGACTTTAAATATCAGAAAGAGGTGAGCACACCAGCCATGTGGCTATCTGGAGAAGAATGTTTTGGGTAGAGAGAGCAGGATAAACACACCCTGGCAGGCCCAGGCAGCAGCAGGTAGGCATGCAGTGTGGAGGGGCAGAGGACAAAGGAGGTGTGCCCTTTAGACACTGGAAGGGCAATGTTATAGACACGTGAGCATTTGGCGAAGCATACAGAGATATTGAAGCTCTCTGAAAGTGCAATTGGAGGGGAAAGGACTATGAAGACGCAGTATGTATGTAGCTGTAGGAAAGGATGGAGGAATAGATAAAGATCCCCTGAGAGAAGCAGGTCCTTGCCAACACTAGACTTGGCAAACAGAAATTTCGGTAAATATTTATCCTCTTGTTCTCCTGTTCAAAACAGCAGAAGTCTTCAGACCACCTATCAGAAACCAGTTTGAATGGAACATTTTGATATGGCTACAAAGAGCAGCTTTCTCAGGCAAAAATCAGGTTGGACAGGGCAGAGGATAAATTAGCTAAAGATTTATAATACATGAAGTTAGAAAGATAAGAAGACCAAGATTATAGAAAACCTATTAAATCATAGTAGGGAAGTAAGAATCTTTTTTTTTTTTTTTGTCAGTTATGGCCTTGAACTCAGGACCTGGGCACTGTACCTGTTTTTTCACTCAAGGGTGGTACTCTATCAATTTGGGCCACAGTTCTACTTTTGGTTTTTTGGTGGTTAACTGCAGATAAGAATCTCATGAACTTTTCCTGCTGAGGCTGGCTTTGAACCACAGTCCTCAGATCTCAGCCTTCTGAGATTACAGGATTATAGGTGTGAGCCACCAGTGTCCATCAGTAAGAGTCACTTTTAATGAAGTCAGTTCCATAGAACTATTGCAATGAAAGTTCAAAATTCTTCAATTCCCTATAATCTAGTATTTTCTGTATTCTATATTTTCTTGATAAATATGTAGATACAGATAACAATATGTAATATATACAATAGATATACACTTATATATCACATATATCTATACAGAGAGACATAATTATGCTTATATATTCATATAGAGATATATTCATATAGAAATATATTCATATAGATATATCAACATACCTATATCAATATATACATATATAAACAACTATACATAGATTTATATTCATGTATACATGAAAAGTGAGAGAATATATATAAATTTTGTGACAAATAGCTTATTACCTGTAAATAATTATACAGGAATAGCCTGTATAAGTAAAAATCAAGAATGCTATCCCATATAACCATTATAGATCTCCTTAAAATTTTATTTTATTGTAAAGACACTGTACAGAGAGATTACAGTTACATGAGTAAGATAATGAGTATATTTCTTTTTTAATGTTTTTTATTGTGAAAATACTGTACAGAGGGATTACAGTTACATAAGCAAGTTAATGAGTACATTTCTTGTTGAGCATTGTTACCCCCTCCTTTGTTTTTCTCCTACTATCCCTTCCCTCCTCCACCATTCTCCTCCCCTCCCCAAGTTGTAAAGTTCATTTCTAACATAATGCATTGTGAGTATCACTTTTGCAATGGGTCATCCTGTGTACTTGTTTCAGCATTTTGTTATTCCCCTCCCCTCCTCTAGTTAGATAAATGTATATACAGATGCAGGGCACCAAAATCAAGTACAATGACAACAGGGGATATATCATAGTAGGAAGAACATACAAAGGAAACAAAAAAATCACAGTACATTAAAAACAACAACAACAAAGAGAAAACTTTTGTGTCCATATCTTGGAGTCCATTTCGCTTACCATCATCTTATATGGTCACATGTACATAGCTTTTGAGCTTTTCTGCTCATCTGATAAAATTATCCTAGATGTATAGTTCATATACCCTATCAAAATTTTATCAATTCTTTCTATGAGATACTACCCTGAAACAGTTGTCCCATCTGTGTTCTTCAGTGATGACCAGCCTTTTCATTTATAGTTTAAAGCAGTACTAACTTCTTTTGTAGGATGGCTTAAACCTGCTTGCTTCTTCATGACTTATCCCAAGTCATTCTTCCCTAGGAATTCTAATAATGGACTCATAGAGGCCAAAGCCTGTTTAGAGCAGGTTCAAATGACCAAGAGGAATGAAATCAGAAACTGTATGTAGGATAATATTTCAAAGATGAGTTGCTGTAGAAAGAAAGGGGAAAACACTGATAGTAACTAGTTTTGTTAATGAACTGGAATAAATATAGCATTGTTATGAAGCAAATGTGATTAAAAATAGGGATTTTTCTATATAAAAGGAAGTTTAGAAGAATGCATGGGCAAAGATGCAGGATGTTAGACAAATGTGGTAGAAACTGGTCGTTATTTTCTCTTGATGGAAGAAACAGTAGAAATGAGTTATTCACTAGACTATATAAACAATAAGGGACAAACATGTTGTGACTGTACGGCAGATACAAGGGCCTATATGCAATCCCGCCTCTCTCTCTCTCTCTCTCTCTCTCTCTGTCCTCCTCTATCATCCCCCCATGTGATTGTGTCTGTGTCTTTGTCTGTGTGTGCACATGTGCATGCATGGTGATGGGCAATTTGCTCAGGGCTGGCACTTTAACAATTCAGCCATAATACTGTTTCAGTTTTTTGCTGGTTAACTGGAGATGAGTCTCGAGGCCTTGTTTCCCTGGGCTAGCTTTGAACTGACATCCTTAAATCCCAGTCTCTTGTGTAGCTATGATTACAGGTGTGAGCCACCAATGCTCCACTAGTGATCAGGTTCTTTCAAAGCAAGATAAGTGAGCATGTTTTTCTTTAGCTACAAAGAGTTGAAATTAACCTGACTTGAGCTATAACCAGCTAAGATATTTGAAAGTAGATAGAGAAGATGGTGTGAGGTGTTTGGGAGGAAGTAGGTATAATTGATAGTGGAGTCTAAGCCAGAAATTGAAAGGTAAGGATGTGATATGACCAATGATTATGGATCCCTGGTGATATGAGAGGTTCCATGAAGTGGAGTAACTAGGTGTGCTCTGGAGAGGCATAAAGTCAGATGATTCAAATTTTAGGCCTGAGTTTATGGAAGGTGTTAAGGTTTGGATTTGAAAAGTTTCCCCAACTCTGTTGAGCGTTGCTGTTGAGATGGTGGGACTGAGTTGGAGGAATAAGGTCATTGTGAGAGTGCCCTGGAATGGCAGAACATTTTCCTAGCTCTTGTCTTTCTCCTCTCCCTTTCTTTGCTTCCCAGACTCAAGGAGGTGAGCTGCTTTGCTCTGGCACTTACCTCCTGCCATGATGTTCTGCCTCACTACAAACTAGAATAAAAGGAGCTGAGTTTCTACAGACTGAAATCTTTGCAACCAAGAGCCAAAATACATACTTTTGTGCTGGGCACTGGTGGCTTGTACCTGCAAGCCTAGCTACTCAGAAGGCTGAGATCTGAGGATCATGGTACAATGCCATCTCATACAAGATAGTACATGAGACTTTAATCTTCAGTTAACCACCAAAAAGCCAGAAGTAGAGCTGTAGCTGAAATGGTAGAGTGCTAACCTGGATCACAAAAGCTGAGGGACAGTGCCAAGGCCCTGAATTCAAGCCTCAGTACTGATACTAAATAAATAAATAAATTCTTTGGTGAATTTGATTTTCTCAGATATTTTTCTGCAATAAACAATAGAAAGCTAACACATAAGGATTCTGTTGATAGTGAATAGGCCAAAGATATGACTAAGGATATAAGGCTCATGAGAAAGGCATCAGAGATTACAAGGGCAGAATGTTGTATGGGTCATTCATGTGGATAAGGACATTATCAAGAAGCAGACATGGGTATTTCCAGAAGAAAATAAAACATTTATGGAATGAAAAACAACATCTCAACAATGGTAGATGATGACAATACTGTCAGAAGTGTCATGTGTGTGGCTTATGTCTGTAATCCAGCTCTTGGGGATGCAGAGATTGGGAGGATTAGGTCCAGGGCAGCCTTGGGAAAATGCAAAACCCAATTTGAAAAATAAAATAATAAAAAGCAAAGGGCTCAAGGTGTGACTTAAGTGGTTGAGAGCCTACTTAGCAAGAATAAGGCTCCTAGTTTGAACCCAAGTACCACCAAAGGGGAGGGCAGGAGCAATCTACCCTGATCACCAGAGTCTGGAGGCTGCAGTGTGACCAAGAGGATAGTGTATCTTTTCTGCTGAACTCTCCATGAGAGCAGAAATGAAAGCAGCCATAACAGATTGCAGCCTCCAGCACTGAGATTCAGACATGGGAATGAAAGAAATGCTTGGAGAAATAAATGATGACATAGGGAGTTTTGTTGCAGAGAAAAGGGGCTTCCCAAAATGCATAGAGAAATAGCAGTTGGGTTCAGCAAAGGCAATACACAAAGTCATCTGGACAGTAGAACATGGGTCAAAGAGATGATGAGATAACTTTCTATCTTCATCTTCAGAACTGTTCTCATCCTGAATGAGAGCATGGTATCCATTTCAGTGGACAGAGAGTGGGAAATATAAGAGGTGTGTGTGCTAGGAAATGTGGCTCTCAAAAAATACACACATGGTTTAGAGCCTTTGAGTTAAATGTGGCTTTGGATGTGTAAAATCTCCTAGCAGTCTTCCTAGAAGTCCAAAGCTACTCTGCCTGTGGAGGGATGTCTGACCTGTGCCCCAGGCTCTCCTTAACTCCTGCTGACAACATTAAACAGTATGCATTTCGTCATATAAATGTCCTTTTAATTGCATATGTGAGTATGGCAGAATAGTAGATTCTTTGGCAACGTATTATGAAATTAAATTACAAGAGTAAAGTTAGCAAACATATTTTCTGGAAGATAATTATCATTTTATACCTCTTGCATTGTATAGAAAATAATAAACAAAAAGTCTTACTTAGGTGAATATAGCCATCAGACTCTCTACTTCCTAATCTGTTCATGAGGAAACTTGTCTTTTCTCAGTCTGGATCATTAAGAATTAAATTTCCCATCAGCATAAGTGTGAGCAGAGGGAAGGTTAGCATCCAAACCTGAAAATAGTATCTATTTTTTCTGTGTTCAAATGGTGGCATGTTGTAGTTTAACATTTCTATATATGTAGGGAGACATTGGAGATCCAAGACCCCACTCTAAACCTAAAAGACCTAAAAAAACTCCTAAAAAACCTAAAAATCTAAACCTAAGCCTAAAAGACCCAAGAAAAAGTTACACAGGTGGGTTTCAGGAGTAAATCTCTTTGCCTTTATTAGAATAACTGTGTGCCTTGAAGAAATACCATGGGTTTTCAGTAGTGGCATATCTCACAGTCCCCATATCAAATCTTCTAAAAAGAGACGGCCCTGAAATTATTTTATTTTGTGCATGATGATGGGTAAATATGCAGTGTTTCAAATCCCAGAGAGGAATGCTTTGTTATATATGTCAAAGGAAAATAGATACCCCAGGAGAGACAAAGAATTCAGAAAAGAAAGACTACAGAAGAGTACGGAAGGATTAAGAACACGATTCACACCATAGAGGGCCTGCTAGTAAGTAAGATGTCCTGATCAGTCCCTAGTATCTCCAAAATAAAAGGCAAAAAAGGAATAGGAAAATGCTGCAGACTAACAGATGAAGCAAGGTAAATCAGATGACTACAGAGAGGACACTTAGCCCTTTTATTAACTGTTTTATAATGGTGGAAAGGATGGCAGCCAGGTTAATGGAGGAGAACATAAAATCAATAGAGGAAGAGGGAGTCATTTTTAGAACAACTTGTTGCAAGGATTTCTAGTGTTAAATAGTTATGAAGTCTAATTTATATTCCATACTTAGTAAAGCATTTTAGAGGATTTCCTAATTGCTTTGGTATACAATTTTATAAATTCAGACATCAAATGTCTTGCATTATCTCCCATCTGTTTGGTGAAATGACATTGCTGGCACTAATGGACAATTTTAGTCAGTGGTCTGCTCTCTAAAATAAGCTATATATATTTTCATTTTTTCTTTATTATCTTTAAGTCATTGGACAAAAGATTGCCATTTACCCAACCCTCCCATCCTCATCTTAATTTTGTAGGATACCCACTGTATTATTGACTGCATCCTCCCCTCATCTATCCTTCATTTATCTACCTCTTTCCTCTTGACCTCACCCTACCCCTTTAAAGTACCAGCTTTCTGGTATTTATCCTGTTGAACTTTAACTTTACCTTTCTAAAGAATTACACTATTTGAGTTATTCTTTGAATCTACCATATTTTAGTTAATCCTTTTGCATAGATTTGCATACCACTCACTACTTATAAGTTTATAAGCTAAATTTAGCTTCCATATATAAGAGGTCTCTCTGGACCTGACCCAGCAATCCCAGCATATGTTTACTGCAGCATTATTTACCATAGCTAAGATATGGAACCAACCCAGATGCCCCTCAGTAGATGAATGGATCAAGAAAATGTGGTATATATACACAATGGAATTCTATGCCTCCATCAGAAAGAATGACATTGCCCCATTTGTTAGGAAATGGAAAGGCTTGGAAAAAATTATATTAAGTGAAGTAAGCCAGGCCCAAAGAAACATAGGTCCCATGGTTTCCCTTATTTGCAATAACTAGTATATGTCTGAATCAAGCAGAAAAGGTCAGATAATTTGATGTTGGGGAAATGAACCCTAAGATATGTATTCAAGTGTTTTTTTCTTTCATGCGATTGTTTCTAACACATTTATAAGATTCTTTTTTTTTTGTTGCTTTGTATGTCCCTCCCCCATGGTATAGCCCCTGCTTTCACTGTATTTGATGTTGGTATAATTTGTGGAGGGGAAGGGAAAAAACAAATCGTTTAAATAGGGATACAGGTGGACCCATTGCAACAAATATGTCTGATTGCAGCAATCAGACATATACTAGTTATTGCAAAAGATGTAGAAGTCATTTTGTGGAAAAGGAACTTTACAACTTTGGGGGGGGAGGAGGGAGGAGGATTGGGTGGGGGGTGGGGGGAAGGATGGGAAGGGATGGGAAGGGGAAACAAAGGAGGAGGCTACAATGCTTGATAAGAAATGTAGTCATTATCTTGCTCATATAATTGTAACACCTCTGTACAGTATTTTCACAATAAAAAGTTCTTTGTATGTCTTTTTAAATGTAGACCATTAAAAGGCCCTGCACTTAATAAAAGACAATATATTGAATTAAAAAATATAGAGTTTAGTCTCTTACTAATGAAATAAATCAACTTTAAATGTCTTTCAAATGTTCACATTGTAGATAATGGTCTTGAATATTTAATACCAGTAATAATTATTTGTTTGGTGCATTAAAGATATTTTACAAACAAAACTCCCAAGCAAGTGACATCTAGCTTTTTAAGTTGGTTTAGATTTTACTTTCTGAAATGATTCTCAGATGAGAATGACTTAAGATTCATGTCTCTGAAATAAACCACAGGTTATGTAATGCAGATGACTGTGGAAGAAACTAAGACAGGAATGAAGAAGAGATAATGCAATTCAATCATATTAAGATTATTGACACTTGAAAGCATAGAGTTATAATTTACAATGTTCTCTGAATCAAAAATCTCCACCTAGCTTGAGAAATAAGAAAGTGTCTGAAAATAAGATGAAGGACATCACCTTTAATAAAGCATTTCAGGTCTACATTAAAGGTTGATATTTGAAATGTAGTCCTGTAGTCAAGAAGGAATTCAAATATTATTCATAGGCATAAACATGCATTTAAGATATCTATCAAAATTCCACTGGAGACGTTTGTCTTTAAATCATATTGACATTAGTTTCCCACAACTCATTCGGAGCCACCTGTCTGCATGCTTCAGCATATTCTCCTAAATTAGGGAATATAGCAGGTTTATAAAACTGAAAATGTACAAAAATATATTTTTCGCTTTTAATGACTTCTTCTAAAGCAATTGCATGATCTGGTATTTTTCTTGCAAAAATGAGAACACATTTGTATTTTTAAATGATCTTTTTATTCTTTGTCATGAAGATAGGGATTTAGTATTCACATGTAGTGATTTTAATACATATGTTCCATTTTCTTTTACATCTAACTTTTACCTGTAAAATGTTGTAGTCTTCAAGACAGAATACAGAGAAGGTCACCTCTTCTTATTCTGTACATTTTGTTCTCAGTATTTCACTAAACACATGTGGGTCTGTGTCTGTGTCATATTATAGATTATAGATATATTATTATGTATTATATACATATTATATATTATAATATATAATACAATATATAGTATAATGTTTCTATATAATATTTATATATTATATCAATATTATAAATATATAATATTATATTAATAGTATATATTAGTTACATTATATCTAATTGGCCAAGCACATGTGGCTCACACCTGTAATCCTTGCTACTTAGGGGCTACAATCTGAGGATGGCAGTTCAAAGCCAGCCTGGACAGAAAAATCCTTGAGAGCCTTATCTCTAATAAACTACTAAAAAGCTGGATGCTGAACTGATGCTCAAGTGATAGAGCTCTAGACTTGAGCACAAAAGTTCAAGGCTGGCACCCAGACTCTGAGTTCAAGTCCCAGAACTGGTGTATACACACACAAATGCATGCACATGCACACATACACAATGTTATGGAAGATGTTATAATTTTAAGTAACTTTAGCTATGTGATGTCTAGTATATTCTGAAATATCAGCCTTATAGTGGTATTAAATGCTAAGGTAGACCAGTAAAAGGCAACATATTTAATATAAGATGACATGTAAAAATGTCCTTTTACTAATGAAATAAATCAATTTCACTTTATGTATCTTTGGAGTGTTCAACTCAGAGATATTGGTCTTGAGTATTTAACACAAGTGCAGTTTAATCTCATCAGAGGACAGACTAAAAACAGGAACTATACTATAATAAAAGTAACACCTAGCTTTGTAGTTTTTAACATGCTAAGCATACCTTAACGTGGATTCTAATGCACAGATTTTTTAAATATCATCCATCTAGGCCAAAAGCATTCTTGGATCAAACATAAAACTAGGGAGTCCAGGAAATGATTGTAAAGAAATACTAGCAATAACCAGGTGCTGGTGGCTCATACCTGTAATCCTAGCTACTCAGGAGGGAGATCTGAGGATCACAGTTCAAAGCCAGCCCAGGCAGGAAAGTCCATGAGACTCTTATCTCCAGAAACCAACAGAAAACCAGAAGTGGTGCTGTGACTCAAGTGGTAGAGCACTCATGTTGAGCTGAAGAGGTGAAGGACAGCGCCCAGGCTGAGTTCAAGCCCCATGACCAACAAAAAAGAAAGAAAGGAGAAAGAAAGAGAGGAAGAAGGAAGGAAGGAAGGAAAGAAAGAAAAAGAAAGAGAGAGAGAGAAAGAAAGAAAGAAAGAAAGAAAGAAAGAAAGAAAGAAAGAAAGAAAGAAAGAAAGAAAGAAAGAAAGAAAGAAAGAAAGAAAAAGAAAGAAAGAAAGAAAGAAAGAAAGAAAGAAAGAAAGAAAGAAAGAAAAACAGACTAGCAATAGTCTAGGAAGAACACATACTCAGCTACTAATGACAGGTGAAATCTCTTGAACGTAAAAACAATGGCTTCAAAGTCAATCACAAATTCAGGGAACACAGAAGAAACAAAAAATACTGATGTGGGTAAACTTTCCAAAGTTTGTGAAGTAGAAACCTACATAAAGAAATGACTGTCAAATATACAAGATAAGCATGAATATTAATGCCTGTGAAATAAATGCTTAGTCTTACAGAATGGCAGAATTATCATATTTTTGATATTGCAAAAGCTAGTTGAAACTTTTATAAGCTATAGATTTTATGAAGAAAAATTAATAAAAATTACCAGGTATATATTTCCTTTTCCTTCCTTCCTTTGTTCCTTCCTTCCTCTCTCCTTTCTTCCTTTGTCTCCATCTTTTTCTTTCCCTCCTTTCTTTCTTCCTTTTTTCTCTCTCTCTCTTTCTTTTCCTCCTTCCTTCCTCCCTTTCTCTTTTCCTCTCTCTCTCTCCTTCCTTCCTTTTTACTTTCTTTCCTTCTGTCTTTTTTTCAATTTTGGTGGCTTTTTTTTTTTTCGTCGGTTGTGGGGCTTGAACTCTAGGCTTGGGCGCTGTCCCTCAGCTCTTCAGCTCAAGGTGAGCACTCTACCTCTTGAGCCACAGCACCACTTTCTGGTTTTCTAGTGTTTAACTGGAGATAAGAGTCTCACGACTTTTCTGCCCGGGGTCGCTTTGAACCGTGATCCTCCAATCTCAGCCTCCTCCGTAGCTAGGATTACAGGCGTGAGCCACCAGTGCCCGGCAATTTTGGTGGTTTGATCACCAAGCCTTGTGCTCTAACTCTGCTTTTGAAATTATGGCTGTGATAAACCAGACCTCCACTTCTGGCTTTTTGCTGGTTAATTGAAGATAAGTGTCTTAGGCTTACTTACCCTAAATGGAGGTAAGCTTCCTCACAATCTAGGATTATAGGTTTGAGCAACTAGCACCAAATATTACTTCTACACAATTTCAAGAGAATTAAAAATAGTATCTCACAGCTTTAATTTAACAGTTACATGAGCAAGGTAATGAGTACATTTCCTATTGAGCATTGTTGCCTCCTCCTTTGTTTTCCCCCTACCATCCTTTCCTTCCCATCTCTACAACTAACCCCCTGCTGAAGTTGTAAAGTTCGTTTTCAACATAGTGTCTTGTGCATCTCATTGTTACAGTGATCAACCTGTATCCTTATTTAAGCATTTTGCTTTTTCCCTTCCCCTCCCCGAATTAGAGAAGTGTATATATTTCCTTACTAAATATTTATATTTACTTCATAAGAAAAATAAAAACTATTAGGAAAAATAAAAATGTGTTTGTATTTGTGGAGTGAAACAATTCTATGCTCAGTTAAGTCTGAGTATACTGCATATTCTAAAATTTCCTTGTAGATTAAAAAATTCTCAGTATCTTTACAATAAAAATATATTTAAAAAATTCTTGCTGGGCGCCAATGACTCGCGCCTGTAATCCTAGCTACTGAGAAGGTTGAGATCTGAGGATCACGGTTCAAAGCCAGCTAGGGCAGAAAAGTCCATGAGACTCTTATCTCCAATTAACCACTAGAAAACCGGAAATGGTGCTGTAGCTCAAGAGGTAGAGTGCTTGCCTTGAGCTGAAGAGCTGAGGGACAGTGCCCAAGCCTAGAGTTCAAGCCTGAAGACAAAAAAAAAAAAAATTCTTATTAGCATATCAAGACCTTAAAAGTCTTGTTTAAAAGACAAACACAGCAGACAAGCATAACCTTGTTTAAATTTGTATCCCAGTATCCCAGACTGTATTTACCTTACACTGTATACATTTTATGTACTTATTTATATATCATACAATGCAATAAAAAATGTATCAGTGTTCCTTTAGGTACAACTTGGTTGAATCTATTATTTAAAGTTGTTTTAATTAGCATGTTTTAGTTATACAAAAAGGGTTTCAAACCACCCAGAAAACCAGAAGTAGTGCTATGGCTCAAGTGGTAGAGTGCTTGTCTTGAGCTGAAGAGCTGAGGGACAGCACCCAGGCCCAGAATTCAAGCCCCATGACCAACAAAAAAAAAAGAAAAAAAAAAGAAGGTTTCAGAGTGACATCCATACAATGTTGCACAATTGAACTTACCTTTTCTGCCTCTCTACTTAATTTTTTTCTGTCCTTTTTTTAAAACAATGTCAATGGTTTTCATTGCTATATTTTCATAGATGTATATAAAGAACTGGGAATGCATTCACCCACATTATTCACTTTCTGGCATCAGCTCCCCCCATTCTGCTAGTACTCATCTCCGAGCAGAGCTTGTTTTGCTCTCCTGATTTTCATTTGATCATTCATTTAGTGTGTATATGAAGGGATTGTGCAAATGGGTGTTATTGTATTTTACATGCAGATGTTACAGTTTAATCAGACAAATCTCTATTTCTTTGTCTTTCCCTGTTTTCCCATCTTTGTAGTGTTCAACAAACTTTAAGTTCCTCATAACGTACACACAGGTGTAATATCTAAGTCAGTGACAAATCTGTCATTTTGGCATGACAGAGACAGATTTCCTCTGGAGACACAGTGACAAAAGCAATGTTAGATTCTATAGTTTTCTGACTTTAGCAGAGGTAAAAGGTCCTATAGTGGCCCATGTGATATTTTGCAATGATATATCTTTTCTGGAAGTTTGGCCTATAACCTCTTCAGTTCTCCTAATAGTGCTAAAAGAAAGGTAAAAATGTTACCTTGTGATTAAACCACAGGGTAGCTGTTAAATTAAATAAAGCAGTAACAAATAAATCTTTAGGTTGTGAAGTTTTACAGGAAGTTCGAATATGGCACAGGTTTACTTATCTGGAAAGTAATGAAATAATAAGAGAGTGGTGGTCCATGATAAATTGTGTCAAAACAATTACTTTTCTTTCTTTCTTTTTTTTTTTTTGTCGGTCGTGGGGCTTGAACTCTGGGCTTGGGTGCTGTCCTTGTGCTCTTCAGCTCAAAGCGAGCGCTCTACCACTTGAACCACAGCACCACTTCCAAAACAATTACTTTTCATCTCTGATCATTCCATATGAAATGAGACTCACGCTTCTTTAGAACTAGTACCTGTTGCAATGTACTATTTGCATGAAAATGAAGAATACAAATGGAAGAAATGGAGACTCACAATTTTTACCTGTGCTAGAGAACAATAGATACAACCAAGTCACTATTTTATATTCTTAGCAAAAAGCACATTGACATTCTGAGATTGAAGGAGCTATTAATGAGTTTTCTTTTTTTTAATACTTTTATTGTAAAGATACTGTACAAAGGGGTTACAGTTACATGAGTAAGGTAATGAGTACATTTCCTATAGAGCATTGTTACCACTTCTTTGTTTTTCCCCTACCATCCCTTCCCTTCCCACCTCCCCAACTCCTCCCTCCCCCCTCCCCAAGCTGTAAAGGTTATTGTCAATATGTGTCTTGTACATCTCATTGTTACAAATGGGTCAATCTGTATCCTATTTTAGCATTTTATTTCCCTTCCCCTCCCCAAATTATAAAAACATATATACAAGATGCACTGGAATCAAATACAGTGAAAACAGGGGTTATACCATGGGGAAAGAACATACAAAAGAAACAAAATAATCACATGGTATATTATAAATACATTAAAAACAATAGCAAGAAAGATTAAACCTCTTATGTCCCTAACTTGGAGTTCATTTCACTTAACATCATCTTATATTGTCATATGTACACAGCTATTGTGAGTTTTCTGAATCTTGTGTTATTGGATACCAGGGCTATAATAACTGAAACTCTGGAAATTGTTTTATATCATGAGATTTTCAGTTACAATGTGAAACAATGATTGTACTTGGGAAATTGTAAGACTGAAAAAGCAAAAAGAATTGGAGACAAAGAGGGATGAATGTGAGATCCCAGGCTTTAAAATGCCACTAAGAGACTTCTTCCTTAGGACTAAGATGGAACTCTTCAGACCATTCCTCCTATTGAGAATACTTAAAAAGCAGTAATAAAATTGCCCCCCCCAACACAAAATCTACTTTTTGAAGACGTGGCTTGCTCTTAAGACATGAAGAGCAAGATGTAAAACATGGATAGATAAAATGAATTTGGCTTTCCCGAATTTAGATCTGTAAAAATTGTCAGATTTTTTTTCAGCAGTTTGGAGGTTGACCTTGCACTTGGTAGGTAAGTGCAGTACTACTTGACCCATTCACCAGCCTTTTTGGTTTAGAATTTTTGTCCAATAGGTTTTTATTCCTCCTGCCCCCAGGCTACATCCAATGGTCTGCTCAAAATTGAAAGAGAGGAAAACCAAGCATAGAATTACAGGTAAGTTGAGAGGTCAGTTGAGTTTCCTACTTGGAGAGATTAAATACTAGAGTTAGAACTTCTAAAATTGCCAGGATCCTAATGAGAAAAGAGCCAGAAGTAAGAGCCCTTCACCAAAAGGTGCTTCCTTCTTCCCCAGGCACTTGCACAGATCAAGATTTTAAAATAAGATTGGAAAATCACTTCATGTTAGGAAAGAATTTTAGAGTCTCACAGAATCAAGGAAACAGATATTGAAGTAAATGCACACATAATAGTTTTACCTAGATTCCAAGCTGAATCCCAACCTATTACATAACAGCAACCTTACAGCATTGACATAATTTGGATTAGTCATTGAGGCAACATCTGTACCTATTTAAAATGAAACATATATTCGATTATAAAAAAAGAATCTATGAATTAAAAAGAAAAAATGCAAAAAATGGGCTAAAGATTTGATCATATAATTCATAAATGAGACTATCATAAGTTTTAAATATATATATATCTTTTAAATATGTGTCACTAGCTAAGCATGAGGGTTCATACCTGTAATCCCAGCTACATGAGAGGTGGAGATGGAGAGAGGAAAATCAGAGGTTATCTTGGTCAAAAAAGTTAGTGAGATTCTGTCTCAAAGACCAAGCCATGTATACTGAACCATGCCTGAAATTCCAGCTATTTGGGAGCAAAAGATAGTACAATCAAGAAGTCCAAGGTTAGCTCTGGAGTAAAACTTAAGACTATATGTGAAAAATAAAGTAAAAGTGGTTGCAGATATAGCTTAAACAGTTGATCACATGCATAACAAATGCAAGACTCAACATTTAAACCTCACCATTACCATTTAAATCCCTAAAATGCTATGGGCACTCAAAAAGTGACTACAATTGAAAGATCAGCCAAGAAAATGTGTTTTAAAAAAAAAACAAAACAAAAAAACCAAATATAATGGGAAGTTTCATATGCTGTCCATAAAGTGTAAAATGGTACAAAATAAATGTTCTGAGAATAATAGTTGCCCTTTTTTAGTATATCTCTAACAATGTAAACCTAACCCATACACTTAATTCAAGAACACATGTCAGTGCCCTGAATCTTGTATATACAATTTTTCTAATTTGGAGAGGGAAAGGGAAATAACAAAATGCTTAAATAAGGATACAGGTTGACCCATTGTAACAATGAGATGTACAAGCCACTATGTTGAAAATGAACTTTACAACCTGGGATGGGGGATTTGGGGAGGTAAGGAGGGAAGGGATGGTAGGGGAAAAACAAAGGAGGAGGTAACAATGCTCGATAGGAAATGTACTCATTACCTTGCTCATGTAACTGTAACCCCACTGTACACTATTTTACAATAAAAAACATTAAAACGAACTTTACAACTTTGGTGGGGGGTGACGGGGGGAGGATACGAAGGGATGGGAAGGGGAAACAAAGCAGGAGGCTACAATGCTTGATACGAAATGTGCTCATTATCTTACCCATGTAATTGTAACCCCTCTGTACAGTATTTTCACAATAAAATATATTTTTTAAAAAACATTAAAATAAACACACACCAGCACTCATATGAATCATTACCAGTGACAACTTTAATTTGGAAATGATCAAAATATTTCAACTAAAGTATTGCATATTTGCTATTGGTTCTTGACTTGCACACCCCAAGGACATATATCAATGTCTAGAAAGCATTTTCCTGGTCACAATTATTGGAAGTGTTAATTACTTTGGGTAGGCACACTCCAGGAATGCTGTTTAATGCACTGCATTACATAGAATCATCCTTATAAGAAATATCTGGCCTGTGATGGTGAGAGGTAAAGAAGCCCTGCTTATGGTTTTCTATAGCAGCTGTTATAAATTAAAACAAATGTATGTGTTTAGAATAATGCAAATTTATTATCTTCCATGTAGACATTAGAAGTGCAAAACAGGAAGCACCAGAATAAAGGCTAAGGGCTGCATTATTTTCTAGGAATTCTAGGAAAAAGAATCTGTTTCCTTGTCTTTTCCTGCTTTTAAAGTACCTCAATTTTCTTTATTCAACTTCACACTTTATTTAGTTACTGAGTTCCTGGATCACCTTATCTTCAGAGCTAGCAGTAGTGGCTGGCAACAATTTTCTCCATCACACTACTCGTACTTCACTCTTACTTTTCTGCCTCCCTCTATGTGTGTGTGTGTGTGTGTGTGTGTGTGTGTGCACGCGCGTTGGTCCTAGGGCTTGAACTCAGAATCTGGGTGCTGTCCCTGAGCTTCTTTTGCTCAAGACTAGGGCTCTACACCTTGAGCCACAACTTTTTTGGGGTCTTAATTGAACATAGGAGTCTCACAACTTTCTTGTCCATGCTGGCTTTGAACTGCAATACTCAGATCTTAGCTTTCTTAGTAGCTAGGATTACAAGTGTCAGCCACAGGCATCTGGTCAGTCCTCTCCCACTTTAAAGGTCCATTGTGATTACTGTTGAGCTGAAAGTACCTTCTCTATTTTAGGACTGACAATTCCACAAGCATTTGGTGCTCTTGTGATAGTCAGAAAAATGGCCATCAAAGATGTCACATCTGATGTCACATCGTTGATGGCCATTTTTCTGACTACCACAACCTAATAGTATTAAATACTGTACAATACTATACACAAAATAGCATTATGAACTTTACAATGTTGTGTAGTTTATGAATAAAAAGTTTTAAAATAGGCAAAGCTAAGAAACAGTATTGAAACCTAGTGTTGTATGGGAACTCAGTCACAAGAGATAGAGAAGCCACATTTTGAGAGTCCAAATTGGGAGCCTTTTTTGGAGAGTCAGAATCTGCAGGTAGACTCTTGTCACAAACACCCACAGCCTCAGATGTGTCTTGCACAAAGCTATTAAAGGTGAAAAACACCTGTTGGGGTCAAGACTAAGCCTAACAAAAGTTTTATACGTAGGCACAGCAAATTATCCAGGGGAAACTAAAGGGCAATCGGGACCCCAATTATGTAAAGGAAGCATGAGCTTCCTGGAACCCTACATCTCATGACATACTTGCAATCCAAAGAGTGTCCGCTATAACCTCTAGAGTTCTCAGTCAGTCCTCATCTTCTATTAACTTCTATCAAGATGCCAAGGTGGTGTTACTTAGACCCAGTCTCCATATTTCACTAGAAAAATGACTTCCTGATTTAGTAGGCATCTTTTTGAGCACAGCACAAGTGGTAGAGCTAGGAGGTTTAACAAAAGCTTCCAGATTCTACATTCTCCTGTAAGGACAGAAAAGCATATTCTTTGCATATTATTCAAGAGGCTTTCGGGTTTCCCTATAAGCTCACTCCATGTCTTCAGTTCAAACATTCTGAAAATGATTCAATCCTCTAAAATAAATTGCCTTCCACTTGAAGTTTTGGAGTGGATTATATTCTCCATACTGAAACATTCATTTGCATTTTATGGCATTAATGAGAGCTGAGGAAAAACTTTTTCCCAGCTAAAGTTTAAAGCATTATGCTAGTATTTTATAATTATTATCTTTGTTAATCCTTATAATCACTAAGTATTTTATCATCTTTCATAAGTGATAAAATTGAGTTTAAGGTGATTAAATTACTTTATCTTCAGCAAAGTATGGGAGTATCAAATGTAAACCCAGAGCTTATGAATGTTTTAACATTGTGCTACTGAGTTTTAATTAACCTTCCAGAACTGAACCATCAGATTTATTGCATTTACATATGGTTTTTCAATAAATACTTGAAAAGCTCAAAGAAGTACTTACATCAGTTAGATAGCAATAATAATCTGCAGATGATCACAGGCCATAAAAATCTCTTTTGGCTAGTTTATTAGAGCAGTGATTCATTCAAGAATATCGGATGAGTAATACCTTTACTCAGATATTCTGGAAAAAGAAAAAAAATAAAACTTCTCTGAAGAAGAAAGAAGGATGGCCAATAGACACATGAAGAAATGTTCAACATCCCTAGCCATAAAAGAAATGCAAATCAAAACAACATTGAGATATCACCTCACTCCAGTTAGAACGGCAAAAATCAAGAACTCTAACAATGCCGGGCGCTGGTGGCTCACGCCTGTAATCCTAGCTACTCAGGAGGCTGAGATCTGAGGATCGCGGTTCAAAGCCAGCCCGGGCAGGAGAGACCGTGAGACTCCTATCTCCAATAAACCACCAGAAAACCGGAAGTGGCGCTGTAGCTCAAGTGGTAGAGCGCTCGCCTTGAGCTGAAGAGCTGAGGGACAGCGCCCAGGCCCAGAGTTCAAGCCCCACGACCTACAAAAAAAAAAAAAAAAGAACTCTAACAACAACAGATGCTGGAGGGGATGTGGACAGAAAGGAACCTTACTTCATTGTTGGTGGGAATGTAAACTTGTTCAACCACTTTGGAAAGCAGTATGGAGGTTCCTCAAAAGACTCCACATAGAACTCCCCTATGACCCAGCAATCCCACTTTTGGGCATTTACCCTAATGTTTACAAACAAGACCACACTAAAGCTACCAGCACAACTATGTTTATTGTAGCATTATTTACCATAGCTAAGATATGGAACCAACCCAGATGCCCCTCAGTAGATGAATGGATCAAGAAAATGTGGTATATATACACAATGGAATTCTATGCCTCCATCAGAAAGAATGACATTTCCCCATTTGTTAGGAAATGGAAAGGCTTGGAAAAAATTATATTAAGTGAAGTAAGCCAGGCCCAAAGAAACATAGGTCCCATGGTTTCCCTTATTTGCAATATCTAGTAGATGTATGAGTCAAGCGGAAAAGGTCAGATAATGTGATGTTAGGAAAATGAACCCTTAAATATGTATTTTAATGTTTTTTATTTTTTCATGCATGTGTTTCTAACGCATTTATAAGATTATTTCTTTGTTGCTTTGTATGTCCCTCCCCCACAGTGTAACCCCCGCTTTCACTATATTTTATGTCAGTATAACTTGTGGAGGAGATGGGGACAAACAAGTCATTTAAGGATTCAGGTGGACCTGTTGCAACAATGAGAAGTACAAAATGTCATGTCAAAAACGAGCTTTACAATGTCGGTGGGGGGGGGGTAAGGATTGGGTGGGGGGGAGGGGGGAGGCTGGGAAGGGAGGTGAAGGGTAAAAAAGGAGGAGGCTGCAATGCTTGGTAAGAAATGTATGCATTATCCTGCCCATGTAATTGTAACCCCTCTTTACAGTATGTTCTCAAATAAAATAAAATTAAATTAAAAAAAAAGAAAAAAAATAAAAGAATAGACTCAAAATTCAGCTTTTAGCAGAGAATTTCAAAGCACAACACACCACTGGACATTGAAGCAACCTCAGCTCTTGTCTCTATTGGAAGCTAAATGCAGGAATTTCCCAGGGACAGGCACTGCGACCAGCACAGATGGCATTTTTGCGATAGAGTTTAGAAGCTGTTGCTGTCTGCCCCTCCTCTTCTGCCAGCACAGATTCCAGAATTCATGTTTTAACAAAAGTCTCAGCAGGTGTGCTCATTATGCTACTCAGGTCACATGGTTTCCTTCTTCCTATCTGCCAGAGAGGTGGATATAAATACTGCTGATTTCCACAGGAGAGAGACAGGCTTGTGAACATGGTCCTCAAACACAATAGTTATTCAATGATTAGCAGCAATGAGTGTTAAGATGTCTACTAACACAAAGAAGTTTGAAGTTTTATCACCTTGTGATTTTCTACCTCCGTACTTGAAATAGTTCATACTTTGTTAGTCCTGAGTGGTTGCCATCAGTAATTAGAGCTAATTACCATTCACTAACACATGTTAAGAGCTTATCATTGTCACTGTTTTGTTTAAAACAAGCTTCTAGTTTAGAAGAAAAGTGTTTATGGAAAATTGTAGAAGTGAATATTCACTTTGTTATATGAGAATTCAGTCGTGAAAAACAGAGAAGCCAACTTTTGAGAGGTGGAATTGGGAGTCTTTATTAGAAAGCTGGTGACTGCAGGTGGACTTCTGTCTCAAAGACCTGCAGCTGCCTTGAATACACTTAACATTGTTAGAAAACTGAGCCATAAGAGTAGGAGAGGAAAGTAAAAAGCAGAAAAACAATACCAACAAACCAGATCAACTCCAATAGGGAGCTGAAGTGGGATGCCATAGTGAAGGGGAGGAAAGCATGGACACATGAGGCATGGCATAATAGCTCCTGAGCTGAGATCCTGGTCAGGGAACAGGATCGTAGAGAGCATAAGAATTCATGACCTAAGACTGGCAGGTCCAATAATCTATTGTCCAAGTCCCCACCCCTGCATCTAGAAATTCAGGCACACCCATCATCTGGGGGGTGGGACTTCCTCTGTCATAAAGACAAGATGGCACAAGTTAAATCCAATTCCTTATCATTGACCATGTGGCCAAGATGGTGCTGGTTAGAACCAGTATCCTTATTTCAACTTCACTAATTATCCATCTTAAAATGAATAAAATAAATGATTATTAGCATACTACAGACCCAGTTGTGCATGTCATTTTATTTTTTTTACTAGCCAAGCACCTATGTGACTTCTCTTTATAACAAATATTTTATACACAGATGTTTGAATAATCTAATGAAAATAATTGAAGAGTTGTGAATAGGACATATAAATTTTAATCCCTATCCTTTGTAATTTAGCTCATTCTATTTTTCTTCTGAGCATATGATTTTATGTGATGATTTTACTTTGTGGGGGCTTCATAGATTTTTTGGGGGGGTGTCAGTCATGGGGCCTGAACTCTGGGCTTGAGAGTTGTTCCTCAGCTCTTTAGCTCAAGGCTAGGGCTCTACCACTTGAGCCACAGCACCATTTCTGCTTATGTGGTGCTGAAGAATCAAACCCAGGACCTCATGCATGCAAGGCAAACACTCTACCACTGAGCCTCCTTCCCAGCCCCAGCTTCATAGATCTTTAAAAGATTACTGTTAATAATAATGATGCCTACTTAGGCATTCAGAGTCTTACTAGATACACATAGGCATATGAACTAAACATATCACTATGTCTTTGAAAAATCAATTCCTTTCTTATAATTACCATGGTTAGTGACTGTCTTCTTCTCTGCCTGCTCCAACTGACCTGAAATAAAAATGAGTCTCATATATCCTCCTATACAGTGAGGAACACAAAATGAATGGTCTTGAGAATTGAAAGTGATCTGTATTTTTCAGAAGTTTATGTGATACTACCTTATCCTCATGATATACATTTATAGCCATGTTTCATTAAAATAGTCATTTAATAGAATTTTTCAAATGGGATAAGAGCTAGCTCTTTATGACTGTTTTTATAAGAAACTACAAGCCATAGGTTTTTTTAAATTAGGAAGCTCTAAAAAAGATGATCAACTAGTTAATTAGAAACAAATTTGGATAATGTTTCCATGGTGTGTCAGATAATAGATGCTGAGGATATGTATACACACATTTTATAGGCATTCATATATACATATATATGTATATATAATGAATATAACATATACATATTTCAGTAAATAGACTATCTCACTCAAAGGACTTGTGAGCTGTCCTCTGGGCCCTACTAGCACAATTACTTTTCCTCTTCTTAAATAAATACCTCAAATGGGTAAGTGTATCAAAATTTTCATATTTGCTGGGTGCTCATATCTACTGCCCACAATCCCAGCTACTGAGGAAGCTGAGATATGAAGGTAGAGGTTTGAAGCCAGCCCAGGCAGAAAAGTCTATGGGACTTTTTATCTCCAATTAACTTCCAAAAAACCTTAATGTGGCACTGTGGCTCATTTTGATAGAGCACTAGCCATGAGCAAAAAGAAGCTCAGGGATAGTGCTCAGTACCGGAGTTCAAGCCCCAGAACCACACACACACACACACACACACAAGCGTGTGCATGCTCTCCCAAAAGTTTATCTGCTATTTTATCTAAAGCCATTTAAATGCCTCCTCTGCCAGCCTTTCTCTCCTAAGGTTCCCAAGTCTTTCAGGAGGCTCTCAAAGTTTTGTTTTGTTGCCCCATGAGATAGGTCTCCTCCTGATCTTTTAGAAGCAGTGACACTGACCATTATTTTCTTTGCAAACACATTTCTCTTGGTCTCTCTCTCTCTCTCTCTGTCTTTGGACATTTCATTCCATTCTTGCATTCTTTGTAAACTTTTCTTTTAATATGAACCATTCCAGGTTGTTCTTCTTTGGGAGTCAATCTTAATTCTCTTTCTACTGTATACATTCATATGCAAGTGTATTCCAATGATATCATAGCACAAAGTCTCCATCATCTGCAAAGAACTACAAAGCACATCTTTTTCCTGTGCTTGAGTCCAGGAATCTACACTTACATAGCCAGTTTGCTGGAAGCCTTGACATCTGGACTAGTCTCATCTAAGTTCATCTTCCCAAAATTCTAACAGCTTGATTCACATTGTAGAGCAGTGGTATTCAACCAGTTTAGTTTCAGGATAGCTTTACAGTGCTAGTGAGCACATTAAGAGCTTTCATATTGTATATTGTATGTTTCTTACATAGCTTTTGAGAATTTGTCAATTTTGTGTATAGAATGAACATAAAGCTGAGTTGCTCATTTGTGATATAGTGTAAGGAAAATGTTTAAGGTTTCAGTGGATAATGAGAATCAAGATAGAAGCCATGTTTATGACAGGCAGAGAAAACCTGAGAGGGCCTCTTAGTGTTCTGGCCATGTTCCAGAGAAGGAGAGATTAGGAGCTTCTTATACAGACCTGGAGCTTTTAACAGGAGAAACAGGGGAGAGGAGAGGCTGTTGGAGGAAGCTGTTGCTGTTGCTGATGGGTTCTTCTAGGGGTCGGTTACAGGACAATGAAACCTAGGTGGTGTTGTAATGACACAAGTCCCCATTGGGGCCTATGATAGTGAGGCCTAATGGCAGAAGTTGTTTGCTGTTCCCATCATATGGTCCTTTAGTTTGTTCAGGATTGATTCAGATGTGGTCTTCCTATCTCACCCTGTATATCTGTGATTATAAGAATGTATCACCATGTCTGGCTTGTTGGTTAAGATGAGCACTGGCTAACTTTTCACCTGGGCTAGCCATCAACCACAATACTCCTAATTTCTGCCACCAAAGTAACTGAGATTGTAGGTGAGCCTCATTACATAGAGTCCTTAGAAGATTGATTCTAATCCATGGTTTCCATGTCCAAATGTTGCAGGAAGAACAAGTCTCAAATACACTGAATAACTTTCTAGGAATAGAAACGTTATTTTAGGCCCACCAGCTTAGAGGAGATAATTCTCAAAGACCAAAGGCTTGAGCCATGTGTTTTTCTTTAATTAGGCAGTTTCAGGTCACACATGTCCTTTTGACCACTGCTAGGTCAGATTACATTTTAATTGGGATTGTCTAAGAAAGCTGGCTTGAGGTTTGGATTTGGTGCTGGCACAGAAGAAAAAAGAGTAAACAAAGGAATGGGGGGTGGATCCCAACAGGTCCCAGTATGCAGGAGGATCCCTGCTGGAAACCCTTGTTCCACTCCTAGCTAATGCTGTGGTTATCAGTGAAATAGATACCTGCATGGCTAGTTTACACTTCAGGGTGGGGGATTTCTGATGAATTTCAGAAAAATAGTAGAGCAGCAGAGGTTGGTAGGAGAAGTTGGTAGGAGAGGCCCCATCAAAATCTCTAGATTTTTATAGTACATTACTAGGAATAAATGATAGTTTAAATCTGAATGTCTTCCAAGTATATTATTTAAAATTTTATTTTTGCCCTATATATCCCCTGAAATGGTTTCAGATAACTCCAGATCACACTTGGAAACCACTGGTATAAAGTGTCAAAAGAAGCCAGTAAGAAGGACTGTGTGATTTAGTATAAAGGTTCCAGTGGTGCAGTATGTTAGAGGATCAAATGAGATGAGAAGGAATACAAATGGAATAAAGAAGGAAATCAGCCAGATAGAAACTGTCAGTCTAAACCAGCTAAAGAGTAAAACATACAGATGAAGTGTTCCCGAGAACTCAGATAAGAGGTAAAGAGCATTACTTAATAATGTCTATGAAGGTATTGCTGAGATGGAAGAATGATGAAACAGACACCAGATTTGCCATCTCAAGAGTCCGAAATAAGTTAGGCCCCTCTCACTGTGGATTGAACAAGAAAAATCAAGAGCAAAACACAGGAAGTGTAAGGATGGTCCAGGAAACTATTTTTCTGGAAAAGCATTGCTGATGGGAATCTCCTTGGTTCTCATTACTCAGTGTTGCTCCTATGGCTTGGCCCAGTGACTACCCTCCTTCCCCCAATTCTGAAATTCTCCAGCTAAGAATCCTAATCTAAACGTAAAAGCCCACTCCCCCACCCTTACCTCTCAGGTGACAGGCCCCTCAATTCCTTAAAGAAGGCTACACTTAGCTGATTGTTAACCTGCATAATAGGTTCCCAGAACTAGGCCATTTCAGGCCATTACCACAAACTCTCAAGGCATGTTTCAAAATTGAAACTCCAGCTACTTGCGACCTTACTGTTACTAATCAGCCTACTTAAAGTCCCTCCACCCTTGGCTCCATTACACTTTATGTCACCTGACACTCCTCAAACAACTATGGCATCCCTCTTAAATTGTCATTGCAGTTGATCTGGTTTATGAGGTCAGTATCATTGTCTGCTTTTATTCTTTTCATCTCTTGAATCCTTTTCCCTAACAATTCCAATATTTAGTTTTGACTACATGCAATGGGGACCAGCATATTAAATGCAATATGCACATTGAATGCTGACAAAACAGAAGCATCTGAATGTTAGTCATGCATATAATAGGTATGGAAGTTGTAGACATTCCCAATTCAGGATTTGTTGTCCTTTTTCCACAAGCTTATAACTAGATAAAAACTTTCAATTTGTACCAGTTTATTTACATTTGTTTGAAAGAAGACTCACTACAAATAGTGAGTATACACAAAGTGTACATCAGACAAATGCTGTAACCATGAAGAAAGAGGCAACTGAAGTTTGGTCTGGATATCTTTTACAAAATTATAAACTTGAGTAGATGCTGTCTTTGTGATCTGTATTAAAGAGGAGTCACAAGACCTTGGATTTAGAGGCTATGTTATTTTCTTTAAAGGAAAAAATTGTTAGGATATGGAAAGACTTGGAAAAAATTATATTAAGTGAAGTAAGCCAGGCCCAAAGAAACATAGGTTCCCATGCTTTCCCTTCTTTGCAATAACTAATATGTGTCTGGGACAAGCAGAAAAGGTCAAAAGCTATGTACATATGACCATATAAGATGATGCTAAGCGAAATGAACCCAAAGATAGGGACACAAGTGGTTTTATCTTTCTTGTTATTGTTTTTTTTTGGGGGGGAGAGTTGGTCATGGGGCTTGAACTCTGGGCTTGCTGTGGTTTTTAACATACTTATAATGCACTATATGATTCTTTTGTCTCTTTTGCATGCTCTTCCCCCATAGTATAACCCCTGTTTTCACTGTGTCTGATTCCAGCACCCTGCATCTTGTATATACATTTTTATAGTTTGGGGAAGGGAAAGGAAATAACAAAATGTTTAAAGAAGAATATAGATTGACCCATTGTAACAATGAGATGTACAAGACACTGTGTTGAAAATGAACTTTACAATTTGGTGGGGAGGTGAGGAGTTGGGGAGGTGGAGGAATGGTAGGGAAAAACAAAGGAGGAGGTAACAATGCTTGATAAGAAATGTGCTCATTACCTTATTTGTGTAACTGTAACCCGTCTGTACAGTATTTTCACAATACAAATATATATGGGAAAAAAAGGTTACACATTAATAAAAACTAAATATTAGATGTCAAAAAACCCATGAGAAATAAAAAGCAACTCACTAGAAAAAAAAGATAACCATGGTTTCCCTTATTTGCAATATCTAGTATATGTCTGAGTCAAGCAGAAAAGGTCAAATAAGTTGATGTTAGGGAAATGAACCCTAAGATATGTATTCAAATGTTTTTTTTCTTTCATGCGATTGTTTCTAACACATTTATAAGATTATTTCTTTGTTGCTTTTTATGTCCCTCCCCCACAGTATAACCTCTGCTTTCACTGTATTTGATGTTGGTATAATTTGTGGAGGGGAAGGGGCAAAACAAATTTTTTAAATAGGGATACAGGTGGACCCATTGCAACAATGAGATGTACAAGTTGTTATGTCGAAAACGAACTTTACAACTTTGGGGGGGGGGAGGATTGGGGGGGGGGGCAGGGGAGGATGGGAAGGGGAAACAAAGGAGGAGGCTACAATGCTTGATAAGAAATGTGCTTATTATCTTGCCCATGTAATTGTAACCCCTCTGTACAGTATTTTCACAATTTAAAAAAAAGATAAAATACCAATGGCAAAAAAAAAAAATCAGAATTTTTGTATTGAAATAAGGATACTGGGTGTAACTGATGCCATCTGGTTGTGTGGTAGATGACAGGGAATTGGTTCTAACATCTTGGCTTCTTGGTGGATGAAGGTGTTCTACCCCAAGGTCATGGGTATGCCTGAATTCCTAGAGGCAAGTGTTGAATACTGGTTCCTGAAAATCCATCCACTGACTCAGATAAAAGGGAAAGGAGTCTTTATTAGCTGTATGATGACTACACCACACTCATCAGGTAGTGAAGTATAGCAGCCAAACTCTTTCACAGCATAGCTTATAATGGAAAAAAGCCACATGTAGGTGGTGATATATGTAATAGCAAGCAGGTCTTGTAGAAGCAGAATCAGCAGTCAACAATCATAAATAGCAATTTCTAATAAACAAAGTAGTAAGTCAGAAGCATAGACCACATTCACATTCTGGATTCTCCCTTTGTTTGATTCCCGGATAGGGGTTTATCTGATATTTACCAAAACATGTTCCAATCTTCCTATTTACCAAAACACATTCCAAGCTTCCTAGTTGCCAAACACATTTCAAGCTTTCCATTTACCAAATCTAAGGCCAGATCACCTTCCAGGGTTTCCAGGCTTTTCCTGAATTCTACTGTTATTTACCACATTCTAGTAACCTGATCTTTAACTTGCTTATTATTACACTCCCTAATTCACTTTAAATCTATACCTCTGGAATTTCCCTTTAATAACTAACCTGGAGTCTCTCTCTCCAAAGAGATTCTGCCTTTAATGCTTTGCCCTATTTTTAATAATCAATCATTTTGTTCTGTTTCTGATTTTGCATTTTACAGCAGGGGTAGGGATTGGACAATATGTTACTGGACCTGTACCATGAACTCATGAGACTGTTTGAACCTTTGAGCTCTCTGTGACCCTGCCCCCTAAATATGACCCTATTTAGGCCCTGACCAGTTGAGCCACCATTTTGTGCCATGCTACCTGTCTCCTGACTCATGGTTACCCTCTTCATTAAAGTTAATCTTGTTTGTTGGAATTGTTTTTCTGCTCTTTCTTTACCCTACTACGACCCTCATAGCTCAATGTTCTAACAGTATTAACTATATTCAAAGCTGCAAGTTTCTTATGGACACTTGTCTGTCTGTAGTCACTGGCTTTCTAAAAAAAGACTCCTGATTCAACCTCTCACAATCTAATTCCCACATAACAATATTAAAACAACCAAATAGAAATTACATGCACATTTGGTGATGGAGGAAAGCACTAGTTAAAAAATATAACTGGCCAGGCACTGGTGGATCATGCCTGAAATCCTAGATACTCAAGAAGTTTATATCTCAGAATTGGGGTTTGAAGACAGCCCAGGCAGGGAAAACCTTTGTGAAATTCTCATTTCCACTTAACCATCAAAATAAGATGGAAGTAGAGCTAAGGCTCAAGTGTTAGAACACTAGATTTGAGCACAAAAGGTCAGGGAAAGTGCTCAGGGATCCAAATTCAAGCCCCAGGACCAGCACACACAACAAAGAAAAAAATCCCTAATAGTCTATCTTGTAATGTGACATCTATATCTGGATATAAATGGTTACAAAATCACAGATTGGAAAGCTTAGCAAGGTTAGCACCTTAGGTGAACTTGAAGTAACATGTGAACTGTAAGAAAACTTCTTGGTGGCTAGCCAGCTAGAAATGACCAGAATTGATTCTAATTTTAGCCTTCTATATGATGCAATATTCTTTTGATTTCATGAACTACATATTTTTCTACCAAAACATGAACTTTTAAAAAAATATATTTTACTGTAAAAATACTGTACAGAGGGGTTACAGTTACATGAGTAAGGTAATGAGTACATTTCCTATCCAGCATTGTTACCTCCTCCTTTGTTTTTTTTGGTGGGGGGGGGGGCGGGGGGGGGGTCCAGTCATGGGGTCTGAACTCTGGGCCTGGGCACTGTCCCTCAGCTCTTCAACTCAAGGCTAGAGCTCTACCACTTGAGCCACAGCACCACTTCCGGCTTTTTTTCTTTTTGCTTATGTGATGCTGGAGAATCGAACCCAGGACCTCATGCAAGCGCTTTACCACTGAGCCACCTTTCCAGGCCCCTCCTCCTTTGTTTTTCTCTACCATTCCTTTCCTCCTCCCTCCTCCCTAACTCCTCCCCACCCCAAATTTGTAAAGTTTATTTTCAACATAGTGTCTTATACATCTCATTGTTACAATGGGTCAACCTGTGTCCTTATTTAAGCATTTTGTTATTTCCCTTCCCCTCCCCAAATTAGAAAAAATATATATACAAGTTGCAGGACAACAGAATCAAATACAGTGAAAACAGGGGTTATACTGTGGGGTAAAAACATACAAAAGAAACAAAAAAATCACATAGTACATTATAAATACATTAAAAAACAGTAGCAAAAAAGATAAAACTACTTGTGTGTCTATCTTGGGGTTCATTTTGCTTAGCATTATCTTATGGTCATATGTACATAGCTTTTGACCTTTTCTGCTTGTCTCAGACATATACTAGTTATTGCAAAGAAGGGAAACCATGGGACCTATGTTTCTTTGGGCCTGGCTTCCTTCACTTAATATAAACAAAACATGATCTTTTCATCTTCAGTAAAGCAGAACTCATTTCATCTAAAAACAAAACATCTAAAAAAACCAAACGAACAACAAAATAAAACTGGTACTGGGTTCAGGGCAAGAGTCTCAAGAAAATGTGAACTACTTGGATTTTGGTTTTGAATGAAATAGATTAAATGAGACAGCTACTTATATATTAGGAAAGGATTATAGTTCTGTGTGAAATCCATCTACAATGACAACACAAGAAATCCATTGATAACGTTTGCTCATCTAGGTCATATGCCCAGTCAGGATGATATTCTCTATGGTAGGGTGCTATTCCACTGGCTAGTTTAAGTGAGATACAGGATGCCAAGAATAGAATAGAAAATTAATGTTGATGTGTATTAGTCTGGTTTTGTTACTATAATAAAGTATCTAAGGAAAAGTAACATTACTAAAAAGAAAACACTAATTTGTCCTGGTACTGGTGGCTTCTGCCTGTAATCTTAGTTACTCAGGAGGCTGAGATCTGAAGGTTGCAGTTAGAAGCTAGCAGGAAAAGGTGTGAGACTCTTTTCTCCAACTGATCACCAAGAAGCCAGAAGCTGAGCTGGTTCTCAAGTGGTAGAGGATTAGCCTTGAGTGAAAAAGTTAATCGACAATGCTAAGATCCTGAGTTGAAGCCCAAGGGGCTACTGTGTGTGCATGTATGGACACACACACACACACACACACACACACACACACACACACACAAACACACACACAGTAATTGAACTCACAATTCTGGAGATTCAAAGGCAATGTTTTTATGTTGGCTTTGCTATGATGGAACTTTTGTGGCAGATTGGTCAGTGAATTACAGTAACTAAAGCTGATGTGAGAGGAAAGCTCCATCTTGAAACAGAAAACCAGAAAGCATCTCAAAACCCACAAGGCATGCCCTCAACTGACCTATACTACCTAAGTGGATAAGGATCATAGTTTGAAAGCCACCAGCTTGTGCAGAAAAGACTCTTATCTCCAATTAACCACCAAAAACCCAGAAGCAGAGGTATACTTTAAGTGATAGAGCACCAGTCTTGAGAGAAAGTTGACTCCCTGCCTCCCTCCCCCCTAAATCAAAGCACAATGGTGCCAAATCATATAAAGTCAGAGAACACATACATGTTTATGCTATGAAATTCTCAATCAGAAAATAGAATCAAACTATGAGCCTTCCTGGGACAGTGTTTTGAGTTTGTTGTTGTTGAGTTTTTTTTTTTTTTTCATTTTTAAAAGAAGATAACTGGGGCTTGGAAGGTGGTCCAGTGGTAGGGGGCTTGCCTTGCATGCTCAAGGCCCTGGGTTCAATACCTCAGCACCACATAAGCAGAAAAAGCCAGAAGTGATGCCGTGGTTCAAGTGGTAGAGTCCTAGCCTTGAGGTGAAGAGCTGAGGGACTGAGCCCAAGCCCAGAGTTCAGGTCCTACGACTGACTATATATATCTATACATGTATCTCTCTCTCTCTCTATATATGTGTATATACATATGTATATATATATGTACGTATGTATATATATATGTATATATGTATGTATGTATGTATATGAAAGCAACTGACTATAGCAACTGGTTAGAGATCACTGAAAATTAAACTGACAAAATGACTTTTTAATTTTTGACTTACTGAATCACAAATGCTTTTGATGTGACAGCCAAGATAAGTCATTTAAGTGAAAGAATGTGTGGTCAAATAGAAAATTTTGATCATTAAAAGAAAAAGAAAAGAAGAAATCCCATGGGATTTTGAAGACATTGAGAGCTCTGAACTAATCTATCTGAAATGCTTTTCTTTATTTCTACTTGGCTGAATAGCATATGCCACCATTATAGAAAGAAAACTGGTTCTAGTGCAGGATTTTTTAAACAACATCAATTTTAAAACAACATTGATCAAGATACATTGTACTCATAAACTGACATATTGAATTGAAATCCCTTTGTACAACTTCTTTAAAGTAATTTTAAAAAGAAAAAGAAAGGAAAGCAAAGGAGATGACATTGCTTAAGTACTAAAGTGCTTGAATAACTTTTGCATATTCTCTTGAATCTAAAGTGCCTAGTAGTACTTAAAACATAATTTGGGACTAGACTAAACATTTTATATGAGCAAACTCCTAGTAAACTATAAGTAAATATTTTCTATATTATTTCATAAAATTTAGACTGAATATAAACCTTTAATGAAAAGAATGCAAGAAAAATCTTGGACCAATTTGAAGATAGATTCAAGATATTGAATCTGTCCTGCTTCCAGAAGCTCCTACAGTGTTTCAGGGCCTCCAGATTTCTTTCTCTTTTGTATAAAACATTTATATTTTTGATGTCTTGGGGAGAGTATTACAACTGTACCATCAGTTGTGTAGCTTCACCAAAATTAACCGGTTCATTTTCAGGATGCTGCTGAGGAATCAACTCTTTTTGCAGAGGTTCTCCAGCAAGAACTTTTGAGAAGTCTGAGTTCTTTCTGAATGTTAACAAAAGCTTTATTCACTCTTAATTTTTTTCTTCATTCACAATGTTTATCTTCTTAGATTAGTGGTAACTAGTTTTGCTTTTCTTCTATCCTTGAAGTTCTTTTGGCTGGTTATGTGAAACATGATCCTGGACTTCTGCCCTCTTCATTTGTTCTTAGTCATAGTCTCTCTGGATCTTCGGTACCCAAGTGCAGTGCTCTAGGTCCAGATGACTTCATCTGCTCACACACATCGCCAAAGTGAAGAAAGCCACCTCCAGATTTTGTTACTTTTTTTTTTTTTTAATGAAGAATAAGCTGATGAGAGAAACATCTGGATTGTTAAAATCAACCGGGGCTGGGAATGTGGCTTAGTGGTAGAGTGCTTGCTTAGTGTTGCTGATTCCTCAGCTAGACTTGGGAACATGCTGGTAGGCAGACCGTGGACCATACCATGTAGGTACAGACAAAGTTTATTAAAACAGCATATGCTTATATACAGCATAGGGGCATAGAAAGTAAGTCTGTATATTAGATTTTTAAAAAGAAGTAACCGAGTATTTATGTTAGGCTTTTTAAAAAAGGTAATGAGTGGGGCTGGGAAGGTGGCTCAGTGGTAGAGAGCTTGCCTTGCATGCCTGAGGCCCTGGGTTTGATTCCTCAGCACCACATAAGCAAAAAGAAAAAAGCCGGAAGTGGTGCTATGGCTCAAGTGGTAGAGTGCTAGCCTTGAACTGAAGAGCTGAGGGACAGCGCCCAGGCCCAGAGTTCAGACCCCACGACCGGACCCAAAAAAAAAAAAAGGTAATGAGTAAGAACAGCACCACACACGTGGTATTCAGGTAAGGGGTAGGTTTATTTAGTAGACCTGCTGGGACCTGGCAAGGTTGGCCCTCCTCAGGGCTAGCAAAAGAGGGCGTCTGCCCCTGGGTTAGGCCTTATATAGGGTAGGGGGCGGGGAAAGGTGTGTCCAGGTAAAGGGAAGTGGGACCAGGTAAGAGGTGGGACCAGGTGGGAGAAAGGTGTGGCCACATCAGATTCAGATGTGACCTCAGGGGATGCAGATGTGACCTCTTCCACGTGTCCCTGTTGCCTGGGTAATACAAGTACTGGGCAGGGTCTGCTCATCATCCAGGAATGGATCTTACATTGTAGTCATGGGGTAACCACAGGACAACTATAGGACTGAAAGTTAAACAATTTTCAGGGAATGTAGACAATAAAAGTTAACAACTTTTTAATCAGTGAGCAGGAAGACTTGTCAACAAAGGTGGAACAGTTCCAGGTGATCAAAGATAATAAAAAGAAAGCAAGGTGTGGGTGTGCTTCATTTAAGAAAACACGAAAGGAATCCTAAGGCATTGTTTGGAATTATTTGGAGGAGCAAAAAGAGCATTTTCCCCATGTTCTCCACCAAGTTTGTGGCCAGGCATCCACTCCTTCATCCAAATAGGGAAAGCGCTTCCTCATTCCCTCCTGGAGGCTACACCTGGTTACCCTGACCTTTGTCAGGGTTATGGAGGAGCATTCTCCTCATTTGCCAGCATATATAAACCTCACACAGAACATAAATCCTTAGGTGGGGTCACATGTCTCCGACAGCCAAGCATGCATAAAGCCCTAGGTTTGATTCCTCAGTACCACATACACAGGAAAAAAACAAACAAACAAAAAAACATAAAAGTGGCACAGTGGCTAAAGCAGTAGAGTGGTAGCCTTGAGCAAAAAGAAGCATTTTGAGACAGTGCTCAGCCAGTGAATTATATTGAATAGGACTGGATAACTTTATCAAAGATGGTAAAAATTGGTGTTGTAATTGATATTTCTAAAACTGCCTCCTTGGATGTATTTAACTTAAAAAAGTTTTAAAGAAGAGTTTAAAAGAGTTTATTTACATGATGTAATTTGATTTCTATGCCATTTTTGCAATTGGATGTATTTTTTTTTAAAAGACAAAAAAGATACTAAGTCTAGATTCTTGGTACAGTGTTAGTGCCTATAATTCTTGCATTAACAAAAACTGAAAATTTCTTAAAGGTAACTCAGACTGCAGGAAAAAAAAAAGTGGCCAGTTTAAAACCTTTGGCTGAGAGGTAATGGGTGTGCCCAGTGTACCAACAAGGCATTTAAATGCAAATTAAAGTGCCTTTAGGAAAGGGGATTAAAAATGGCATTTCCATTGTAAAAATTGGGAAGTAGTAGTAAGGGAATGGCTGGCCTCCAGGACAAAGCTTAAAATTAAATTGTCCTAAAAGTTTCTTTAAAAATCCAAAAAGATAAATTAGGATTACCAAAATTGCTACAGTTTTCCCTTATAGGCTTTTTTTTTTTTTTTTTTGTAAAAAACAGAGCAAAGAACAGAGGATTCTTACAAGTTTGTCAGATTTTGGCCCTTAATAAGTTCCAGGTAAGGGGCTGGGAAAGTGGCTCAGTGTAGAGTGCTTGCCTCACATGCATGAGGCCCTGGGTTCAATTACTCAGCACCACATAAGCAGAAAAATCTGGAAGTGGTGCTGTGGTTCTAGTGGTAGGGCACTAGCCTTGAGATGAAGAGCTGGGGGTCAGTGTTCAGGCCAGAGTTCAAGCCCCATGACCCAGCAAAAAGGTTCCAGGTTAGATCATGATATAGAATTCCTTCCAATGAGCATCTTTGTTGCTTTTAATTGGAGTAAAGTGATTCCATCACCAGCAGCTGATACCTGGTGAAAGACTGCTTGGATCTGCCTAACGTAATACTTTGGTTACAGGACATTCTTTTTGTGGGACATAGGTTTGTAAATCATAACCTACCTGACATGGGAAAGCAGTGCAAAGTCCCCTGACTGTATGGGTACCAACCATATGGAACCAACTTTTAACTACTGGAGACTCCATAAATTACAGAAGTAAATAGCATAGGCAAAAATGTGGTCCTTTTGGGCTGGGAAGGTGGCTCAGTGGTAGAGTGCTTGCCTTGCATGCATGAGTTCGATTCCTCAGCACCATATAAGCAAAAAGAAAAAACCCGGAAGTGGTGCTGTGGCTCAAGTGGTAGAGCGCTAGCCTTGAGCTGAAGAGCTGAGGGACAGTGCCCAGGCCCAGAGTTCAGGCCCATGACCGGACCCAAAAAAACCCAAACAAACAAAACAACAACAACAACAACAAAATGTGGTCCTTTTACAGAAAAATCAATGATTTGATTTCATGTACATGAGAAAAAAAGGAGGGAATGAAGTAAAGAGGTCTGGTCTGGCCTGTACCATATTGGCCACGTGGTGGATTGAAGGGTCTGGCATCTTGTCTTCATGCTGGGCAAGGAATCCCCCCCCATCACCTGCTTCCCAGATAATGGGCATGCCCCTGGAGGCAGGGGCAGGCACTTGGCTGATAGGATACTGAATCTGTTATTCCAGTGCCTGGAACTGGGAATTTCCTGAGGATCTGCCCCCTGCATCAACCTACTTAGGCTTGGACCAATCTAGCTGCCGGGGGTCATGCCATGTGTGTTTCTGTGGTCATGTCCTGTGTCCTGCTTCCTGGCTCATCTCCAGTCATCATGGAGTCCCAATTCAACTCTCCATTTGAGCTGAATTGGCTTGTTGGTATTGCTTTTGTTATATCTTTCCTCTTTAGCACGTTTCCTAGCTGTGTTATGTGTATTTTCATGCTGCAGTCCTTTGTAACAACTGGTGGCCTGCAGCCTGTTAACTGTATAATAATGACTTCAATATTCTATATTCTATATTTTAAAATGTGGCTTCTGGAATGATTTACCTTACAACAAATAGAGCTCCTTGGCACAGGTTGAAACTTTCTTAATAAAGACCCAGAAACAACAAATCAAAAAAAAAGTGAGGGGCCAAGATGGTGACAGAACAATAGAGAAATGCCACAGCTCTCTCCAACCAGATAGAAAGTTTGAGTTTCAATGCTCCATTTCTCCAAGAGACTGACAATAACAATAAGGCAATAACTCAGAGAGATAAAGGAAGTGAAAAAAGAAAAGGGAAAAATTTCAGAACTTACACAAAGACGGTAAAGCAGGAAGACCCTTCTCCCACCCTTCACTGGTAGCAGGGCTCTGCAGTAAGCTGCACAAGCGGCCTTGCTCTGGACCCACCGAGGACCACAGAGCCACAAGTGTCCAAAGGCTCCCGGAAGACTCCCAAGAGCCAGTGCTGACCCGGAGAATACAAACAGAAAACTTGGAACACAGAACTGGCATGAAGACCCTACCCCCCCACCCTCCACAGCACGGCACCTCTGCCCAGCCAGTGCAAGCAGCCCAGCCCAGCCAGGAGCAGCAGTGGCAGCTGGGAGCAGAGGTGAATGACCCCAGACTGGCAGCATGGTGCCTCTGCCCGGCTGGCATAAACAGCCTAACCTAACCCATAGCAGCAGCAGCAGCAGCTGGCAGTGACAGCAAACTATTCCAGACTCCAGGCCCAGTGCATCTTTGCACTGGCCTGCAGTTACAGCCCAGCCTCGGGTGGTGGCAGTGAACAACCTGTGTCTCAAGGCCCAGCGCCTCCCTGCATCCACCCACAAGAACAGCCTATTCCCAATCCGGGACAGCCATGATGGCTGTGGTGGTGACAGCAGTGGCGAACAACTCCAGATCCATGGCGACGGGGCACAGCGCCTTTCTGTACTGGCCTGCATAAGTGGCCCAGCCCAACTGGCTTGCATAAGCAGCCCAGCTTAGCCTGGGGTAGCCGCAGCAGCAGCAGCAGCAGCAGCAATAAACAACCCTAGACTTGGCCCCGGTGCTTCTCAGCCCCAGCCCGGGGAAGCAGATAAGCCCAGCCTGGGGTGCCAGCTGTGGCAACGAATGACCCCAGACTCATGGAGTGGTGCGGCGCATCTTTGCACCAGCCCATATAAGCAACCCAGCCCAGCCTGTCTGGCAACGTTGGCTCTAGCAGCGGCCACAGTGATAGCAAAAGACCCCAGACTTGCGGTGTAACCCTGTGCCTCCCTGCACCAGCCCATGGAAGTGGTCTAGCCTGGAGTAGGGGAGGGGGAAGGGAAGACAGCAGTGAGGAACTCCAAACCTGCAATGCAGACCTGGACAGCATAAAGAATGGCAAAGTCTATGAAACACTGACCCAGCCTGCACCACCACCCAGCATGGCCCACAATCATCTCCACCAATGCAGAACACAGTGGTGACCAGCAACCTACAGTGGACAAAACCAGCCATCTGTCACAGCACTACTGGACGGCTCCAAACCAGTACCAGGATAAGTGAGTACCCCACAGGGGATGCCCCCCCCACCTCACTTCCCCTGCCACAGGAGAACAGCACTGGAGGTAACCTCCAGAACTTGGCTTACACTCCTTATACCAGCTGGGCTAAAGGCCCTAAGGAAGCTGGGAGCTGTACAATTTCACCAACAACCAGTGGGCACACGCAGCCCGCCAGGCTTGACCAAGAGCACCCCTGAGAGGGAATGCAAGTAGTCTAGACTGATGGTCCTTGACTAAAGGCCAGAACTGCCTAAGATATCCAGTAGGCAGTTGAAGGAGCCCTACCTGCATCCCAGGTAGGAATCCTAGCTATTTTAACTGTCTGCCCCTGACTGGTCAGGACCTGAGTGCACACCCAGTAGAGGGTGGAGTATGTCTGCCCACCACAATCTAACAAGAGTAAGCCCTGTGTGGGTCAGGCCAGCAGCTGGAAAGCAGCCCCTCCCACAACAGAACCTCAGACTAGGTAAAGTACTCTCAAGCAGTCCAGTGCTGAGAACAAGCTACATCAATTGATCCAGGAACAAATCCAGAACCAAGCAAAGGTAGCCACTGAGTGACCAAAACAGTCAGAACCTGGAATTAGTCTCCAGCAATCCCTGAATCCACATGCGAAAATCACAGTGAAAAATTACAAGATTCATCAACAGCCAAGATCGTAAACCAGACTCAAAGTCCAGCAACCACACAGAGGAGAACACTGGTGGAAGTGAAGAAGAAATAGAAGACAAATGCTACATCCAAGAGACAATAGAGGTAATGGTTCAAGAATTAAACTAATAGGGCTGGGATGTAGCTCAGTGGCAAAGCGCTTGCCTAGCAAGTGCAAAGCCCTGGGTTCGATCCCCAGTACCAAAAAAGAAAAGACAAAAAAAATACAGTTAAAAAAAACCAAACAAAACAAAAAAAAAGAATTAAAATAAGAAATAGATCACAAACTTAAAGAAAGAAGGAACAAGCTATCAAAAGAGATCCAGGCCCTCAAACAAGAAATGCACTCAAAAATAGATGCAGTACACACCTCGCTAAAAGATGAGATTAATATTCTAAGGAACAACATAGAAATTATAAATGGCTCAATTTCCTCCATGCAAAATTCAATTTCCTCCATGCATTCCACAATGGAAGCCACAGTTGATAAAGTGAATAAAGTGGAAAATAGAATATCAGATACTGAAGATAAAATGCAGGCACTGGAAAAAAGTAACAGATATGGAAAGACACTCAAAAAATGCCAAGGGGAAGTCCAAGAACAAGCAGACTGTGCCAAGAAATTTAACCTTCATATAATTGGGGTGGACAAAGGGGAGGAATACCAGAATAAAGGAATGCAACACTTATTCAACAAGATCATCACCAAAAATTTCCCCAGTCTTAAAAGAGAAAATCTTACGTATACAACAGTCCTACAGAACCAATAACTGCCAGCCCGAGAAGCTAGCATTTATATTCTATGGAGAAACTAAAAATTTTAATAGTAAATAAAAACTAAATGAATTCATAAACAATAATCCTGCATTACAAAGAATATTAAGAGAGGGATTACTATCCAAAGAAAACAATCAAGAACAGGGATCCATGCAAGGTAGATATTGTTAGGAGACCAACTTCGTAAACACAGAAAGAAAGGAAAGAAGAAAAAGGAAGGTAGGAAAATGACAGGAAACACAATATACCTCTCTATAATAACCATAAATATGAATGTACTCAATTCACCAATCAAAAGAAAAAGAACTGCAGATTAGAACAGAAAAAATGATCCATCAATTTGTTGTCTTCAGGAGACCCACCTCACAGCCAAAGATAAAAGCAAACATCAAGTGAAAGGATGAAGGAAGATCTACCATGCAAATGCCCCCAGAAAGAAGGCAGGAGTTGCCATTCTGATATTTGATAAAATAAACTTTACATTAAAATCATTACAAAAAGACAAAGAAGGTCACTACATATTAATACAGGGAACAATCCAAGAAGAAGATATCACCATTGTCGATCTATATGCCCCAAACATTGGTGCACCCAAATATGTTAAGCAAATACTCTCAGATTTACAGGAAAAGATGGTTCCAAATATAATAATACTAGGAGAATTTAATACTCCACTCTCACCAAAAGACAGGCCTACCAACCAAAGAATTGGCTAAGACATCTCTGAAGTAAATGATGCCATATCTCAAGCAGACTTAACTGACATATACTGAGTTTTCCACCCAGCAACAACCCAGTACACATTCTTCTCAGCAGCCCATGGAACTTTTTCTAAAATAGATCATATCTTATTTAATACAAGGCATTTAAGCAAATACAAGAGGATCAACATGATACCCTGTATTCTATCTGACCATAGTGGAATCAGACTAGTTCTCAATAACAAGGCATACAGTAGAAAAATCTCAAACACATGGAAATTAAACAGCACACTGCTGAGCAACACATGGGTCACAGAAGAAATTAAAGAAGAAATTAAAAAGTTGTTACAATTCAATGAAAATGAAGACACGTCCCAAAGAAATTTATGGGACAAAGCAAAAGCAGTCCTGAGGGGCAAATTTAATGCTCTCAGTGTGCACATCAAGAAAACAGAGACAGACCAAGTAAATGATCGTATGATGCAACAAAAAGTGCTAGAGAAACAAGAAAAAGTTGAACTTGAAGTTGCTAGATGCAACAAGATAACCAAAATAAGAGATGAAATTAATTAGATAGAAACTAAGAAAACTATAAACAAAATTTATAAAACAAAAGCTGTTTTTTTGAAAAAAAAATCAATAAAATTGATAGACCACTGGAAAGATTAACTAAAAAAAGAAGAGACCCAAATCAATAAGATCAGAGATACCACAGGAAAAATTACAACATCCAAGACATCCAAACAATCATAAAAATATTTCCAGACCTTATACTCACAAAGAAAGGAAAATCTACGAGAAATGGATGAATTTCTAGAGAAGTACAAATTGCCCAAACTGAGCTAAGAATAAATAAAAAATTGAACATGCCAATTTAACCTACACGGACTCATTCCAACAAGGAAAAGCCCAGGACCAGATGGATTCACTACGGAATTGTATAAGACCTTTAAAGAGGAACTAATAGCCATACTCCTCAAGCTCTTCAGAGAAATAGAAACACAGGGAGCAATCCCAAACTCATTCTACAAAGCCAATATCACACTCATCCCCAAACCAGGCAAAGACTCAACAAAAAAGAAAACTACAGAACAATCTCTTTGATGAACACAGATGCAAAGCTCCTCAGTAAAATTCTAGCCAACAAAATCCAGAAACATCAAAAAATCATACATTATGACCAAGTAGACTTCATCCCAGAGATGCAAGGATGGCTTAAATACATAAGTCAATAAATGTAATCCATCACATCAACAGATCCAAGGTCAAGAACCACATGATTATCTCCATTGACGTGGAAAAGAATTTTGATAAAATACAACACTCATTAATATTAAAAAGTTCTGTAAAAATAGGAATAGAAATAACATTCCATAAAACTTAATGAGGAAAAACTACAACCAATCCCCCTAAAAACACTCCTCTTCAGTATAGTTCTGGCATCCTTAGCCAGAGCAATAAGGAAAGAAAAAGACATTAAAGGGACCCACATAGGGGAGGAAAAAGTTAAACTATCTCTTTTTGCAGATGACATGATTTTACACCTTAATGATCCCAAAAGATCCATCCCCAAACTCTTAGAGCTTATAAACCACTTTGGCAAAGTAGCAGGATACAAAATAACCCATAAAAATCAGTTGCCTTTCTGTACACCAACAATGTACAAGCAGAAAGGGAAATCAAGGAAACAACTCCATTCACAATAACCTCAAAAAAAAAAAGATAAAATATTGAGGAATTAACCTAACCAAAGATGTAAAGGGTCTACTTCATGAAAACTATAAAAGCCTTAAAAAAGGAATCATAGAGGATACCAGGAAATGGAAAGATCTCCCATGTTCCTGGATAGGCAGAATTATATAGTGAAAATGGTCATACTGCCAAATAAAATTCCAATGGCCTACTTTACTGAAATAGAGAAAACAGTCCAAAAATTCATATGGAACAACAAAAGACCTAGAATAGCCAAAACAATTCTAAGCAAAAGAAAGAATGGACGAGGGATCATGATACCAGACTTCAAGCTCTACTATACAGCCATAATAACAGAGGCAGCTTGGTACTGGCACAAAGAGACAGGAAGACCAAAGGAACAGATTAGAGGATCCAACAATAAAGCTGAATATGTACTGTCAGTTGATATTTGATAAAGGAGCCAAAGACATACAGTGGAAGAATCATAACCTCTTCAACTACTGGGGTTGGGGAAACTGGGTTGCCACATGCAGAAAACTAAAAGTGGACCCTACCCTGTTACCATGTACTAACATCAACTCAAAATGAATTAAGGGCCTTAACATCAAACCTGATGCTCTGAAACTACTGCAGGACAAAGTAGGAGAGATACTTGAACTTATAGGCACAGGCAGGAACTTCCTGAACAGAATCCCAGGGTAAAAACAAATTGGAGAGAGACTCAATAAATGGGACTACCTTAAAATAAAAAGTTTCTGCACAGATAAAGAAATAGCAACCAAACTAGAAAGAAAGCCTACTAATTGGGAAAAAATATTTACCAGCAATATATCAGACAAAGGTCCAATATCCATTATATACAGGGAACTCAAGAAACTAACCGCTCACAAATGTAACAAACCAATCTTAAAATGGGCAAGAGAGCTAAAGAGAGACCTCAGAAGAAGAGATAAAAATGGCAAAGAAACACATGAGGAAATGTTCATCATCCCTGGCTGTAAAGGAAATGCAAATAAAAACAACACTGCGATACCACCTTACCCCAGTCAGAATCGCTCACATCCTAAATTCAGCCAATGACAAATGCTGGAGGGGATGCAGAGAAAGAGGAACCCTACTGCATTACTGGTGCTAATGTGTACTAATACAACCACTTTGGAAAACAGTCTGGAGGTACCTCAGATCCAGCCATACCACTCCTAGGCATCTACCCTGAACAACAGGAACCAGTATACAAAGACACATGCACCTCCATGTTCATTGCAATACTGTTCACAATAACCAAGATTTGGAAACAACCCAGATGCCCCACTACTGATGAGTGGATCCCAAAACTGTGGTACCTATATACAATGGAATATTATGCAGCCATTAGAAAGGACAAAATAATGGCAGGGAAATGAGTAGAACTAGAGCAAATTATTTTGAGCGAGGTAAGCCAAGAACAAAGGGACAAACAGCACATGGTCTCCCTGATATGTGGATGCTAAAGCCAAAATGCAAGAAGATATGGCAAAGTAAACAAGACTCGAGAAACGAAGGACAGCCACTCATTTTGTCATATCATCACTAAATGACTCCATGTTCTTGACTGTATATTTGGTAGATATATGCACAAAATGGAGGAGGAACAGAATAAGTGGGAAATGGAACAACATAAAACATAGGGGCCCATCAGCTGCACTGGACATAGAAGAAAAAGAACTAAGCAACCCAAAGACAGTGATGATAAGGGAGGAATGAGAGGGAAAGAGCAAATAGCCTACACTAAGCAAAAGGAAAGAAATGTAAACATCACCTGGGGTGGAAGAAATAATTTGTATTGTCAAATCTCAGAGAATTCACAAACTTCATAGACTATGATAATGATAATTTGCCTTCTGAAGGTTAAAATGTATTTGTGACTTTAAGTATCACTATTCTACAATACTGTGAAATATGTGAAATTATGTAATCACCTATCTTGATTTTTTTAAGAAGTGGGAGAAGGGATGGGTTAGGATGGATGGGTGTATTCATATATAGTTTTTAGAATGGGAACTTCTTTGTACAACTACTTAATGATCATAATAATGATAATAAAGATTTTTTAAAGGTTAGATAAATAGGATTACATTAAACTGCAGTGCTTCTGCATGGCAAAAGACATAGCTAATAAGATAAACAGAAAACACACAGATTGAGAGAAGATCTTTACTAGACATACAACAGACAAGGGCTTCATATCTAAAATATACTTAGAGCTCAAAAAATTAAATCCCCTCAAAACAAATCCTCATAAAAACACCAACCCTATTACCAAGTGGGCTAAAGACGTAAAGAGACTCCTCTGAAGAGGAAAGAATGGCCAATAGACACATGAAGGAATGTACATCTCTGGACATAAAAGAAATGCAAATCAAAACAGCATTGATATTCCTCCTTTCCCCAGTTAGAATGGCCATTATCAGGAAATGTAATAATAACAGATGCTGACAGGGATGTGGCCAAAGGGAATGCTACTACACTCTTGGTGGGAGTGCAAACTTGTTCAACCGCTCTGGAAATACTGTGGAGGTTCCTCAAAAGACTAAACATAGAACTCCCCTATGATCCAGCAATCTTACTCCTGGGCATTTATCCAAGGACCATACTAAAGCTACCAGCACAACCATGTTCATTGCAGCATTAGTTGCCATAGTTAAGATATGGAATCAACCCAGATGCCCCTCAGTAGATGAATAGATCAAGAAAATGAGGTAATTACATAGTGGAATTCTATGCTTCCATCAGAAAAAATGGAATCGCCCCATTTGTTAAGAAATGGAAAGACTTGGAAAAAATAATATTAAGTGAAGTAAGCCAGACTCAAAGAAACATAGACTTCATGGTTTCCCTCGTTTGTAATAACTGGAATATGTCTATGTTATTCATAGCAGAGGATCACAATAGCAATTGCTAAGTGCATAGGACCATCAAACCTCCAAGATTTGGAAATAAGAGGTTTTTTTTTTTCATTATGTACTGTTTGAAGTTCTTTCATTTTTAGTTTTATGTACCCTTAGTCTTGTATATAATTTTATCCATGGAAGGGAAAAAGGAATCACAGAAACAGCCATACATATGATGAACTAATGAAACAATGGTACTCACTAGACACTAAGTTGGAAATGAAATATACAACTTGAGGTGGGTGAGGTGAGTAGGGAGGGGAAATGAAGAAGGGGATAACAGTGTTCAAAAAGAAATGTGCTCATTACCTTACTTAAGTAACTGTAACCCCCTTCTCATCACTTTTACAATAAATAAAATTAACAATTAAAAATGTACATTTTAAATCATTATAAAGTATATTTTATGTATAAGCAACCTGACAGAATCAGTCAAAATGGCTATGCTGTGGGGAAAACCAGTGGTGGAAATGGCTCAGGCAGCCATAATTGTTAAAGAATTTTAGCAAATGCTTTTAATAAAAAAGTTTGTGAATGCAAATCATTACTGATACCAAAATTGAAGAATGCAGTTAGTAAGTATAAATAACAATTGTTTACTAAGAAGAGAATGTGTTCATTAAACAATGATTAACTTAATTTGAAATAATGTAGCCTAATCCTTTGGATGACTTACTGTGGGGTGTGCCAAAGATTTGGTGCTTTAACTGTTCAGCAGAGTCAACTGTCTAACTACACTTTAGGCAACTAACCAAGAGTACTGTTAAAACCATCTCTTGCTTATTAGTTTTAAACCCAGAATCTCTGATTAATGATCCTTATCCATACACTATCCTGATCCAACTTTGTATTTTTTTTACCTTCATCCTACATTGAAAATCTATCCTTATATAGATATCTCAGGTTCCTGGAAAGTTATTATTTGGGGGTTATCCTTATCTCATCACAGGTCACATTTTGTGTTTCACCATCTGTGACCTACAGTGTCTTGAGTTTTTAACTGGACTAAGCAAAAAGAGTATGGGTACAAATCCTAAAGAACCACAGAGGTACTTTTTAAGATAACTACTGTAGGGAAAGACATTATAGGTTCATTTTAGGGTAAAAGGAGACTAAGCTTCTTAGGCAAATGTTAGAATGATGCCTCTACAAGGGGCAAAAAATATGGTAGAAATTGAGTGTTAAAAGTCCTCAGCTTCCTTGAAATAGGTCCCCTTCCAAATTTTTCAGATTCTAGTCCAACCATAGTAGTGCTTTAAGTTTAACAAAGGAGATGCTGTAAAATAGGAAATCCAGTCTGCATTTGTAATTCAGCCATCTACAATACCAAGTGTTTGGTTGTTCCTCACAAGTACCCACCATATAGATACAGGTAGTTTGTTCTCATTAGGACTGTACAGAAGTTTATAGGTCACATACAAAACCCTTTAGCTCAGAAATTAAGGCCCAACTACATTATTTTCTTTTCCACATATACAGCACAAGATGAACAATTCACCCATGTATTATTTTTGCTAAAACATTCTGTGGCTGAAATTTCTAAATACCTGGAAAACTGCTTGCTGTAGGAACTGGCTGCAGTATGGGCCAATGACCAGTTATCCCTGCAAATAATGTTTTTAAGTTTAATTGTATCAGAGAGTCTAATTTATTTCAGAGAACTATTTCAGAGAACTTATCCTTGAACGCTTGCACTTCTGGAAATATCGTGTATCAAATTCAGTGTATCACGGTTCAATCAGAGAAACAGAATTATTAGGATATGTAAATATTATCATGTAGATGTCAATATAAATGTTGGTGGGCATGCAGATATAAATATATAGAGAGATATAAACTGAGAAACAGGTATATTAAAGTATTTGATCTTATACAATGATAGGAGCTCATTAGCGTCTCCAAGACTGTTATCTGCACCTGAACCTAGGGATGAAGGCTGGAGGTCAGGCATGCAATCAGAAAGGAAAGAATACAGCACGAGAAAATCAGTGATTAGCTGTGAGCCACAGCAAACAGCTGAACATAGGTGGATGACTGAATTTCATGTCTGATCTGACCTTGATTTATAGATATCTTGCAAGAGAGTTTATTGCTACTGCAATAGAAATTGACCTACACTTGGCTCAGGAATTACATAGGAAGGATGAACACAACAGTCTCTATTGCTGCCCCATGTAAGTCAGTTGTAACAAAACAATGTTGTCTGGTCTCTAAAATGACTGCCTCACTATTTCTGCCTTCCTTATCTTGCACAAAAATATGATTTCTCTTCATGAATCCTAATCAGAAAATACAGAAAAGGAAATTATGAAAAATTTCCTTCAAGGCATCTAAATTTAACTACAAATCATCATGATAGGGGCTGGGAAGGTGGCTCAGGGGTAGAGTGCTTGCCTTACACGCATGAGGCCCTGGGTTCAACTCCTCAGCACCACATAAGCAGAAAAAGCTTTAAGTGGTGAAATGGCTCAAGTGGTAGAGCGCTAGCCTTGAGCTGAAGAGCTGGGGGACAGAGTCCGGGTCCAGAGTTCAGGCCTCACGACTGACAAAAAGAATCATCCTGATATATTTACTAATATACTATTTTATTATTCCTGAGAGAGAAGTATTGCCATCCTCAATTATAAATATGACCACGTCTATTTTTATTTACAGCTGTGTAATTTTGTTTCATGTATTTGAAGGTGTTATGAGATGTATATAAATTTTACAGTTTTGTGTTTTTGGAGAAATGACCCTTTTTATCATTATGTAATTTTTTTGAATGTGTGCTGGTCCTGAGCCTAGAACTCGGTCCTACATGCTGTTTCTGACTTTTTTTTGCTCAAGATTAGTGCTTTAACTCCTGAGCCACAACTTCGCTTCCTACATTTTTAATGGTTAATTGGAAATAAAAGTCTCAAGGATTTTCCTGCCCAGGCTGGCTTTGAACAATGATCCTCAGATATCAGCCTCCTAAGTATCTAGGATTACAAGTACGAATCACCACCTCTTGGCTTTATTCTTTTATTATTATTGTTTTTATTAAGTGATTGCATAAACAGGTTACAATTGTATAAATCAGGTTATGAATACAATACATCTTGGTCATTCTTCCCCATTTCTCATCATCGTTCCCCATCCCCCCTTCCATTCTTACTCTCAAGTTACACAGTTCAACTTTTATATGTACATTGACTCTGACTATATTTTTCACCCTTTCTTCCTCCATTCATATGTCCCTCTCTTTGCCCATGTTTCTACTTCAAATGAGTTACACATTTAGATTCCTGTCCTAAGTATCATCCTTTAGTCAATTTATGTGTAAATCCATTGGGATCTGTATATGCTATTGTGCATATTTGTATTTTATGTCTAGCTTCTACACATGAGAAAAAACATGTACCATTTGTCTCTCTGAACTTGGTTTACTTCACCTCCCATGATTTTTTTCTAGGCCCATTTATTTCCCTGCAAATGAGATAATATTATTCTTTCTAATGGATCAACAAATTTCATTGTATAGTCATATCCTATTTTCTTGGTCCACCCATCTGTTGTAGGGCACTTGGGCTGTTTACATAACTTTGCTACTGTGAATAGTGTGGGAACAAACATGGATATGCAAGTGTCTTTATTGTATCCTGACTTGTAATGTTCTGGGTAGAAGCCCAAGCTATCCTAGGATAGCTCTAGGTTTAGCTTTCTGGCAACTATCCAAACCCTCTTCCAGAGGGTTGTAGTAGTTTACATTCCCACCTACAGTGCAATAGGGTTCTTTTGACCACAGCATTTGTTATTGTTTAAATTCTCAATGCTGGACAATCTGGGGTGAGATAGAATATCATTGCTGTTTTGATTTGCATTTCCAGAGATACTGAGCATTTCCTCAGGTGTTTATTGGCCCTTCTTCTTCTGAGAAGTTTCTATTCCGTTCCATTGCCCACTTCTGAGAAGTCCATTGACATTGATTTGGGAGGGGGGATTAATTTCTTGAGCTCTTGTATATTTTGGATATTGGGCCTTTGTCAGATATATATCTGGAAAAGATCTTCTCCTAGTCTATTGGTTGTATTTATAGTTTAATAGCTATGTCCTTGCTGTGCAGAATTTTCTTAGTGTAATGTAATCCTATTTGTCAAGTCTCTATCTTATCTGCTGAGCCCCTGAGATTCTTTTCAGAAAGTTATTGCCTACACCAGTAAGTTCTAATGTTTTTCTCTTACTCTTTTTTTGTAGTTTCAAAGTTTCAGATCTTGACCTTGATGTCTTTGACCCATTTTCAGTTGATATTAGTGCAGGTTGACAGACAGGGATCCAATTTTAGTCTTCCACATATGGTATAATGTTCCTCTTTATCCCCAATAACTTTCCTTTCCTTTCCTTTCTTTTCCTTTTTTTTTTTTTTGTTGTTGTTGGTCATGAGGCTTGAACTCTGGGCCTGGGCACTGTCCCTCAGCTCTTCAGCTCAAGGTTAGCTCTCTACCACTTGTCACAGCGCCATGTTTTTCTATGTGATGCTGAGGAATAGAATCCATGGCCTCATGCATGCAAGGTGAGCACTCTACCACTGAGCCACCTTCCCAGCCCCAATATTTCTTTTTCTAAAGTCAGTTTTATTCAGTATTACACAGCTACTGTTTCTTTCTTGTGGTGAGTGTTTATACAGTATTTTTTCTGTGCTTTTAATCTTTATATTTAAAGTAGATTTCTTAACTTGGTTGTGATTTGCTATTAATATCCAATCTGACAAACTGTTTAAAGAATTATTTTTAAAGTTCTTTGCTTTTAAAATTGTTATTTATTTTTTAACTTTTTCCAACATTTCTATTAAATTATGGTTACCTACATAGTTAGACTCATTTTAATTGAATTGTTTTCTCTTTGTTGTCTCTGGTCTTTTTTTATGATTTGAGATTTTTTTTGTGTTGTTGTTTTATGATTTGCTATTTCTCGACTATTTCTCTTTTTTCTATATAAGTTTCATTTCTGATTATCTTATTTTGAAGTACATATTCATATATAGTATAGAAACTTCAGAATTCTGCTCCTTATTTTCTTTATTCCTGATATTGTTAATTTCAGTCTATAAATACAGGCAAAAATATATTACTATTATTTTTACTATAACATTAGTATTTGAATAGTTAAAATGAGAGTTATTTTTCTTTCATATATTTAATCACCAAGGTTTTTACTTCTTTTTATGGATGCATATTTCTGTTTAATATGAAAATCACTTCTTCTTGAGAAATTTTCTTGGATTATGTTTTAGAGATATATCTGTGATATTGAATTTCCCCTGAGAAATTTTCTTGGATTATTTTTTAGAGATATATCTATGATATTGAATTTCCCCAATTACTTGGCAAAAAAGTTCTTTATTTCTTTATTTTTTATACATTTTCTCTGTAGGTGGGATCTTATTTGACATTCTTTTTGTCCCCCAGTGCTCCAAATATATCACTCCATCATCTTCCAGCTTATACAGTTTATGCCATGAGCCTGTGGACAGTATGACTTTGTTCTGTAGTTACAGTCAAGATTTTACCTTTTACTTTTTCCTTTTCACAGTTTGACTGTGATGTGCTGGTTATGATTTCTTGCATATATTCTGCTTGACATTCTTTAAGTTCCTTAAATTAGCCATGGTGTTGGGATAAAGTTTATAAGGAGATGCTCTGTCATCAATTTTAGAAATTTTTGGTCATTGCACAAATATTTCTTCTCCCCTAACCTCTTTTTAATTAACTTGTAGATTTCCAATTATTCACATATTAAATTGTTTGACCTGTGTCATAGCACTTATATAGCTTCTTTTCCAGTCTTTTTTCCCTTTTATTTTATTTTGAGTAATTATTATTGATATGTCTTAAAATTGAAGTCTTTTCTCCACTGTCTTGATTTTATTAATAAAATCTTTATCCTTCCTTCCATCCTTCTTTTCTTTTTCTTCCTCTCTTTCTCTCTCTTTCTTTCTTTCCTTTCTTTCTTTCTCTTTCTTTCTCTTTCTTTCTGTCTTTTCCACTTAGATTTTTGCTCACAGCTAGCTAGCACTCTACAACTTGAGCTATAACTCTACTTCTCACAGACTTTCCTGCCTGAGTTGTGATCAAATTTTGATCCTCAGAGCTCAGCTTCCCGAATAGTTAAAATTACAGGCATGAGCCATTGGCACACAGCTTCTTTCTCTTTCCTTCCTTCCTTCTTTCTTTTTTTCTGAGGTACCTGGGATTGAAATTAGGGCCTTTTGTACACAGGGAAGAAACCCTACAAGTTGAGCTACATCTCCAGCTTTGGGTTTTTCATCTTAATAATTATTTTTTCATTAAAAAATTTCCATTTGGGTTGGGAAAGTGGCTCAGTGGTAAAGTGCTTGCTTAGCATGAATGAAGCCCTTGGTTTGATTCCTCAGTACCACATAGAAAAGGCCACAAGTGGTGCTGTGGCTCAAGTGGCAGAGTGATACCACTGAGCAAAAGAAGCTCAGGGACAGTGCACGGGCCTTGAGTTCAAGCCCCAGCACTGGGGGAAAAATGAGTGGTAGCCAGGCTCTGGTGGGTCATGCCTGTAATCCTAGCTATTCAGGATGCTGAGATCTGAGGATCGAGGTTCAAAGCCAGTCTGGGCAGGAAAGTCCAGGAGACTCTTATCTCCAATAAACCACTCAGAAACGCATAAGTGGTGCTGTGGCTCAAGTGATAGATCATGAGCCTTGAGCTGAAGAGCTGAGGGACAGTGCCCAGACCCAGAGTTCAAATCCCATGACCAACAAAAATTAAATTCCATTTGAAGCCAGGCACTGGTTACTCAAATCTGTAATCCTAGCTACTCAGGAGGCTGAGATCTGAAGATCATGGTCCAAAACCAGCCCAGGCAGGAAAGTCCATGAGACTATCTCCAATGAACCACCAGAAAACCAGAAGTGGCACCATGGCTCAAGTAGTAGATCACTAGTCTTGAGCTGAAGAGCTCAGGGACAGCTCTCAGCCCCCACGTCTGACCAAAAAAAAAAAAAACTCTATTTGATTTTTTTATTATAGTTTCCATCTCTCTGGTGAAATTACTCATCTAATTTAGCATAATTGTCACATTTTCCTTGAGACCATTTAGATAATAATCATAGCTAAATTTTTTTTCTCTGAGAGTTCTAACATCTGTGCCATTTTTGAGTCTGATTTCTTAAAAATGTGTGTTTCTCTTTGCTTACTTATTTTTCTAACTTTTGAATGCTTATTGTCTTATGCAGAGTAACAGGAATTGAGAAAATAAAGACCACTCATGAAGCTGAGTGTGCCTTTTCTTCTCTTGGGACTCTAACTTGACTCAGCTTGAGTCTGTGGGATCTTCAACATCCAACAGCCTTCATATTTTCCCAGCAGTTTCCTATTTCCCATTTACATATTAGGTCAGTTTGTTGGTAAAAGGCTCATAAAAATGTGATCTTTTTTAGCATTGTAAATAGTGATATCTAGAAAACCAATTAAACACTCTGAAAAAAATACCAGATATAGTAAAGAGGAAACAACTCATTTAAAAGGAGTCCAACTTTGTGGGTAACAATAATGTGAGATGTTGAAAAGTGATAGAGTTCCTTTGTGTCAATATCACTGTTTGAACACTGGGCCTTGCACTTGCTTGACTGGCACTTTGTCACTTGTGTCATGCCTGTAGCTTGGCCATTTGTCAGTTATTTTGTGCTGCAATAATAAAATACTAGGGTCTGCATAATTTATAATAGAGTATACCTCAAAGATCAGAAAGTTGAAAAGTAGACTATTAGGACATTGGAGGTTTAGCATCTGATGTGGGTCTGTCTCTGCTTCTAAGACAGTGATGTGGAGCTATGTGCTTTAGTTGCAGAATGCAAAAGAGACAAAGGGGTTGACTGCCTTTCCTCAATACTATTATTAAGCATACCTAATTAAGTGAAATTAGTTAAGTATACCCAATTCCATTCACTAGGGCCAAACCTCATGCTGTAATTTCCTTTAAATTTTTATTATCTTGACATTGGTACTCAGTGACTACTTTAAGCATATGAATTTTGAAAGAAAACTGATACATCTTAGGTCAAAACAGCTACTGTACTTAATTTAGGTTGTCAGAAGTCAAATTAAAAGGCAAGTATGGACCGGTACCCATGGCTTATTCTTGTAATCATAGCTACTTGGAAGGCTGAGATCTGGAGGATTCCTGTTCAAAGCCATCCCAGGCAGAAAAGTCTAGGGGATTCCATTTATAAATAACCAGAAAAAAAATTGGCTGGAGTTGTAGCTCAAATAGTAAGTGGGAGGCACTGAGTTCAAATCCAAGATACAAAAAAATGCAAATGTATTTGTACAGATAAGATCTGTAACCATCAACTCATTATCAGTTGTCATCACAAAAGAAGCAAAGTTTCTGAGGAGTTGGAACTTTGTGTGACAAATGTTGATATCTAGAGCGGCTTTGAGATAGACAAAAAATAAGTGGTGTGGCACAAGGGGTTGTCAGTTTTCTAAGGAGCCACACACACACACACACACACACACACACAAATGGATATATAAAGTCTGGGAATGAGGTAAAGGAACAAAGATTAAAAAAACAGAAAGGACCTAAAAAAAGATTTCAGGGTAGATTCAGGAGTGAGTAAAAGAAACATTAAAGAAAATCACATTTTTCTTAAATGTGACTTTTTCTAGGTCTATAACTACCATGTTACTCATTTCAGCTGGTCTAGTGTGTGAAAATTCTAAGACTACAAAATATAATAGAACAGAGATTTAATTCCGTTTCCCATCGCATTTCTGTTTCAAAAATCAAGTAAGAGGCAGAGCAGGACCCGTGGCGATCCCCAATGGAGGCAGAGGCAGTCGGGCAAGATAAGTGCAGGCTCCAACCACACCCGCAGTCGCAGTCATGGCTGCACCATGGTCATAGACTCCTTCAGTGGGTGCTCTGCTCACCGTGCCGGCCTGGCCCTGAAATCCTGAAAAGCTATCCAAGGTCATATTTGGTCCAGTTTTGGCCGCAGGGTGTAGGCAGAATCCTTCTAGGCAAGTCCATGTGGGTGCGGGCATCCCCTACTCTGGAGGGTGGTGTGTGATCCTTCTATATCATTGAAGAATGTTGTTGGGATTTTGATGGGTATCACATTGAATTTGTAGATAACCTTGGGCAGAATTGCCATTTTCACAATGTTAATCCTCCCAATTCAGGAGAATGGGAAGTTTTTCTACTTCCTTACTTCTGCTTTAATTTCCTTTTTCAGGTTTTTAAACTTTTCATCATAGAGGTCCTTCACTTCTTTAGTTAACTCCTACGTATTGTGTTTTTGGTGGGACTATTACAAAAGGAGTTTCCTGATTTCAGCCATGCTCTTCTCGTTATTAGCATGCAGAAAAGCCATTTATTTTTATTTTTATTATTGTTATTAGGGGGGGGGGTCCGGTCATGGGGCCTGAACTCTGGGCCTGGGCACTGTCCCTCAGCTCTTCAGCTCAAAGCTAGCGCTCTACCACTTGAGCCACAGCGCCACTTCTGGCTTTTTTTTTTGCTTATGTGGTGCTGAGGAATCGAACCCAGGGCCTCATGCATGCAGAGCAAGCACTCTACTACTGAGCCGCCTTCCCAGCCCAAGCCATTGAGTTTTGAGGGTTAATTTTATACCCAGCTACTATGCCGAAGTTTCGAATCAGCTTGAGTGCCTTGGGAGTGGAGTCCATGGGGTTCTTTTTTGAGGGGGTCTGGTCATGAGGCCTGAACTCTGGGCCTGGGCGCTGTCCCTCAGCTCTTCAGCTTAAGGCTAACACTCTACCACTTGAGCCACAGTGCCACTTGTAGCTTTTTTCTTTTTGCTTATATGTTGCTGAGGAATTGAACCCAGGGCCTCCGGCATGCAAGGCAAGTGCTTTACCACTGAGCCATCTTCCCAGCCCCCCATGGGGTTCTTTACATACAAGATCATGTCATCTGCAAAGAGGGAGAGTTTTACTTCATCTTTCCCTATTTGGATCTCCTTTATGTTTGCATCTTGTCTCATTGCTGTAGCTAGGCATTCTAATACTAAGTTAAAGAGGAGTGAAGAGAGTAGACATCCTTGTCTCATTCCTGAATTTAAAGGAAATGCTTTACCTTTTCACCATTAAGTATAATACTGACTGTAGGTTTGTCATACACAGCCTTTATTATATCTATGGAACATTCCACAGATTCCTAGTTTCTCCAGAGCTCTCATCATAAAGGGGTGTTGGATCTGGTCAAATGCTTTTTCTGCATCTGTTGGGATATTCATGTGGTTCTTCTTCAGCAAATCTTGTTGATGTGCTTAATTATTTAATTTGCATATGTTGAACCAGCTTTGCATCCATGAAATGAATCCTGATTGATCATAGGTTATGATTTTTTGATGAGAAGTTTTGCATCAATGTTTATCAAAGAAATGAGTCTATGGTTCTCTTTGTTTGATGAGTCCTTACCTGAGTTTGAGATGAGGGTTATAATGGCTTCATAGAATTTGGTAGTGAACTTTCAATTTCATTGAAGAGTTGGAGGAGTATTGATGTGAGTTCTACTTTGAATGCCTTGTAGAATTCAGCTCTGAACTTATCTGGTGCTGAGCTTCGCTTGGGTGGAGGGTCTCTTATTGATGTTTCTATTTCAGTGCTCAATATAGATCTGTTAAGTTGGTTTAAATCATCTTGATTTAGTTTGGTTAAGTCAATATTTGCTAGAAATTCGTCCATTTCTTCCAGATTCTCAAGTTTATTAGCATAAAGGTTTGAGAAGTATTCCCTTATTATGTTCTGAATCTTGGTTGCTTCTGTGGTGATGTTTCCATTCTCATCTCTGAGTTTGCTTATTTGGGAGTGTTCTCTTCTTTTTCTGATAAGATTTGCTAAGGATCTGTCATTTTTTTTAATTTTTGTGAAGAACCAACTCTTCATTTTGTTGATTCTTCCTTTTTTTTGGACAATAATTCATTTAATTCTGATTTAATTTTAATTATTTGTTCCCATTTACTGGATTGGCGTTTAGCTTGTTGCACTTTTTCAAGGAGCTTCAAGGGCCTTGTTAAATTGCTGGTTTCAGATCTCTCCAATTTGTTGATATAGGAACTCAGATCTATAAACTTCCCTCTGAATATTGCCTTTGGTGTGTCCCAGAGGAGCTGGTAATTTATGGGTTCATTTTTGTTAAATATTGTGAACATTTGACTTTCCTTTCTAATCTCTTCCATGACCCACTGGTGGTTCAACAGTGTGCTTTCAGGCTCCATATGTTACAGGATTTTCTTTGGTGGCTTTTGGTGTTGAATTCTAATTTTATTCCCTTGTGGTCTGAGAGAATGAAGGGCATAATTTCAATGTTTCTTTATTTGGACAAATTTGCTTTGTGACCTAAAATGTGGTCTATTTTGGAGAATGTTCTGTGAGCTGCTGAGAAGAACGTGTATTCTCATGCTTGTGGGTGAAATATTCTGTAGATGTCTGTTAAGTCTAGTTGGTTATGAAGTTGGGTAGGGAAAGCAGTGTTTCTTGGATGAATTTGGGTGTTCTGTTATTTAGTGAATAGATATTAAGTATCTCATAATTAGTTTGTAATGGCTTTCTTTATCTCTTCTTGCTAATTTGAATTTGAAGTCTATTTTATCTGATATTAGGATTGCTGCTACTGCCTGTTTATGGGGGCCATTGGATTTTATGCCAACCTTTCACTTCAGAATACATTTGTTTTTGTGGGCAAGGTGTTGCTCTTGAAGGCAAGAGATAGAAGGATCTTGCTTTTTGATCCAACTACACAATCTGTACTTTAATTGGGGAGTTTAATCCATTAATATTGAAAGTTAGGACTGAGAGGTGTTTGGTAGTTCCTGCCATGTTTTCCACCTTCTTGGGGGCTGTACCAACTGTGTTCTTCCTGTGATTCTTGGATTCTCTGGGGGCCATTTCTTGACCTTTATCATGCTCTTGTTGGTCTTTTATGTGTAGGACTATTTAAGTATCTCTTGTAATGCTAGTTTGGTGGAGATCTATTTTTTCAGTTATTCTTTGCTTTGGAAGCTTTTTATTTGTCCCTCTATTATGAAGGAGAGTTTAGCTGGGTACAGTATTCTTGGTTGATAATGGCTTGTTTTTAGGGCATGGCATATATCATTCCAGGCTCTTCTTTTTCTTTTTCGTTTTTTTTCATTCCAGGCTTTTGTTGCTTTCATTGTCTCTGCTGAGAAATCTGAAGTTATTCTGATTGGTTTCCCTTTATACGTGACTGATCTTTTCTCCTTGACAGCTTTAAGGATCCTTTCCTTGGTCTTTATAGATCCTGTGTGGACTACAATGTGATGGTGGGATTGCCTGTTCTGGTCTGGCCTAGTTTGGGTTCTATAGCCTTCTTGTATCTGAATGGGCCTATCTTTTTGTATGTTTGGTAAATTCTCTGCTAGAATCCTGTTAAGTAAATTCCCTAGATCTTTATCTTCCTACTCTAGGCCCTCCTCTATACCCATTAGTGTTAAATTAAGCTTTCTGATGGTGTCTTCTATATGTTGAATAGATCTATCACATTTCTTGGATTTGTCTTGAATAGTTGTCTGTTCTTTCTCTATAATGTCTAGGCTATCTTCAATCCTATAAATTTGATCTTCTGCATGGTCTATCCTACTGTCCAGACTTTCTACTTTGTTTTTTATTTCCTTTCCTTCTAATTGGTCAGATTCTATGTCTTCCTATTCTTTGTTGGAGCTTTATTTTAGATCTTGTATGGACTTCTTTATCTCCTTAATTTGGTTTTCAGTGTTCATTTTCAAATCCCTTAGTTGATTGGTTAGTTTCATTGGACTCCCTTTCCTTTTGTTGGACTTCATTCAGCATTCACTTTTTGGCCTCCCTGGATTCCTCCAGCTTTCTGTTTTGGATTCCATGAATGCCTCTATTAATCTTTTTGTTTATTCTTATCCTGTTCACACATTTCCTCTATTAATCTTTGATTAGTCTACTTATGCTCATGAAATTCGTGTATTAATCTTTGGTTAGCCTTATCAAGCTCACGCATTTCCCTATCATGCTCACACGGAGCCCTTTGAAGACTTTCAATCTTTTCATTCAGTATGTTTATCAGGAGTGTTTGTCGAGCATGTTTTGGAGCTATCCTCTGGATTATTCATTAACTGTTCAGCAGGGGTTGAGATACCTGGACTTGCCATTTTTCTTGTGTTTCTCTGACTTGTTCTGCCCATTTGGTATGAAGCAAAACAAATTCCATGCTAGAACACTATTTTAAGGCAAACATCAGTCCAGAGCCATGTAGTTGCACAGAATGTTTGACACAGACAAAACTAGTAAAGATACAATCTAGTTCAACAACAAACCACTAGAGATCAATGGACTAAGTAAATCAAATAAGGAGTCAGCAGATCAGAAAATAAGATTAGAGGAATGTGAGGATGGAAAGGAATAGTGGAAAGATAACTAAGACCTAAATTCGGAGAGGAAAAGGAGAGGAGGAAAGAAGAGAGATTAAGAAAAAGGAAAAAAGAAAAATAAATAAAATTTTTGAAAATGAAACAAAAAATTATGTAAGTATGAAGAAATAATACGAGGGGGGATGGCGACAGGACAGTAAGGAAATGCCCCAGCTCTCTCCAACCAAAAAGAGAGTTTGAGTTCCAATGCTTAATTTCCCCAAGAGACTGACAACAACAAAAAGATGAACACCCAGAGAAAAACAGGAAGCAGAACAAAAACAAAAAAGAAAGAAAGAAAAGGAAGACTTTCAGAACAGAGAAGCATGGAAGACTCCTCCCCCAACCTTTACTGGCTGCATGGCAACACACCAGGCCAAGGCCAACCCAGTGGTTGTGGGGGCTGCCGGAGTCCCCAGAGACACAGGGGATCATCTGCAGATCACCTGTGCAGAAGACACCTGAGGTAGCAGTGTCAGAACACTGATCATGATGAACAGAGAAACCTCTGAGCTTGGAGTCTGCACGAAGATCCCACCCCCACTGCTCACTCTCTGAACAGTGGAGCTCCATCCCGCCAAAGCTACTTAGCCTCATGGCCCCCAGAACGACACAGGTCACCCACAGAATGCCCGAGCAGAAGACCTTCCAGGTACTGGTGCTGATTGGGAGAGCGCAAACAGAGACAAACCCTAGTGCTCAGAACATGCACAAAGACCCCTCCCGCACCCCTCGGCTGGAGGCAGGAGGCCGGAGGCCCATCCTGTGGGGCCAACCCAAACAGCATCAACAGAGGCTGAGACAGAGGAGAAACACACAGAGCCACCACCACCTGGCCCAGCCCACAAGCATCTCACCTGAACTCTGATTGCAGCGGCAACCAGCAACCTATATCACAAGAAACAACTAGCTCCAGGTTGAGTACCCTGCAGGGGACAATGTATCCCTCAAGGGAGACCAGAGCTGGTGGGAACACCCAGATCTTGACCCAGACCCCTACATCAACACCTGGACTACAGAACCCACTAAAACTGCGAACTGTTCGAGAGCTCCATCAGCCCACAGAGTACATCCAACCAGCCAAGCTAGATCAAGAGCTCCCCTGGAAGGGAGCTTAAACACCCAAGCCAGGAACAGCACCCCTGGGTCACAACAGCCAACACTGGAAGAAACTTGAACTGTGTACTCCAGGCTGTGTAATCCATGTGGGATACACAGCAACACAGGTCCAACTGATGTGCTCCAGGCCAGGGACTGGGAGCCAGGACCAGGCCTAGAGATCCGGTGCCTGAGCAACACAACCAACTCCTCCCAATTGAAGTCAGAAACTGAGCATATGCCTCAACAGAGGGAGTTAAACAGGGAACTGCACCCTCTGGGAATCATGCCTGTGACAGCAAAAAACTTGGGTGTCCAGGGCAAGAGAACCAGAAGCCCAAACCCCACCAGAACCCAACCCATATATCCCAGGCTGGCAATTGGACAACTCAGGCTGCCAGCACCTGATAAAGGTCAGGAACTCAGGCTGGTAAGGTGGCTCAGCGGTAGTGCTTGCCTTGTGTGCATGAGGCTCTGGATCTGATTCCTCAGCACCACATAAGCAGAAAGGGCCAGAAGTGGTGCTGTGGCTCAAATGGTAGGGCACCTGCCTTGAGCTGAAGAGCTGAGGGATGGCGCCCAGGCCCAGAGTTCAGGCCCACAACCGACAAAAAAAAAAGGAAAATCAGGAGCCCATAGCAGACTCCAGCAACTGGAAGAGTACATCCAGCACACCTAATCTCACCAAGAGCACCTGTAGGAGTAAACAAGTGCAGTCTAGGCTACTCAGTGTCCTTCTAAAGGCGGGAACTGCCAGTGATCTACAGCAGAGACCCAAGACCCCTATGTGGGTCAGACCAGCAGTTGGTGAGACCAGGTATAGACTCTCTGTCTGCCAACCCAGAAACAGCGACCAAGCAAAGACAGACACCTATTGACCAAAACAAAATTTCAGATTAGTCTCCAATAATCCCTGAATCCCCATGTGAAATTCACAGAGAAAAATTACAAGGTTTATCAACATCCAGGATAACAAGCTACCCCCCCCAAAGCCAGAAACCACCCAGGGGAGAGCCCTAGTGGGAGCAAAGCAGGAATGGAAGACAAAAGCTACATCCAAGAGATGCTGGAGGCATAGATGCTGGAGAAATAGACCAGAATTTTAAAGAACACAGGGATAAAATATTGAAAGAGATGCAGGATCTCAAATAGGAGGTGGATGCAAAAATAGAGGCAGTACACATCTCACTAAGAGGTGAGATTATTACAAAAATAGAGGGCAGTACACACCTCACTAAAAGGTGAGATTAGTACTTTGAGAATCAATATCGAATCTATAAATGAGTCCATTTTCTTCCTGCAAACCACAATGGAAGCCATAGTCAACAGAGTGAACAAAATGGAATTTAGAATGTCAGATACAGAAGACATAATGCACCAACTGGATCAAAAAGTCATAGATATGGAAAAATCACTTAAATTATGCCAAAAGGAAATCCAAGAACAAGTGGATAATGCCAAGAAATTTAACCTTCGTAAATTGGAATGGACGAAGGTGAGGAATATCAAAGCAAGGAAATGCAACATCTATTCAACAAGATTATCAATGAAAATTTCCCCAATCTTAAAAGAGAACATCTTACCTACATAACAGAAGCATATAGAACACCTAACAAGCAGGATCCCAGGAGAAACACTTCTAAGCACATTATAGTAAAAATGATAGATCTGAATAATAAGAAAACAATCTTGCATGCAGCAAAAACAAAGAAGGACCTATACTACAATGGGAAAAAAATTAGAATTACTTCAGATCTCTCCACACAAACACTGAATGCAAGAAATGTCTGGGAAAGTACCATCTGAGCCTGAGAACCAATAATTGCCAGCCCAGACTGATATACCCATCAAAGTTAGCATTCACATTCGATGGAGAAACTAAAATGTTTAATAGTAAAGAAAAACTAAATGAATTCATAAACAATAAGCCAGCATTACAAAGAATACTAAGAGGGGGAACACAACCTGAAGAAAGCAACCAAGAACAGGGACCCACACCAGACAGGTATTAATAGAAGTCTAACTTAGTAAGCACAGGAGGAAAGGAAAGAAGAAAAACTTAGAAAACAGGGTATGACAGGAACCACAATGCGTCTCTCTATAATAACCTTAAATATCAACGGATTCAATTCACCAATCAAAAGAAAAAGAACTGCAGATTGGATCAGGAAACATGACCCACCCATCTGTTGCCTTCAGGAGACCCACCTCTCAGCCAAACATACAAACAAACTCAGAGTGAAGGGTTGGAAAAGGATCTACCAATCAAATGCCCCCAACAAGAAAGCCCGAGTAGCTATCCTGATATCTGACAAAATAAACTTTTCATTAAAATCAACACAAAAAGACAGGGAAGGACACTACATATTAATACAGGGAACAATCCAAGAGGAGGATATTACCATTATCAACTTATACTCCCCAAACATTGGTGTACCCAAATATGTTAAGCAAATACTCTCAAACTTATAGAATAAAATAGACCTAATACCAGGAGACTTTAATACCCCACTCTTACCAAAGGACAGGTCTTCCAACCTGGCAAAGAAGCTACCAAATTAAGTGAGGCCATATTTCAAGCAGAACTAATTGATATCTACCAAGTATTTCACCCTAAACCAACACAGTACACGTTCTTTTCAGCAGCTCATGGAACTTTCTCCAAAATAAACCATTTCATAGTTCATGCAAATACAATGGGATTGACATAATTCCCTGTGTCCTATCCAATCACAGTGGAATCAAGCTAGTTCTCAAAAACCAAACATACCACAGAAATTACTCAAATACGTGGAAATTGAACAGGACATGTCTAAGCAACACCTGGGTAACAGAAGAAATTAGAGAAGAAATTAAAAAGTTCCTACAATCCAATGAAAATGAAGACACATCACAAAGAAACTTGTGGGACATAGCAAAAGCAGTCCTGAGGACAAATTTATCACCCTCAGTGCCCACACCAAGAAAATAAAGACAGACCAAATAAATAATCTCATGTTGCAATTAAAACAGCTAGAAAAACATGAAAAAATACAACATAAAGATACTAGACGGAGCCAGATAACCAAACTAAGAGTGGAGATTAATGAAATAGAAAATAGGAAAAATATAAATAAAATTAATAAAACAAAAGGCTGGTTCTTTCAAAAAATAAATAACATTGATGGACCTTTGGCAAGATTAATTAAGAAAAGAGGAAATTCAAATGAACAAGATCAGGTATGCCACAGGAAAAAATCACAACAAATACCCAAGACATGCAAACAATTATAAAGAACTATTTTCAAAAGTTATACTCTCTAAAGAAAGAAAACCTAGCAGAAATAGATGCATTTTTAGAGAAATACAAGTTGCCCAAACTGAGCAAAAAAGAAGTAAAGCAATTAAATAAGCCAATATCTTAAAATGAGATACAGGAAGCAATAAGAAGTCTTCCAACAAGGAAAAGCCCAGTACCAGATGGTTTCACAACGGAATTCTATAAGACCTTTAAAGAAGAATTATTACCCATACTCCTTAAGCTCTTCAGAGAAGTAGAAAAACAGGGAGCTATCCCAAATACATTCTACGATGCCAATATCACACTCATCCCCAAGCCAGGCAAAGACTCAACAAAAAAAGAGAACTACAGACCAGTCTCCTTGATGAACACAGAGGCAAAGATCCTTAACAAAATTCTAGCTAACAGAATCCAGAAACACATTAAAAAATCATACACTACAACCAGGTAGGCTTCATCCCAGAGATGCAGGGATGGTATACCATATGTAAATCAATAAATGTAATCCAACACATCAACACATCCAAGGTCAAGAACCACATGATTATCTCCACTGATACAGAAAAGGCTTTTGATAAGATACAACATTCATTCATGTTAAAAGCTCTGGAGAAAATAGGAATAGAAGGAACATTCCTTAAAACAATAAAAGCCATATACGACAGACCAGTATCCAATATTATACTTAATGAGGAAAAACTACAACCAATTCTCCTAAAATCAGAAACAAGGCAAGGATGCCCACTGTCTCCACTCCTCTTCAATGTAGTCCTGGAACCCTTAGCCAAAGCAATAAGGCAAGAAAAAGACATTAAAGGGATCCACATAGGGAAGGAAGAAGTTAAACTATCCCTTTTTGCAGATGACATGATACTATACCTTCATGATCCCAAAAACTCCACCCCCAAACTCTCAGAAATTATAAATCACTTTGGTAAAGTAGCAGGATACAAAATCAATCCACAAAAATCAGTCGCCTTCCAATACACCAACAATGTACAAGTAAAAGAAGCACTCCCATTCACAATAACTCCCCCCCCTCCAAATAAAATATTTAGGAATTAACCTAACCAAGATGTAAAAGAACTATTAAATGAAAACTATAAAAACTTAAAGAAAGAAATTAGAAGACACCAGAAAATGGAAAGACCTTCCATGCTCTTGGATAGGCAGAATTAATATAGGGAAAATGGCAATATTGCCAAAATTAATATACAAATTCAATGCAATTCCTATTAAAATCCCAATGACATACATTTCTAAAATACAGAAAACAGTCCAAAAATTCATATGGAACAACAAAAGACCTAGAATAGCCAAAACATTTCTAGGCAATAAAGACAACATGGGAGGGATCTCGATGCCGGACTTCAAACTCTACTATATAGCCATAATAACAAAGATAGCATGGTACTGGCACAAAAACAGACATGAAGACCAATAGAATAGAATGGAAGATCCAGAAATAAAATCACACACCTACAGTCAGCTGATATTTGACAAAGGAGCCAAAGACATACAGTGGAAGAATCACAGCCTCTTCAACTATTGGTGCTGGGAAAAATGGGAGGCCACATGCAGAAAACTAAAAGTGGACCCCAACCTATCACCATGCACCAACATCAACTCAAAATGGATTAAAGACCTTAACATCAAGCCTGAAACTCTGAAACTATTTCAGGACAGAATAGGAGAGACACTTGAACTTATAGGCACAGGAAGGAACTTCCTGAACATAGTCCCAGGATCACAACAAATTGGAGAGAGACTCGACAAATGGGACTACCTTAAAATAAAAAGCTTCTGCACAGCTAAAGCTATCACAACCAACCTAGAAAGACAATCAACTAACTGGGAAAAAATATTTACCAGCAATATATCAGACCACGGGTTAATATCCAGTATATACAGGGAACTCAAGAAACTAATCCTTCCCAAACCTAACAAACCAATTACTAAATGGGCAAGGGAACGAAAGAGAGACTTCTCAGAAGAGGGGATAAAAATCGCAAAGAAACACATGAGGAAATGTTCACCATCCCTGGTTGTAAAGGAAATGCAAATAAAGACAACCCTGACATACCATCTTACCCCAGTCAGAATGGCCAACATCCTAGTCAGCCAACAACAAATGCTGCAGGGGATGCAGAGAAAGAGGAACCCTATTACACTGCTGGTGGGAATGTACACTAATACAACCACTTTGGAAAGCAGTCTGGAGGTACCTCAGAAAGCTAAATATTGGCCTCCCTTATAACCCAGTCATACAACTTCTAGGCATCTATCCTGAACAACAGGAAGCAAGATACAAGGACACATGCACCTCCATGTTTATTGCAACACTGTTCACAATAGCCAGAATATGGAAACAACCCAGGTGCTCCACCACAGATGAATGGATCTAAAAATTGTGGTATCTATACACAATGGAATATTATGCAGCCATTAGAAAGGACAAAATAATGCAATTGCAGGGAAATGGATGGAGCTAGAAGAAATCATGTCGAGCTAGGTAAGCCAAGAGCAGAGAGACAAACAGCACATGGTCTCCCTGATAAGTGGATATTAAATTCAAAACATAAGGTGATACGGCAAAATTAACAAGGCTTAAGAAACAAAGGACTTCCACTCATCTGGTCAAATCAGTGCTAAATAACCACATGCTGCTGATTACATATATAGTATATATGTGCACACCGGAGGGAAACCAGGAGGGCAACACAGAACTAGAGGGAATCAGGGAAAAACATACAACAGCAGGACCCATCAGCTGCACTGGACTGCAACTGAATGGAAGCAATGGGAGGGAGGGAACGAGTGGGAAAGAGGGAACACCTGATGTTATGCAATACAAAAGAAATATATATATCAACCAATGTGGAAGAAATAACTGTATTGCAAAGCTCATAGAACTCATAAATGTTATAGACCACGGTAGACAATTTGCCGCATGAAAGTTAAAATATGTTTGTGACTATACCACAATACTGTGAAATTTGGGAAATTATGTAATTATTTAATCACAATAAAGAATTTGAAAAAAAAAAAGAAAGAATACCACAATTAAAGGAGTTAAGGCTGAGGGTTTGTGAGTTGAGTAATTGATATCTGAATAAAGTATTACACAATGAAAGATAAGGCCTAATAATCGAAATGGGTATGTATCTGGGGATGAACAGAACAGCAATAAAGTAAAAAAGCCAAAAAAGACCAAAAGGGAAAAGAGTAAAAATAGAATTAAAAAAAAAACTATAATAAAAATGATGAAAAACATAGAACACATTTTTATAATTTTTCTAAAAAATTAGGTAGAAAAAAGAGTTCTTTGATTTTTTTGGGGGAGGGGATCTTGTGTCTCCCCTGTATCTGTAACCAGTCTCTTGGTGGAGTCTGGTTTTCTTGTGGTGTTTCATTTTCCAGTGTCTTGATTGGTTTCTTAGATCAGTTTGTTTGAAGAGGCAGAAAGAAGCTCTGCCTTACCAGGGACTTTATGACCCTCCTTCCAGGCTAGTTCAGAGGGAGGGCAAAATGCTTTGAGTGTTACAATAGAGGGAGATGGCTGTTTCCTCTAGCTTGGAGTTGTGAAGGGGTTAGGTTGTGGGTAGGGTTGAGGCCTGCCAGCAATCAATAGCTTTTCTCCTGGGTGCTAGCTCCTGAGACACTCACACAGCCCAGCCTGGAGCCATTCTCAGGATTTATGTGTACTGAGTTTCAATTGTTTTTCTTTTACCCTCCTGAAGCTGGAATTGCTGCCTTGCTACAGAGGGGTGGGGCAGCCCCTGATTCTATTTAGAATCTATTTAGATTCTATTTAGAAGAAAGTCACTCTACCCTGGGCAGAGCTCTCTATGCCTGGGAAGGACAACTTTCCCTAGGGGTGGAGCTGAATCCTTCAAGTAAGCTTCCTTTGACCTGTTGAATGGCTCCCATTGTCTTCTTCCAAGACCTGAGTTATGGTGCTAGCTGCTCTGGCCTAGTCTTCGTCACCATCAAAGATTGAGTTTTTCTCCAGTGATGGGGAAGGGGCAACCTTCCCAGCACTGCTCTGTGAGAAGCATTGACGATGTTTTTGTGTGGTTTTCATGCCTTTCCCTTGGTTTCTGGGTGGAAATTGTCTGCACCTGTCTGTGGTTTGCAGGATGAAGATTTCTGCTCCTTGTCAGTTCTTGCTGGTGGTGAGTAGAACCCACCACCTCTGTCGCCTTTGTCCTGTGCTCTGTTGATATGGCAGCCGCAGCTGCTGCCATGGACACTGGCAAGTGCTCAAATTTGTCTCCTTAACCAAGCTGCTTGAATATTTCCTTTCTGGCTAAACTGTACTATGATGGCACACTTGGTGTGACTCTCTAGCCTTGGCTTTTTCACTGGAACACAAAAACTGCTTTCTACATGAGAGCTTGTTTAACCCCCAGCTTCTCCTCTGCCATCTTCCTCTGGACTCCAAGCTCTTCAGTTTAACAATGGTGGGTTCAAAAACCCCTGGTTGTTTGTTGTCCTGGGGTTTGCCATTGATCAAATCAAGACCAGTCCTGTAACTAAGTAAAAATGGATTTTAATTGCTGATAGGCTGCCTAATCTGATAACCATTACTCCCAGACATGCCCTTCAAATCTTAGTATGGAGCAATGCACCAGGTGTTGCAGAAAAGGTAATATGGCAACAAACAGTTTCCCAATCATTATTTAATCATGGTGGTCATGGTTTGTGTCAATCTGCTGTATGAGGCTCTCATACTTGCCAAGGACACATTTCTCAAAATGCATTCCCATGAATCTGTGCATGATTATGAGAATTCCTAAAATGGTATTCTAACCTTCCTGCAGTAGTCATTACCTTTGGACACAAAGTAGGAAAGGAATACCTGTACTAATCATCTGTCATCCTCCTTTGGATAAGTTATGAGTGACTAAATAATGAAGACTTGTTTTAAAATGGTTTCAAAAAATAAATAATTAAAGTCAAATAATATTTATTTAAGGAATTTTCAAGATACATTTCTTTCTCCTACTCACCTCACTAAGGTCACCTTAGTTCCTCAAAATTTGGATCAACATTTATTTTCAAGATACCTTATTTATTTATTTTGGTCAGTCATAGAGTTTAAACTAAAGGCCTGGGTGCTGTCTTTCATTCAAAGCTAGTGCTCTACCACTTAAGCCTCAGCACCTCTTTTGGTTTTCTGGTGGTTTATTGGAGATAAGAGTCTCATGGACTTTCCTGTCTGGGCTGGCTTCGAATGGGGGATCCTCAGATCTCACCTCCTAAGTACCTAGGATTACAGGCGTGAGCCACAAGCACCTGCCTTGAGATAGCCCATTTTATTTTTATTTTTTATTTTTGTAATGCTGGTACTGTGGGGCTTGAATTAAGGCTTATTGCTCTCTTGGCATTTCTATTCAAGGTTAGTGCCCTACTGCTGGAACCACATATCCACTTCTGGCTTTTTTTGTCCTGGTACTGGGGTTTGATCTCAGAACCTAGGTGCCTACCTTTAGGTTGAGCCACAGCTCCTTTTTGGCTTTTTGTTTGGACATTGGACTTGAGTCTCATGTACTTTTCTGCCTGGGGTAACTTTGAACTGGAGTGTTCAGATCTCAGCCTCCTGAATCCCTAAGATTACAGGCATGAGACACTGACACCTGACAAAAACTGTTGCTTTATCCATAGTTGTTCTGACATCTCATAATGGTTTAATTTCATCTTTGAAATTTCCTTTAATTATAGATGTAATGATGACAGCTTAGAACATTTCTCACTTCTAAGCTTTTAGATCTGGTTGGTGGGGCACAATTAACTTAGAGGTTCTACAAACTGAACTACTGAAGTAAAATATATCATTTTAAAAATAATTTCTAATATTGAAAGACAATACATTATGTTGTTATTGTTATTATTGCTTTTGTTTTAATTAATACCATTAACAAAAACTGTCACAGGCCTTTTTGTTATCAATAGAATTTAATACATTAATTGTAAGTAAACATAACCTGGGCCTCAATTTCACAATATTAGTAATTTCTTGACACCATGTTAATGGTGATTTTTTTCTTATCCAAAAATGAAGCTACATTAGTCCTTTCCCAACTTAAAATTTTAGCTTGTTGGGTGGGGGGGTGGGGGGAGGATGGGAAGGGATGGGAAGGGGAAACAAAGGAGGAGGCTACAATGCTTGATAAGAAATGTACTTATTATCTTGCCCATGTAATTGTAATCCCTCTGTATAGTATTTTCACAATAAAAAAAATTTTTTAGCTTGTTACATTTCTAGATTCGCTTCAACTTCCTCTCTATTCCTGCTTAACTAGCTCTGAGACTGCTGTTTGTTATTCACCTTTGTCTTCAGGTAGAGTCTGATGTCACATTCCCTATCTATCTATCTATCTATCTATCTATCTATCTATCTATCTATATTTGCTTGCACACAGAAGAACATTTTTCTGTAGCATCAAATTTTGTTACTGAAATTAAAGTTCTTCTCAGCAATAGAATTTTACAAAGGAACCGTGTGTCTGGTTTTCAGACAGGCCAGGACTTCTTCTTCTACCAGCAATCACTGTACATATAACAGCCAAAAACACAGCTTTCTAAAATATAGTTTTCAACCTTTCATGTTTGTATGCTTTCACACAAGTGGGCTGAGGGGAACAGAGAAGGGTAGACTCAAGCTATCTTTCTTTGTCAGAGAACTTTGGAGTTCACTGAATTTCTGCAGTGCATTAATTTATTCAGTTATTCCAGAGTGAAGAATAATGTTATCAATCACATTTAGTGGACAAATTTCCTTAAAATAAAATGGGACTTTTCCAGGGTTCAGCCACTGATAACTGACTAAGGTTTAATACTAGGCTTTTAACTTTGATTTCTCTATTTTTTTTTCTCAAGGAGACATGAAAGAATTTCACAGGTCCACTGTCTGGATCTGATAGCTCACAAATGGCCAAATATTCCTATATAAAAAACCACTTTTGCTTTAGTTGTTGATTTTTTTATATCATAAATTAGTTTTCAGTTATGTGCTGTTGTCATTCTTTATTATCTTTAAATAGTTGTACAAATGTTAAGTCAAGTAAATGTCAAAAGAAAACCAAGAAACGCCTCAAAACCCTCAGCTGCTGACAAATTTCAAGTCCTATAGAACAGATAGTTTGATCTCACTTTCTCTTACAGGCCTGGAAATCTCTTTTACTTATTTTTTGACTACTAATATTTGTCAGCCCTTATACACTTATTTCAAATATTCCTTTTCTTACGAAACTTCTGCTTCCTTTTAACCAGATATGATCTATTTTTTTCTTTTCTTTTCTTCTTTTCTTTCTTTCTTTCTTTTTTTTTTTTTTTTTTTTTTTGGCCTGGCATGATGACCGCTGTCCTTTGTCAGTTTATGGGTATACTGCATATCCATCAATGTCACTCCTTTCATCATTCTCCATCTCTTCCAATCCCATCCAGCCCCCCAATAAACCTAATTCCATTTTTACATATATACATTGGATATTGTTACTTCATTTGCCCAATCTTTCTCTTTCCATTAGTCTACCCGCTCTTTGCTCCTTTCCCTCCATCTCAAACAACACATGTTCTGGCTTCCTGATATTGATTTTGCTAAACTGTAAGTTTCTTGCTCAAAGGAGCTACACCAGAGGAAGCCTCTCCCACCCCCTTTAATCAACATATTTATGTAATTCTGTTTCTTTTGCTCTTCCATTGTAGTTCATTCTTTTTAATTGTTGTTTTATAATATTTAACTTCCTATACACTTTTTAATTAAATATATGCAATAAGAATGTTTAATGATACACAGAGAAATACACACACGCACACACATATACATATGCATACATCTTGGCTTCTATAAGGCTTTTAGAAATGCTTGGGATATAGCAACAAAACTCCTGCTTCATATTTAATAAGTAGTAACAAAACTTCATTACATTTAACACCAAACTTCAATGCCATCTATTATTTGATTTCTTTTAATTGTTCTTTTTACGAGACACACAAGAGGTGATGCATAGCTGTTGTCTAAGCATTCAATAATCCCTAAACTGTGAGTCCAGTAAACCCACTTGACTAAGTTAACTATTTTTAATTTTAATAGAAATTGTGAGTCTGAATATCTAATTGAAATTCTAGAATTTATATGTTGATAATATCATAGCAATTTTTAATTAAGCCTGTGTTAAGAATACAAAAACTCCTTTACAGCCATTGATTTGCAATCTTTGTAACGTGGGTTTTCAAGTTTATTGTTGGTATAATCTAATATTGATATAATGTTGTATAATCTGCTAGTTTATTAAAACGAGATATTACAATGACTAAAACCAAAGAGTTCTGTGGCTTGTTGTTGATTTGTTTTAATAGTGGTGACATGTGAAGGGGAATGAGGATGATGGGTAGGATGACATAAACTGTATGTAAAATGTTCAGGACCAATAAATTCTATGGAAAAATTCACTACAATAAAAGTACAGAGATACACTAGTGAGTTGTAAGAAGGCAAATCAGTTCATAAGACTGGTGTTAAGAGGATAGGTTAAGCATTGGAATAGTCATTAAGAGCTGTCAACAATTAGAATTTAACTCAGATTTGATAATATTACCATAGAACTCACCAAAAACAACATGTACCACTGTTTGAAAAGTTTGAAAAGGAGAGGAGAGAGAACCAGTGGGCAGATTACATAGAGTGGAGGGAGGGAATTTGTTCAAAGTACACTGTGTAAGTTTATGGAAATATCACAACTGAATCCCTTTATATTACCAGTATATGTTAACTAAAATGAAAAAAATAGAAAGAGAAAAAATTAGAGTAAATGAACGTTTGGAACAGAGCTCTAGGGGACTCCTCATTTAGAGAATAAGAAATTGAGATTCCAGCAGAGACAGATGAGAAGCAGCCAGTCAGCATCAAGAAGGAGGCCAAGTGCTGGATATATTTCTGGAAGGACCACACAAGCAAATTCTTTTGGCAAGCTGAGTGGTTGAGCCCTGACTCTGACCATTGGGTTTGGTGATGTGAAAATCATCTATAATGTTGACAAGGCAGTGTTATTAGATTGATAGGGACAGAGTAATTAATTGAATGGGTCCCAGAGAATGGAAGAAGGCTGAAAATCATGGTGGCAATTCTTTCAAGTTAGTTTTAAAGAGGACAGAGAAATATAGCAACAACTGGAGAAGTCTAGGCTAAATAAATTTGACCTTTGTTATTGTTATCTGGTAAATAAAGATGGGAGGTATTTTTAACATGCTTACAATGGATAGGAGGAAAACGAAGAACCTGAGGAATGTGCGTGAAACATATTTTTACACGCGCACACAGATGCTGTGTAGTGGGAGCAGAGTTGAGGACAGATGGAGCTCTAGTGAACAGGTAGTGAAGTTAGATTTTAGATTTAAAAAAATAGAGCTCATTGTAAGTATCAAAATGTGAAAGGAAAATGTGGGTATCAAGTAAAATTTAGAGTGAGGGCATAATGAATTTTTCTTGTTTGTTCCCTCCTACTCCCCAGTAAAGTAAGAATCAAAGTCATATCCATGTAAGTCATTTACAGAGCATGGGATTTGCCTTTCTCTCATCCATTAAACATATTCCTTCCACAGAAATTCAGACCCTTGATCTCTCATTGACATCTCTGTGGTCTACAATGTGCAACTTATAACACCCCTTCTGGAGGTTTTTAGACCCTACCGCATGTGAAAAGGCTTGTTTCATTTTCCTTCTGGCAGCTAAGTATTTATAATTGTAACTACCACACTGCAGTTATATACTTCATTTTGCATTTGTCTAGAATGGTGCTTTGCTATCTTCTTTAGACAAGTGTTATGTAAAGTCCTTAATTCTCCACCACAGCTGGTCAGGGATATGGTACTGAGTTAGATAGTGGTAACAATAGTAGTAGTCATAGTTAGGTAGTTGTAGTAGTAGTGGTTAGGTTGCTAGGTAAATACTAAAAAATTAAGGATCATTACCAATAAAAACTACTAGGAAGTAGTTAACTAGTGAAATAGTAGAGGGATTTTTCTTTTTTTAAAGTATCACTGCTGTTGATTTTTGCTTATTAAAAAAAACCAAATAGAGATTATATTATGCGGATAATTATATTTTAGCTTTTGTTCTTGATAACATCTATTTAATTAAGAAGTGTCTCTTTTCTTCCTTGCTGGGAGATGCCCTTTTAAAATAAAACAAACATAAGTGTATTGTTATTATTAAGGTATTGTACAGAGGGCTTACAATTTCATAAGTCAGGTAATAAGAACATTTCTTTTGGACAATGTCAACCCTTCCTTCACTTTCCTACAAATTTCTTCTCCCATCCCTGCCCACAAATTGCATAGTTCATTTTCCACTGAGTGCAGTGACTGCATTGTTCACATCCTCTATTTCTTTACCCCATTTGAGGGAAATTGTAGGAATTTTTTACTATCTGAGCATGATGGTAAAATTAATCACTTTCTTGTGGGTAGATTTTTTGAAAAGAAATGTCTGAAGATTTTTTTCCCCATCATTGGTCTTGAACTCTGGGTCTGGGTGCTGTCCCTCAGCTCTTCAGCTCAAAGCTAGCACTCTACCACTTGAGCCACAGCACCACTTCTGGTTATCTGAGTGGTTTATTTCCTGCCAGGACTGGCTTTGAACTGTGATCCTCAGATCAGCCTCCTGAGTAGCTAAGATTACAGGCGGGAGCCACCAGCACCTGGTGTCTGAAGATATTAAAGTGACATAATACTACTACATTTAGAAACCAGTACATGGTGGTAAAGAGAAATGGGAAAGAAAAAACAGTATCGACTCTTTTCCCTCTCTTTGAGATATTGTTCCTTTCTCCTCAGCAGATTTCTAAGTCAAACTGAATGGAAATATATAGAGAAGACTTTCACAGCAAGAAGCACCAATGGTCTGAACTTCTTCATTCAAAGAAGTTTTTCTCACCACACAACTTAGTAGACTCAGAGGGAAGTACAAGAATCTCACACATTTTGTCCATGTTCTGGAATGATGCTTACAATTTAAATTACAGGAGGATGTAGCCAGCTTTGGAATATTTCAGAGGAGTGGATAAATGGAGATTATCATCCCCTCTATAAGGGAAATGAAGAGTGTAAAAGAAGAAAATACAAAGGATCTCTGAGAGACAGAGTGATACATTTGCCATTTAGAAAAGGAAATGGAGAGCAGAACCTTAGAGACACACACCGTCTATCATGACTTTTGGAGAGAACAATGGAAATGATTAAATGTTATACTGGAAAAAAGAAGGGCCTCATCCTCCCTGAGATTCCCTGTGGCTGGTTAGAAGCATGGAAAGGGTCTGTATTTTCTTCTGGCTGTAGGATCAGACATCAAAATTAGTTAGAAGTGTAAAGTATAGACTGTCTCCATAGGCTAAGTGGCTACTCAAAACATGAATGTAAGTTGTGCACATTACAGTAATGTATATAGACTTTTAGATGTCAGCTGATGACTGGCAGCTCCAGCATATGGCACAGGTGACTGCTCTGTCACCTGAGCTGCCTCTATCCTCCCTTGCCCCCAGTACTGGTAACACTACACAGTGAAGGAAGTGGACTCTCGCCACCCTTCCCACAGGTGCCAATTGTATAACCATAATAGACTATATCTTTAAACTTGAAACCCATGGGAAGAAGTAGAGATCTCAGAGTTAAAATTAAGTTTACTGAGACTGAGTTAAAGAACTGAACAGAAGAAATTTACATGAAATATTATAGGGCCAGAAGAGTTCCTTTTTTTGTCATTGAAGATGGTGACTAAAATTGAACTGTTTTACAAAAATGTCAAGTCAGAAGCTAGGCATTGTATTAACAGTCTGCAACTATAGAGGTAACAAGTGGCCAAGTTCTATATGCTGACTTACAGAAATCCTGCTGCTGTAGGAGAAATCCTTATTGCATTGCTCATCACAGCTGAGTATGGTTCAGTTGTTCTGAAATGAAAAAAAATTATTTCTAAGGTTCCATTTTAAATAACAATCAATTCAAGTGCAACTTTTTTTTCAAGCACAACTTTTTAACACAAAGTATGTTTTGAAAAAGGTCTGTTTTTAAACAGCCAAAAGACTAAGTTGCTTTGTAGTTTGTTAATTCATATTTCAATATATTTTATATTTCAACTTATTTTATATTTCAATTTATTTTATGTTTCATTTATGTTACAAGGAGAGTGAAAAGGAAGGGATGAGAACTATGGCAAAAGAAAGATTGCTTGTATCTCTACATCAGCCTTTTAGTTCCAGAGAGTTACACCACCAACTAGATCATACATTTGCAGGAGTTTAAAGTGAGCAATTTAAAATTAACCACAAAGCTCTGAACCACTTTGGGCCTTTCAGCTCTAGCCCTATTTTTTTAAATTTAAAGAGTCAACCAGGGAGCTTGTTAAGTGGGAAGATTCTGGTTCCTCTGTTCTGTGCTTCTGCATGTTTTAACAAGTAAGAACCACAATTTGAATAAAGACAAGGCAGAGGATTTGGTTAATGAGTTCGAGTGCCCAGCTTAAATTTCTTGGATCTGAAGCCTTCTCCGTATGGGATCCCAATTAATACTTTCCTGTGTTAATGGACACTAGGTACTCCTGGCAGACCCTTGCTTCCACCCTAGGGCTTAATCAGCACAATTAATCACTCTTCTACTTTGGGAAATTTTACACTTATTTGTCAAGATTTCCATTAACTCGACACAAGTACAGTCCTCAAGAACTGGGGCTGTTGTTTGGCATCTTGGTGAACTCCTGCCACCTAGTGGTAAGCGATTCACTCTAAGGTACTGGGAAATAAAAGAGTTCTATCCTTGATGCTTGTTGCCTCCCTCCTTCCTTCCCTCCCTCCCTCTCTCTCTTCCTTTCTTCCCTCCTTTGCGTTCCTTCCTTTGTTTCTTCCTTCCTTCCTGTAAGGTTCGCTCCTGGATGGCTAGCCGACTCCCTCCCCTGGCCAAGTCTCCGCCCAGTACCTGCATTACCTAGGTAACTGGCACACCTGGAGGATGGCACATCTGCATCAGCTGAGGTCACCTCTGGATCGATGTGGCCACACCTTTCTTCCACCTGATCCCGCTTCCATTTACCTGGCCACACCTTCTCCCTCGCCCCTCCCACCCTAGACAAGTCTTGGCCCAGAGCCAGACTGCCCTTTTTCCAGTGCCTGAAATGTCAACGTTGCCTGGCACCAGCTGGTCCACTGCATAAACCTATTCCTTACCTGAATACCACTTGCATGGTGTTGTTCTTACTTGCAGTCTTTTAAAATACCTAACCCTTCCTTCCTTCCTTCTCATTCCTTCTTTTACCTCCCCCCCCTCCCCCCCCCCTCCCCCCCCCCCCCCCCCCCCCCCCCCGCCCCGCTTTCTTTCCTTCATTCTTTCCTTTTCCCTGGTGAAGATGAAACTTAGTGTTTGACTACTGCAACTTAAAGACTCATTTTTACATAGTGTAGGAACATGGAAAAACTTCATGAGCAAATTCCACTGGGAAACTGCCTTGATATCTTTTCTGGAGAGATTGAAAAGTTGGTATTTGAGTGCTTTGTCCCAGTAAGTGCCTGGTGCTGACATGGACCTTCAGGATGAGAAAGGTGGCCTTTTTCTTAGCGCTCAAGCTAGTCACCCCACTAAACTCTAGAGGAGGTTGTGTAGCGGAGATAATATTTAATTAGCTGTGGTCTAAGGGATTATATCCTAAGTTATAAGCAACATTAATAGACAAAAGATATTCTACCAATAGAGATATGAGTCAGCCAGCTTCTTATTTTCTATTTCTTATGTTTCTATAATGCATATGTTTTATTTTATAAGCAAGGAAAATATAATGTTACTTGTTTATTGAGTGCCTAATCTGAGAAGGATTAGGGTCTATGGTTTACTTGTTGCTTTGAAATCAAATGGACATTACATGAATGGACATGATTATGTTTGTGCTTATTTAAAACACAAATTTTCTTCATCAATTCCTGGAGACTGAGGATGGAAAATAATGTGAGGACATCTATGCAAAAAGCTATAAATTCTTCCTATTTTCATCACCAGCAAAAAGAATATGGCATCCCCATTCCTGTCACAAGATGATAAAAACAGAAATATGAGGGACATCAGAATGAGTGTAAGAAGATAACAACTCTCATGTTGTGATTCCAACAAATCTTTTCATGTCTCTGTTTCTTAGGCTCTTTTGTTGTATAGTTATACAATAGCTCACATGATATGATTTAGAAAAAAAGAGGCTATAGAAGTAGAAGGGCTTTTAAAATTATGAAATACAGAAGATATTACTACATCTGTTGTGTTTCTATCAGTTCCAGGTGGCTTGCTTGAAGATCAGCTGTAAGCTGCAGGATAGGTATGTATGTTCAAGAAAAGTTATTCTTGCTACTTGTTAAAGGTAATGAGACTATTCAAGGGATTTTTTTAAAATGAGGTTATGTATAAAGAAGGATTAGGCTCAATTTCAAATGCAATAAGAGAAATGGATATTTATTTCTATGATGCAGTCAGACATTTGTTGGAATATTACTGAGAATTATGTTTTTGCACAGCTGATATAACCGGATTTTGTTGTTGCTAGTCAGGGTTATACATTTTATAGAGGGTAAATGGACTAAGGATAGGTGATTATCAAATTGACTTAGCAAGACTCTTGCTGCACTTGAAATAAGCCAAATAAGAAGAGACCTCCAAAATCCAGGACCTAATCAGCAGGAGGGGCTCAGAGGAACTAAGCAGAGTTAAGTCAAGGCAAATTCTTTGTCAGAAATCTTTCTGAATGACATGGAAAATGGTCTAAAAATTGTCCTTTTAAGTGATAGAAGATAAGCAAAACAAAAAATAATTCTATACTTGCAATTCATGAACAAGGCTTATGATCATTATACTTGACAATGAAAGAACAAAACTTTGAGTGGGAGGAAAAATGGAATTCATTAAATTAGATATTGATTCTAATGTCAGCCTTTAAAATAATGTACCTTTTTTGGGGGGGTGGGGGGTCTGGTTGTAAGGCCTGAACTCTGGGCCTGGCGCTGTCCCTCAGCTCTTCAGCTCAAGGCTAGTGCTCTACCACTGGAGCCACAGCACCACTTCTGGCTTTTTTTTCTTTTGGCTTATGTGGTGCTGAGGAATCAAACCCAGGGCCTCAGGCATGCAAGGCAAGCACTCTACCACTGAGCCACCTTCCCCCCAAAATAATGTACTTTTAGAAAAAAGCTTTATTAACTGTGTTTTTTTATATTGATGCAAATACTTTTGAATCTAGACTAGCCACTGATTTTTTTAAAATTATTATTATTTTATTGTCAAGTTGATGTACAGAGGGATTACAGTTACATAAGTAAGGTAATAAGTGCATTTCTTGTCGACCCCCATTTTTCTTTCACTTTCCCTACCCACTAGCCACTGTTTTATGATTCAAATTTTCTCTCAACAAGTTTCAGGGTATTTTTCTTGAAGGAGGAAACTAAATCTAAATAATGTCACAGCCACCCCTGCACCTAACCAGGTGGTGGGGCTGTTATTTTCATAACCATCCTGGAGCCAAGAGATGGGGCTGTCCACACAGCTCCAAGGCCTGGAGGTGAAACAAGTCATCCTTTGAATTGCAGATGCCTGGCTTAATGGGTAGAGCCAGGAAGGAAGGTGTAGATATAACTTGTTGTTTACCCCAGGGGAGCCCTGCTAGGTTTGTGTATAATGTTTTCCTAAGGCTTGGTCTCCACCCAAACAAGTCTTTAAAAGCTAGTTCTGGCTTTGTTTTGAGGCTTCAGGTCTTTACTACAATTGGCCACTTGCAGACCACTAGCATTCCAATAAAGACTCTAAATTCGACCTCTCCAAATGTGGCTTCTCTGTTTTCTCATGACTGGATACAAATCTGATTTATAGTACATCATTCCCACCATGAAACTAATTCAAGTGTGAGGGATTGTAATGCATCTTTCATAGTTGGAAAAACAATTGCTAGTTTAATAAGCATAATAAGTATTACCTTTTTACTGTTAGGAACTTCAAAGCAATAAGCACAGTATAAATAAAAGTGCATCAATTTGAATCTCTTCCTTTGGCTGAAAGGATATAGTATAGAAAGACAGACTAATAGAAATAATAATGGAAAGGGTGAAGTATTGATCAAGATGTATTGTACTCATAAATTGATACGGTGAATTGAAAACTATTTGTATATGTAAGGTCCACTCCTGGCTGGCGAGCAGACTGGAGCCGACTCCACCCTCCTAGCAGCAAAGTCTCCACCTAGTACCTGCATTACCTAGGCAACTGGCCCACCTGGAAGAGGTCACATCTGCATCCACTGAGGTCACATCTGAATTTGATGTGGCCACACCTTTCTTTGCCCATACCCTAGAAAAGGCCTAGCCCAGGCCCAGATGCTCTCTTTCCCAGCTCTCTCTCTCTTTCCCAGCTCTCTCTCTCTTTCCCAGCTCTTTCTCTTTCCCAGCTCTCTTTCCCAGGTCTTTCCCAGCCATGTGGAGGGCCAACATGGCCTGGTGTCAGCCAGAATGATGAATAAACCTACCCCCTTACCTGAATACCACCTGGGTTGTGCTGTCCTTACTTGGCTACCTCTTTTTAAAAGCCTAACAGTACAAAGACTTGAAGATAATTAAAAATGAAAAAGAAAAGGAATGTAGCATATTTTGGACTCAATATTCTTTTTAAAAGATATTTTATTGAAACATTTTCTTTTGAATGAGTTCTGTGCACCTTTTTTTACATATGTATGTGTATGCATGGAACTCTCTGCAAATACCCTGCATTTTTTATAAATAAGTTTGAAATATGGAAGAAAAACAATGTAGTATGAAACATCTCATATTTGCCTAGGAGGGAAGAAGAGGCATGGGCAGACTGAATGGAGCCAGAATGAGGACTGGAATGGGTAATAAGCATAAGGAAGCCCTCACACTTCCCTGAGAAGGGAAGTTCACAGTTCCATCTTCCAATAGTTCACACAGAAAGAAATGTGATTGATGAGTCTGGGTACCCACAAAATGTGAACAGAGAAATGGCTACAGCAGAGCTGGATCAGCCTCTCAATCTACCTAACACTTTAGTTGAATATTCTCACCTTAAAATGCAAGGAACCAAAAAAGTAGTCTTTCCTCTTAAAACACAGGTTGTTTAAACTCTGTGAAGATGGAAGTGAAACTTAGAGAAGTTGAGATTTAAATGACCCAGTCTAATTAAAGTTTATATTTTTCTATATATTGTACCATATATGAGCACTAAATATTTAGCCTGGGCACTGGTGGCTCATGCCTATAATCCTAGCTGCTCAGGAGGCTGAGATCTCAGGACAGCAGTTGAAAGCTAGGTAAGGCAGGAAAGACTGTGAAACTTTTATCTCGATTAATCAGTAAAAATCTTAAAGTTGAGGGCTGGGAAGGTAGCTCAGTGGTAGAGCGCTTGCCTTGCATGCCTGAGGCCCTGGGTTCGATTCCTCAGCACCACATAAGCAAAAAAAAAAAAAAAAAAAAATCTTAAAGTTGAGTGGTAATTAATGTGATAGAGCCCCCACAAAGTGAAAAAGTTAACAAACAGCACATATGCTGATTTCAAGCCCCAGTGCCAGCACACACTACTACTACTACTACTACTACTAATGTTAGCATTATGCCCATGTTTAGTCCTCAGCTCCACCCATACCTGAGCTCCTCCCTGCCCTAGAGTTCCTTCCATACAGCTGGCCCCTCCCTCTCTCCACCCAGACCCACCTGAGCACCCAGTAGACCTTCCTGTTACCTGGATAGGGACAGGTGCCATGTGCTCCCTCTCCTGGGAGATATGGCTCCTCTAATAAACTTTATGATAATCTTTCTTGTGTGCCTGAGGTCACGGGACCCTCCTAAGGTCAGATGGGAGGTGTGTAATCAGAGATGACCCAGGATGTGACCTAGCAGAAGGGGAAGGTGACTGCTTCCAGGTCTGCCAGTTACCTAGGTAACAGATACTGGGCGGAAACTTAGCCAAGAGGGAGGGAGGTTTCCCTGTGCAGACCTTATATTCAGGCCTTTTGATAATTATGAAAAAGGGTGAAGATTCTCTCTGGCTACTTCCTGCTGGCTAAGGGCATCCACAGTAGGGTAAAAGGCTGAGTGTGGTCCCCTCTGGGAGAAGGCAGCAGGCAGCAGCAGTCATTTGGTAGGTGTGAATCCTTAGATGAAGTCTGGAGGAGGCAAGTCTCTTGGATGAAGTCTGGAGAAGTCTCATGAGGCATTGAGGGACTGAAAAAAAAAATAACTAGAGAGCAAATAAATGGCAAGAGGAAGGATTTGGGGCTGAAAATGTTGGTAGAAATGTCCCTAGGTACTTCTGACATCTGGTGACTAGGTAGAGGAGAAGTCAGGTGACAAAGGCAAGAATATAAATTCCTGTCCAGTTAATAGGTAGACTGGTATGGATATTAGAGAGGCAAGGCTTCTTACTTCTATTGACTTCCCGGCTCTGGTTAATTTTGAAAGGGCAGGCACAAAGTTGCTGATGTGACATCATCTCCTCTTATTCCTCTCCATGTTCCCTTGTTCTCCAGACTGGCTGAGTCTAGGTGCTCATTGCTGGGATGGCTTGTCCCAGTTAGTATTCAAGGAGGTTTGAACTCAAGGCTAGCACTCTACCACTTTGAGTTATAGTACCACTTCCAGTGTTTGGCTGATTAGAGATAAGAGTCTGGCTCTTTGCAGGTTTGTTGGGAGATGGAGTCTTAGGTATTTTGCAGCCAGGGCTGGCTTTGAACTGCAATCTTTGCCACAAAAGCCCTTTATTATTTCCAATTAAAGCAACAAGGAGATCAAGTAGAATAAGTAGAGCTTACCTGGTCCTTATCAAGAATTGACTAACAAATATTCTGCAATGCCAAAACTCACTAGATGTGATGAGAATTTTAGCACATAGTATTGATTTCTTTCTGGTAACCCTAACAGTGCTTAAGTTAACCAAAGTTACAGAAAGAGCCTTAGGTTTTGCAAATCCAAAGCAATCTTTCACCAGGAAATCAGCTGTATGTGATGGAGCCAAGCAAGACTCCAGTCTACTTTTACCATGATGGAGGTAGTCAGGATGGTCTAGGCAGGAGTGAGGCCTGTCTTCCAGGTTGGAAGAGATGGACTGGATCTGGACTGCATGTAGACTGGCTAGCACTGAACTACGTATCTGAACAAACTTCAGGAGTCTCAGACAACTTAAGCCAAATAACTTGATTACAATGCCAGATAACAAGTTTACACAGACAGAGACATACATACATAGGCATACACACAGAGAATCAAGTTGAGGTTGGTGCGAAATTGTGTTGGCACAAAATAGCAACTGAACTCCCATGATGCCAAGATGGTGCATTCACCACATGGTCAATGCTAGAGAGAGCTAAAGATTTTGACAGTGAGGGTGCATTGCTTTTAGCACACATGGAGCTTCAGGTTCCACCCCCATGACAATGGCAGAGGAGGGATCCCGCGGGGAGGAGGCCTTGTAGGAAAGGCCACAGAGGAGGGCCCTCACATGGGAGGGTGCAAAAGAAGGGGAGCCTTGCTGGGGAGGTGGCAACAGAGGGGAGGGCCTCACAGGGGAGGCTGCAAAACAGGGTGTACCTTGCTGGAGAGGCCGCAGAAGTAGGTGGAGTAGTAAGCTTGGTAGAAGGTTAAGAGTCAGATGAGACCAATCCTTAACCCACCATGTGGCCAAAATGGTGAACTCAAGATGGAGAATTTCTGAAAAAAACACAAAGAAAACCTAAACAAATGGAAACTCTGACAATTTTAAACCTAGGATGCCTAGCCTTTGAGAGGGAACCTAAAGGGGGGTCCCTGGGACCCAGCCTGCATTGCATTCTTCAGGGCACAAGCCAAAATGTTGTAGAAGAGAGAAAGGGAGAGTTGGACATGATTGGCAGAGAGAGAGCAAAGAGAGCCTGAAATTAAACAGACTTCTGGCCATTTATCATTGTAGGGGCAAAAACTGTCTCCATCTGAGAATGGCATAAAAATGAGGCAGTCTGGCTTTCCAAGGAGCAAAAGAGACATTTCAAAGGGGTTTCATGGCTCGGGCATGATGCAGCACCCCATTAAATGTGTAGGAGAGTCAGTCTGGTGAGTGAAGGAGAGCTGAACAGCAGAAGCAGCGTCCCGACTCCCCCCAGAGCCCTCTAGAGAGAAATGGCCAAGCCTCCAAAATCAAGTGTTCTAGGCTTCGGAGGTGACCAGCCTTTGGCTAAATGCCGTAGGAGCTCTCTGGTGTGGCACCACATCTGGACAGAGACTGAGCAACAGAGAGCCATACAGAGTAGTTTCACTCACCAGAGTAGAGAAGTGTTGTAGACGTGGATGTGAAGGCCAGCAATGGTATTGGTGAAAAGTCTCGCGTGGTGTCTCAAGGCAGTTCGGTTCACAGAAAAGGGGTGGTTAGGAAATTCTAACATTTCCAACTCAAAAACCCTATCCAAGTCACGGCACCATATGTAAGGTATGGTGGTCCCTAGAAGGACAAGTTGTTCTTCCTGAAACACAAGCAGACAGCTCTCTTTCCCAGGTCTTTCCCAGCCACGTGGAGGGCCAACATGGCCTGGTGTCAGCTGGAACAATGAATAAACCCCTTACCTGAATACCACGTGTGTGGTGTGGTTCTTACTTGGCTACCTCTTTTTAAAAACCTAACATGTATTTCTGTAATAAGGCCACTGGGCCTTGATGGGCTACTGAGCCCCCGTCCAAGCGAAACCTGGAACTCGCCACAAGGACTATCGTGGCTGAGGCTCCCATGGAAAGACGTGACAATGTTTTCCACAGGTGACCCCTCCCCTCCAGTTTGGAGGAAAATTGCACTGCCGAGGATGCTCTGCAGCTAGCTTTTGGTTCTGGTCACTTACCATGGAAAAAGACACAACTACATTTTTGAACTGTCAAATTTAGCCCCAAATATATTAAACTGCACATCTGTGAGCGGTCAGGCTGGTAAACTGCCCCCCCCATCTCTCCCTCTCTTTAACCTCTCCCTTCCTCCCTTCCTTGGTAGAACAAGCAAGCCCTGGAAAAATATAGCCTAGCAAAATAATTTGTTTAAAAGTGTCTTAAATTTTAGTCATCTGTGAGAGTAAGATTGGCAAAAATATCTCTTGCTACTAACAATTCAGGAAAATGTAGGCTGGTATTCATTTTGCACACTTTAAAATCTTTGTGCACAATATGTACATAAACTCATTAAAGCTGTAATCATTATGTAAAAAAAAATTGATGAGTTTAAACTCCTAAGAAGTTTCGATATTATAAAAATTGTAAAAGAATTATTGTGTTGCTTTAAAGAGGAACTTTATCTGTTTTTTTGTTCTTATTGAGCATGAATTTGTTAAATTTTGTTAATTCTTAACCTGTCTCTAACATTGACCATGTGGCAGATGTGCCATCTTGGAAACATGATAATTCTGCTGCTGCTTTGTGCCAACTTGATTTCACTCTGACTCGATTGGATTCTGTGACCCTCCCCCCTGACCTGACCAGCCGAAGCACCATGATGCCATGCAATATGTCTGTTCATATCTTGTCTCCTGTTTACTGAAAAGATTTTTGTTGTTGGCAAAGTTTTGTGTTTTCAACTGACCATGTGGTCGCATCATAATTAGGGAAAGTAATACTGCTAAAATTCAAAAAAACTTTAAATAGCCGATTTTAAAATCTAAGTATGCTCCATAATCAGTGCACAGACATGTCTGTCTGTCTATTTGTCTATATGTAAAATATGTAAATGGTTATGGTTTCAAAGTTACCAAGTATTTTGCTTTGTAAAAATCATTGTCAATGGAAGCTGTGATTTAATCTGAGTTGTTTAAAAAAAAACGGGCAGTTTTACAAGGCCTTGGAAAAGAGTTAGAAAAGATGGTTTCCTTTGCGAAGTCAATGAAGTTTACTTTGCTAATTGTTTGGTAATTAAGTTGGCTGTGAATTATGCCATTCCTAAGTCCATTTATGCTGAGTTAAATATTGTATCTCCGACCATGGCTAGTAAACTAAAGCTAATGTTTTGATTCTCCATTTTCTCTCCTGTGTGCTGATCAACTCCCTTTAAGATCAAGGGACCAGAGTGACTCAAGATGCAATTTGTTCCTGTGCATGGGAAATGCCCAGGAAACAAAACAAAGTTGTCACAGCTGCCTAAACAAGTGGCACCAGCCTGCAAAAGCCAGTGTGAACCAGGTCTTTAACCAGTAGATGTAGAAATTTTGCAGGTAACCAGCAGGAGGTGTGACAATCCATACATGCTGGGAGATACCACAGCCTCATCCAGACTCCGGCCTTGCTCTATCACACATGACCAAAAGCCTGCTAAATAGCCAAAAGAACCCATCACACCCATTGTCTCTGCTACCTTTCAATATCTGTGCTACCTCCTCCTCAGGTTACTGTGATCCTAAAATAGGAAAAATCTTACTCCCCTTCTCCAAGATGTCAGGAGTCAGGTACCATACTATGTCTCCAATCTGAGACAGAAAAGGCAATTTCAGGTCTTTGATAGCCCCTTCTGGGAATCAGTCGCTCCCTGGCTTATTCCTCTCTTGAGCTACTAACAGCAATTTTTGCCTTAACATCAATTTTGATTTTTATTAATTGTGTCTTGCATTTTAGATAATTTTTTTTTGGGGGGGGTCTGGTCGTGGGGCCTGAACACTGGGCCTGGACACTGTCCCTCAGCTCTTCAGCTTAAGGCTAACGCTCTACCACTTGGGCCACAGTGCCACTTCCGGCTTTTTTCTTTTTTCTTATGTAGTACTGAAGAATCAAACCCAGGGCCTCATGCGTGCAAGGCAAGCACTCTACTACTGAGCCACCTTCCCAGCCCTGCGTTTTAGATAATTATTGTCATGGAAAAAGAAGGACCTTTACCAACCAAACTGTCAAGCAGATGCTTCTTGGACAGTACCCGGCAGGGACCCCTGACTACTTCGCTCTTTTACAACAGAAAGTAGCTACAGAAAAAACAACCTCCATCCACACCCCTGGCCTGGGACTCCTATTTTTTATTAATCAACAAAGAGGGGGAAATGTTAGCATTATGCCCACTTTTGGTCATCAGCTCCACCCATATCTGAGCTCCTCCCTGCCCTGGAATTCTTGCCCTGCAGCTGGCTACCCCTTCTCTCCACCCAGACCCACCTGAGCACACACCTGCCTCATTTCCTGCTCCCCCCCCACACCTTCTACCTGAATAGGGACAGGTGCCATGTGCTCCCTCTCCTGGAAAATATGGCCCCTCTAACAAACCTTATCATAATCTTTCTCCAGTGCCTGCTTGCCTTCAGGGGTCTCCTGGGATGGACGTGAAGGATCCTTACTACTACTACTACTACTACTGCTGCTGCTGCTGCTGCTGTTGCTACTACTGCTACTACTACTACTACTACTACTACTACTACTAGACATAGTGCAGAGTGTACAAATTCAGAAGACCATAGCAGACCTGAAACAGCCAGTCAATTTTTGTTGTTGTTGTTGGTCATGGGGCTTGAATTCTGGGCCTGAGTACTGTCCCTCAGCTCTTCAGCTCAAGGCTAGCGCTCTACCAATTGAGCCATGGTGCCACTTCCACAGTCAATTTTTGAGTCAATTAGGAATAGGCAAACTCTGGGGAGACATCTAGCTTTAGCACACTATGTCTACTAGAGTCACCAACTCTGTTGCAGGTGTTTAGTGACTCATTGGCAATCTTTTCTCTTCTGGGAAGATAAGAAAAGTGTCAAAATTAGTAGTTGCAAAGGGTTGCCAGAGATCTTGGTCCTCAGGCATGAGTTCCTAGGAATAATAGGAGTGGCCACCAGATGACAGCCATGCACTCTGAGAAAGTGCAGCATCCCCAGAAATCTGTTCTGTATTCCTGGCACTGAACTTCCCACTAGGTGTCAGCAATGTGAACATAGGAGAAACCATGAATGGATTATGTGGAAAGAACAACTTAAATCTTTCTGTTAAATCTGCACTTTAAAATGCATGTACAGTAGGAATTTTTCCTCCAGACAATTTAGTATATTATTTTCTTGTAGGCCTTCCACACACTAATCTAATAGATAAAAATAAGGTTCACACTTATAATCCTAGCTACTCAGGAGGCTGAGATCTGAGGATCACTGTTCAAAGCCAGTCCCGGCAAGGAAGTTCGTGAGACTCATCACCATTAACCACCAGAAAACTGGAAATGGTGCAGTGGCTCAATCGGTAGAGTGCTCATCTTGAGCTGAAGGAAGAGCTGAGGGACAGTGTCCAGGCCTGAGTTCAAGCCCCACAACCAACAAAAAAAGTAATAAATAATAATTATAAGAAGAAGAAGACAAAATAGAGCAATCTTTTTTTCAGGGGAGTGACTTTCTTTCAAAGAATCTGGGGAAAATCATTGTTCTATACTAAATTAATTTTGCTACAAAATTTAGGAGCTCATATTTCTTACTTTAGGAAAAAATAGGGACAATATTAGCATTCAAGATAATATTATTTCTTGACCATTGGTATATAACAGTGGTTAATATAACAGTGTATGCCAGAACTATGGCTCAAACTGAGAGCCGAGCTTTTACATTCAAGGCTGCCGTTCTATCTTTTGAGCCATAGCTCTGTTTCTAGCTTTTTCTGGTGATTAGTTGAAGACTCTCTTGGTCTTTCCTACCTGGGTAGCTAGCGGTACAGACATGAGCTACAGTTACCCAGCAACCATTGGTTATTTTTATCTGCTTTAAAAATATTTGACATGGTCTCTCAAGCAAGCCGTGGTCAGAACACAACCTGTACTTAGACTTTACTTCTGTATTTTCTGCTTGAACTATTTGCATAAAAACTCACACTGAGGAAATCAGAACTACATCTAAGGTATGAATTGGTGTGCGTATAGGGATATATTCTCTCTATAACTTTCTGTCCCTTGTAGATATCATTAATCCAATGAGTATCAAAGAATCTATTTTGATTATATAATTACACTGAAGAATAAAAATTGAAAAATGGATTATTAGCAATAACAAGATAATAAACCCTCCATTACTGATAATATCCTACAATAAGAGTACAGGAGGAAGCTGGGTGGCACCAGTGGTTTATGCCAGTAATTCTATCTACTCAGGAGGCTGAGATCTGAGGATTGCAGTTTAATGCCAACCCAGGCAAGAAAGCCATGAGACTCTTAACTCCAATTAACCGCCAGAAAACTGGAAGTGGTGCTGTGGCTCAAATTAGTACAGCATTAGCCTTGAATGGAAAAGCTCAGGGACAGTGCTCAGGCCCTGAGTTCAAGCCCCATGACCTAAAAAAAAAAAATAGAGTAGCAGAGAACTATATAATGCAGAGGGATCAAAGACAGTTCTTTGAAAATAAACAAGGACAAAAGATAGAGGTAGGAAAGGTTTGGAGTTTAGGTAAGCAAACTTTGAACCTATGGTGGTAATGGAATTTGAACTCAGGATCTCCAGCTTGCTAGGCTTGCTTGCTTGCTTACTTGTCTAGTACTTCAGCCATTCCTCCAGCCTAGCTACTTAATGGTCTTTTTGTAAATGGAGTTTTTCTGTATGGGTTCATTTCAAAACATGAAACTCCTGGCCAAGGCTCCAGTGGTTCATGACTATGGTCCTAGAAATTCAGGAAGCTGAGATCTGAGATCATTGTTCTAAGGCAGCCAAGACAGGAAAGTCCATTAGATTCTTATCTCCAACATATCAGAAATGGAGCTTTGACTCAAGTAGAAGAATGCCAACCTAAAGTGTAAAGCTAAGGGAGAATACCCAGGCCCTGAGCTCAAGTCTCTGCACTGGCACACATGCGTGTACACACACACACACACACACACACACACACAAAGAGCCTCCAGATCTCTGACCTCTGAGGAATTAAGATCATAGGTATAAACCTTTACAATTCTATGCTTACTCCTGCTAAGTGCCTTTACCAAGTCATGTAGGCAAAGGCCTACATGATGCTATTGGTATATGTTAGAGACCAGAATGTATTTTGAATCTCTTAGAGGCAAACTTGAAGATAGAGTGATACCAACTTTTATCTAAGATGTGATCACAGAGAGGGTAGGCCTGCCCTCAGTATGACCCCAGTTGAATGACTCCTGTCATTCAGTTCTCCATTAAATGGAAACCCAGACTAAACGAGAATTAGAAGTTAGGAACTGTAAAGAAAATTAAGACATTTTTAGTACAATGATTTTGTTGTCCAGTAAAGATACACTTTAGTGTGTTTTATTTCAAGTATCTTAAGAGATATACAACACAATAATTTTCAGTACCAATGGAAAACACAGACTTTACTGTGACAAGAAGAGCAGAAATTACCTCTTCTGATTCACACAAATGATTTAGGATTGGGTATTTAGAGCAGAAAAGGGAATAGGGAGAGATTTAAGGAAGGGTGCTGTAGGAGAAAGGGTGCTGACTTCACACATTATGTCTAGATCTGTTTCCATGTATGTGTAGGCAATGGATGATGATCTTGGGTCACTGCCGATTAGTTATCACATATTAGTAATAACAATCACCACTAACTATACAATCACTACTAGGTCTCAGGCATTGTTCTTATATAGGTTTCTTGTTTAGTTCTATGCATCAACTTTGATGGTGAGGGGGCATTGTTATCCTTCTCTGTGAGAATATCTTGCTGAAGACCCAAAAGTTAATAAATCTCAATTAGTATTTAAACTCATTCTTTTGGCAGTAGTCCCTCTCCACCTAGATCATGGCTGGAGATACACTAAGTGGTTGCCACTGGGAGTCATACTAGCTAATTTGAATGAATTAATAGGTAGAATTGGATTTAAGTATAATTAATTACATCCATATGTCCTACCCAAGTTAAGTTCTGTTAAAATTGCAACACAAATTTAGGACATTATAAAGAATAATTGGAAAAACAAGAATAGTTTTGAATAATGTCCCCTCTTTACTCCCTTTTCTTTTTGACTTAAATAGAAATAAAGGAAGAGAAAACAAAAAATAAATCCAAGCCCACTGGCAATATAACCACAAGCTTTAGCTGTCTACCTGGCAGTTGGCCAAAAAGATGACTGACTCAAACTTCCCTCTTGTTGGGAGGATGGGGACAGAGAGGGGTCAGCAGTACTTTATCAAAGTGAATTTGAGTGTTATCACATAGAGGCTGAAATCCTTGATGCTGCTTTGGTCTCTATCAGGTTATATAGAGTGATTTCTCTGTGGGTGTTACTTTGGAAAATTTTCTGTTTCCAAAAGGACAAATGAAGGGCTAGAATTTGTATACAGGTTTTACAGTGCAAAGCAGAGAAGCCAGCTTATCTCACACACTGTTCCCATTCTACAGGACCAACACACTAAGCTGTAAAATTAACAACATCCACATTGCATGAGCATGTTTTGGTTTTTTTTGCGCAAATGTTCAGAAAGCTTTTGAAGTTCTATCTGTGACAGTCTCTTTAGGTGAAAAATGTGCTGATAGTCACTATGGTAACCAAGACAGAAGTTACAAGAAGTAAGATCAGACCCATGTGACACAATTTTGATCGCTTATCACGTTTCTTCTTTTTCTTCAATAAGGTGTCAAAACCTGGTGTGTACATATCTCCCAACCAAAACCGTAGATCATTAGGGTTTTCCTGAAAAAACAAATTACATAAAGAATGTTATCAAACCATGAGTAATCGTGATCACAGACTGAGATTGCAGAACAAGGTTCTAAAGATCTCTTTAAGGTCACACTGTCCTCCTAGATGAGGCTTAAGGGCCACATCTCAAATAAAAGAAGGAAAGCCCTGGGAAGCTGCCCCAGCCTCCTTGCTGATCAGATATTCCTGGAGTTAATTTACAAATTTTATTCAAATTCATGAGGAGGCCTGCTCAATTTCTGTATTCAATTGCTTTCACGGAAAGCTCAGAAACACCAACTCATCTTTATGTCATCTCTTGGTCAATTTTTTTTTTTTTTAATGTATGAGCTCTTATAAATAGTGCATGGAGCCAGGTGCCAGTGGCTCACACTGTAATCCTAACTACTCAGGAGGCTGAGATCTGAGGATCTCGGTTCAAAGCCAGTCAAGGAAGGAGAGTGGGTGAGACTCTTATCTCCAATTAACCATCAGAAAACCGGAAGTGGCACTGTGGCTCAAATGGTAGAGTGCTAGCCTTGAGCTGAAGAGCTGAGGGGCAGCACCCAGGCCCCGAGTTCAATCCCCATTACTGACAAAAACAAAAACAAAACAAACCTGCATGGACATCATAGAAATAGAATTAAAATTCTTAGCTTTAGATTAATTTAGAGGCTTGCCTGTCTGCACAGCCAGGATAAGTATGCTTGGTAAGTTTTCAGCAAATGTGGCAGCTGATGTCCATGGAAAGATTAAGTATCCCTTAAAAAGGCCCATAGCATGCTTGTCATGCACAAATTTTGACTTCCTAAACAAAAACCTTAGTACATCCTCCCAGTACCAGGTCCCATTCTCCAAAAAGGTCTTTCTTTGTGGCTTCATTTTTCTTTTGATCGCAGAAAACTAGATATCGTGTTTCTTGGTCTAATAAGTCACCTACAAGCTCTACTCTCCATGCTTTGTGTGTGTGTGTGTGTGTGTGTGTGTGTGTGTGTGTGCGCGCGCGCACATGTGCGTGTACCTGCGTGCATATGCCCATAGTGGGGCTTGAACTCAGGGGCCTCATGTTCTTGCTTGGCCTTTTCACTCAAGGCTAATACTCTACCACTTGAGGCACAACTCCACTTTTGGTTTGGGCTGCTTATTTTCCAAGAGTGTTTTGAATACTGATTCTCATATCTCAGCCTCCTGAATAGCTAGGATTACAGGCCTGAGTTATCACAGCCCATTTTAATGTTCCCACTTTTAAAAAAAAAATTATTTTCAAGGTGACATACAGAGGGGTTATAGTTACATACGTCAGGTAATGAGTACATTTCCTTTTGAACAGAGTCCCACTTATAAAAATAGCATTTCTTCTTATCCCCTGTTGTTTTAGTGCAACAGATTCAACACCTGTGCCTACCACTGGGCAGGCATTAAGTAAATTAATAGGGAAAGGTGAATCAACACAAAGCCATCACAGGCCTTGTTAGTTCCCTCCTGGGTGCTTACAAGGGCTCAAGTGTGCTGTTCTCCCTCATGCTGACTCTCCAGTCACCAAACTGGCTTCACACTTAGGAATGCACTGCTAGGAAAGGAGTGTGCATGCACAAGGAAGCAAAGGGTGGATTTGGCAATACAATTCTCCTGTTAAAGTGGTATGGCTTTGAACTTCCTAGTTTGGAAAATACTCAAACATTACAATCAAATTTGGATGCTGTTTCAAACATCTTTATCTTTCATCTTTTTTGTGTGTGAACTAGAGGCCTGCATTTTGTCTGCAAATTCAGTGCTTTTTGTTCTCCACTAATATCTTAAGCAATGGATTCTATCTTGTTTTAAATTCTGTTTCTTTCTTTGATAATTAAACTTTGGATTTCCTTTCTCTTTTCCACCTTAGAAAATTACAGCCATTAAAAAACATAGAAATAGTCTAAGGCACCCAAAATGTGGTGATATCAAGGTTATAGAAAGTGAGTTAGGCACTCTGTTTGCTAATAATGAAATAAGGACGGAAGCAGCGGTAGAAGAAGTTGAATTAATGAAGTGTGCAGTGGAATTCTAACACAAACAGAATGTGTGGCTTCTAAAAGTTTTCCTCAATTAGGTTAGTGTTGAAAAATAGCATTATTAAATTGGTGAAATGGGGTCTTTTTTTTTTTTTTTTAGGTCCAGTTGTGGGGCCTGAACTCTGGGCCTGGGCACTGTCCCTCAGCCCTTCAGCTTAAGGCTAGTGCTCTACCACTTGAGCCACAGCGCCACTTCCAGCTTTTTTCTTTTTGCTTATGTGGTGCTGAGGAAACAAACCCAGGGCCTCAGGCATGCAAGGCAAGTGTTCTACCACTGAGCCACCTTCCCAGCCCTGTGGGGTCTGTTCTTGAAGGAAGCCCATGCACACATGGAGGATCTGCTGGGGGAGATTTGTGACTCCATTAATTCAATGCATACATAAATTTATGTTTGGCCTTCCTAAATATAATTGTTTAACTTAAAAATATATTCTTCATTGCCACTGGGATGACATAGTCATCTGTACTGCACCATTGTCATGCACAAAAACAGTAAAATTAAGGGAAGAGAACAAGAAACATTTGAGTATTTGTGAAATAAATCAAGACATTTTTTCTAACAAATTTAGAAGTCCTGATATGAACCCCCTCTGATAATCAGCATGAGTTTAAAAACAAAGTAAGAGAGAAAGAGAGAACAAAAGAAATATAAAGAGAAAGAAGGAAGGAAGAAAAGATGGGAGGAAGAAGGAAGGAAGGCAGGCAGGCAGGCAGGCAGGCAGGCAGGCAGGAAGGAAGGAAGGAAGGAAGGAAGGAAGGAAGGAAGGAAGGAAGGAAGGAAGGAAGGAAGGAAAATGGCATTATTATTGATGTTAGGGGAGATTGGGTTTAGAAAACTTCTCTGAAAAGAGTTGCCTTAAGGATGAGATACACTGAATCTGTTAGATTAAAAAATGTCAAAGGCTCTGGACCATAAGCTATTTTGGAAAGTGTACATTTGAGTTCTTAAAAAGTGTGTAGATATTGTCCCCTTCAAAAGAAAAAAAAGTCTTCAAGTGCTTAAGCTATGTATTTGTAACAGATACACATTTTAAAATGAAGGGTACATTTGGAAAAGGCCGGGCTTCCTGGCTGAGGTAGGTGGAGGCAAGCCAAGGCTAGTTTGGAATCCAGTCTTTTTAGACAATAGAGAGCCATTTTCTCTGCTTTTCAGGTAGTTTCAGGTTTTCTAGGATTAGGTAATCATGGGATTAAAACAGAGAAAAAAGTAGAAGGAAATCTTAAACTAGGCGAATGAGTTCATTGCATAATTTCCTCCATTGTTTTTGTTTTGTTTTGTTACTAAGACACAGGAAAATGACCAGAATGTCAATTTATGATGTTAAGTTATTGGATGGGCTTGAAATACATGATCATTGTTAAAAACTTCCTTATACAATGCCTAAGACAGAACACTTCATAAATATTTTTGAATAAGTGTAATAAATGAAATGTGTTAAGTGTCATGAACCTAAATTGGTTACAAGAGTATAAACTAGGGGAAAGTACATGTAGTCTTTGAAAATAAATTTTCAAAACTCTTTGAGCTTTCAGAAAGTGCTTGTTCAATGCTGTATCATTTTTTTGTCCTTTCTACATTATACAGCTATAATAACATTAAAATAGCCAACACTCAAAACAAACCACAACAACAAATCCTCCAAGGTATGGGGAAGAAAAATGTTCTAAAATCTGGTGATTTTTGTATCTAGTAAAGAGAGCCTGTCATCTCAACAATTTCTTTCAACTGATCTTCCTCATCAGTTGAAGAAGATGATTTTTTTAAGTCAACATACCTTCAGATGTCCAGAGAGGTTTGAATGCAGGGAACGTTTGTCATATTCCTGAATGGTCCATGAAGGATTCTTTTTTCTTTCTTCCATAGCTTCCTCCAAACTTATATCACTATATAGTGGGTTATTCTTCATGACTGAGGACATAGATGGGGGAGGGCTATCGGCAATAAGTGGGACCTCCACGCTGAATCCCTTAATTCGTTGTGTAGTGAAATTATTTTCTCTCTGTTAGGAGATGCAGAGACAAGACTTCTTAAAAATGTTCAATACTAGCAATCCATACCTGAAAACTTGCAGATTCTGCCTTGAAACATAATAGATTAGGGTACTGAATTAGAAAATGAATCTAGAATCAGATGTTAATGGCTCATATCTGTAATCCTAGCCACTCAGGAGATTGAGTACCACTGTGGATACTTAAACTGGCTGGCCCAGGTAGAAAAGGTTGGTAGATTCCAACTCTAAAATGTAAAAAGTAAGGTTGTACATGATATTTTGTTCAGCTTGGTCATTAAAATGTTATTTGACAAGTACAAATGAAAATACTGCTCTTTAATTCATCTAGTAAGATTCTAAAGAACCCCCCCCACCCCCCCCCCCCCCCCCCCCCCCGCAATTTCTTATACATTGCAATTTACTGGTTTCATTTCTCTCCATGCACTCCACAACTGATAACATAATGCTTAGGCATTTTTTATATGTTTTGGCTTTTAAAAATGTTCTCTTGGCTGCAATTTCAGACTGTTTTGAGAACTGTGCTAACTTAACATTTTATTCTTCCATGTGTCTAGAGACAATTTCCTATTAGATGACTCAAATATTGGCATTCAGAGATTTTTTAAGAAACTTTTTACTTAAGCATAACATGTGTACAGAGATGGATATATACAATAAATGTATAGTTCAGTAAATTGCCGCAAACTAAACTGAATAAATCCAAGATTCCATCACCAGACCAAGGAGCAAAACATTACTACCACTGCTCAGAGTCAGTTCCACCCCATGCTTGACAAATTGAATGAACAGCCGCCGCCGCCGCCGCCGCCGCCTCCTCCGCCTCCGCCTCCGCCTCCTCCTCCTCCTCCTTCTCCCCCTCCCCCTCCCCCCCTCCCCCTCCTCCTCCTCCTCCATCTCCTCCTCTTCCTCCTTCTCCTCCTCTTCCTCCTTCTCCTTCTCCTTCACAATTTTGTTCTTTAATCCTGGCTCTAAGACTGAAATTCAGGGACTGTACTCTTGCTAGGGTTATTTCCTCTACCACTTGAGCCATGCCTCCAGGCTGGATTTTTTGCTGCTTAATTGAAGACAGGGTCTGTCAGAGTTTTGGTGGCTCAGTGGTAGAGCGCTTGCCTTGCATGCCTGAGGCCCTGGGTTCGATTCCTCAGCACCACATAAGCAAAAAGAAAAAAGCCAGAAGTGGTGCTGTGGCTCAAGTGGTAGAGCGCTAGCCTTGAGCTGAAGAGCTGAGGGACAGTGCCCAGGCCCAGAGTTCAGGCCCCACAACTGGACCCCCCCCCCAAAAAAAATGTTTTCTGCCTAGACTGACTTCACCTCCTGATTAGCTAGGATTATAGGCTAGAGACACCAGCATGTAGCTCAGCATTTCAAATTCTTAACAGCACGAGTAAACTTGGACTCATTTGCAGTTTACGTAAATGAATTCATGCAAAGCCTACTGTTCTTTGTTTCACTTGACCTTCAGCATTTCACTTGGCTTTGATTTCCCTCCCTCCAGGACTACAATAATACTGTGGAGGTAGAACCTATCTAAGTTAAAAATGTATTTATTATCCCAAGTAATTTGAGATGAAATAAACAAAAAAGCTAATAGACTGATGCTTTATTTCTCATGGGGCATCCAAGGAAAGAAATCTCAAATGAGTTAAATTTTAGATAATTTAAGTTTACTAAAAAAACTGGCATTCTAGTTCTTCACTTTACAGTACTGTTTCAATAAATGCATTTTACATATTACTGCCCTACAGAACGGAAAGTTCAGTAGCAACTTTACTCTTTTGAGATGTATTTGTGATAATACACTGATGCTGTTAGCACCTATTGGAATATATAGGTCACATTAAATACATAAGCAGAAGTTTTAAAGTAGTATTATATATCTTATATCCTTCTGAGATGTCAGGCAGGTAAAGAAAACAAATGATATAAATAAAGCATTCACATTCTCTTGGGTGTTGAGTTTCTCCAACTTCTTAATACCTGGCTCTTCACATACATAGAGATCAGTGTGGAGTTTCTTTCTGACTTTAATAGGTTTTTGGTTTGTTCAAAGTAGTTTTTAATCCATAATACCAAACTCTGCAATAAGACAAAAGCTTTTTTTAACTCAGCATTTATCTTAATGATTGATGGCAAAATAAGTAATATTTCTGAATCAAGCAAAAACAATTTGATAAGAAATTTGTTTGACCATAATTCTGATGTTTTTTTTCCCCTTAAGCCTAGTCATTTTTGATCACTTTGGAAGAGAGATAATTCTTCTGAAATTGAAAAATTAGCTTTGTAGGTTACTTGCATGTCAAACTGTTATTTGGAATTCCTAAATAAAAAAATTCAATAAATGAGAGAAATAAAATTTGTGGATCAAGGAAAAAAAAATACACATATGATGATGTATATGGATTTGTAAAGACTAAAGATAGCAAGATAATTGAAGACAGTATTCTAAAGGAATATTAATTTTCAATCCTTGTTTCTAGATGATAGTCTTGAATGTTTTGAAGTTTATTCCAGACCATGATGTCATTTATTTTTGTTCTGAATGTTAATTTTAGGTCTAAAAGACAAGTCAAAGGAATTATTAAATTGTACTAACAATTTGATGAAATTCATTATTTTGTTGAATTAATGTAAGCTAATAAAATTTTCTTAAAAAGAATTTGCAACAATGAGAAGTACAAGTTGTCATGTCGAAAACGAGCTTTACAACGTTGGTGGGGGGGCGAGGGGGGGGAGAATTGGGTGGGGGAGGATTGGGGGGGAGGCTGGGAAGGGATGTGAAGGGTAAACCAAGGAGGAGCCTGCAATGCTTGATAAGAAATGTACGCATTATCCTGCCCATGTAATTGTAACCCCTCTGTACAGTATGTTCACAAAAAAAAATAAAAAAAATATTTCAAATAAAAAAAAGAATTTGATGATGGCATATATTAGCAAGTATAAGATGTTGGGTTCAATCCTCAATAGACAAAATTAGCATTTTGAGGTCAGGCTAAAAATATTGAATATTGAATTATAGTTGGGATTTATTTGTATTTTACTAACATATTTCAAACAAATAAAGACCACATATAAAACTCAAATCCTCCACTCTATTGTACATTATAGTTAGGACACATTTTAGCAGAAAATTTTCTGGCACATCAATTCCATTATTTTAATCAGGTGTCCTTTAAAACACATTGTATTTTACAACATATATTTAAGGAAATTAACACCTCAAAGCTTTACTTAGACTTTTCTATGCTAAACTATTACATTATACATCTCTTCTGTATATAGTTTAAATGTTATAGTATTATTTAATGGATAGAAGGCACATTTAGAAAAACAAATTTTAAGTGCATGTAATAGGCCATTAAAATGTACTTCAGGAAGAAAAATTTGGTAATGGAAATATTTAAGACAGGAAAGTATAAGAAAAACAAAATAATACAAAAATTGATGAATGCATGGTAAATGGAAATGGTAATGATAAGAAATCTGAATTTTAAAATAAGAGAAACTAAAATGCTAGTTTTTAATTATGTAATTTTAAGATATAACCTCAGCAAGGGGGTAGAGACATTAAACTAGAGAAATAATATAGGTTAATTTTTTAAAGACTAGAAAAATGAAACAACAATATATAGAGAGGGAATACCTATGAAAAATAAAATATTCTGTGATTATCAATAATCACATTAATTACAGACTTTTTTTTTACATTTTTTGCTGATTCTTTTCTTTTAACTGTTATTGCAAAGGTGATGTACATAGGGGTTACAATTACATAAGTCAGATAAAGAGTACATTTTTAATTTTTTTTCCTCATTCTCTCCCACTTTTCCCCTCCCATCCCCATGCACAGGTTGTATAGTTCATTTCCAGCATACTGTTGAGTGAGTACCACTGCAGCATTTGTTTACCCTTTGTCCCTCCATTTGTGCCTCTTTTATCCTCGCAAAGATAGGTAAACAAACAAAACAAAAGGAAAAGAAAACAAAAGCTAAATTCAATTACATAACATTTATGAAAATGATACCTAAAACATAAGGTCTAGGAGGGTAAAAGAATATAAAAGGTATAGAAGGCAATTAGAAAGAGTGAGAGCTGGATATTGTGGTGCCTGGCTTTGTTAGCCTATTTTGTTTTCTCTTTTTCAACACCTAGGATGCTTGTCCTTCTCAGTCTTTCTTGAAGTTACATTGATGATAGATTAGTTATTTTATAACAGTGATTTGTAAGCCAAAGTAAAAAACCGGCCTTCTAAGCTTGATGCCCAAAATTGTCCATAAGATTTTATGCTCACTTTTTATTTTGGGTATTAGTCATCATTGCTGTGTAGACTAGCTCACCCTCTCTAATACACAAAGTGAGAGCTTGAAATCTCCACAATTGTGTAGCAATGACATAATGAAGTAAGGTCAGGCCTGGCCAGCGCCATATTGTCCACATGATGGATGGTAGGGTCTGGCATCTTGTCTTCAATCTAGTGAAGGGAAACACCCCGCTGATCACTGCCTCCCAGGCATGCCCAGATCCCTGGAGGCAGGGGTGGGCACTTGTCTAATAGGTTACTGAATCTGTTAGTCTAGTGCCTGGGACTGGGGAATTTCCTGTGGACCTACCCCCACCTGCTCGGACCCTATTTAGGTCTGGACCAGCCCATCCTCCATTTTGCCATGCCATGTGTGTCTCTGAGATCTTGTCCTGTGTCCCTTCTCCTGGCTCATCTCCAGTTATCATTGAGTACCAGTTCAGCTCTCCATTGGAGCTGAATTGGTTTGTTAGTATTGTTTTTGTTTTTTCTTCTCTAGCTTGTTTCCTAGCTGTGTTATATGTATTTGGGGCCTGCAGGCCTTTGTAACAATGGGCTCCTTGCAGACTGCTAGTGTATAATAAAGACTCCAATATTCAGTCCTCCAGAATGTGGTTTCTGTAATTACAAAATTACAAAATTGTTGGTTGGAACTAGATACCAGTGGCTCACTCACACCTGTAATCTTAGCTACTTAGGAAGCAGAGCCTGAGGATCCTGATTTGAAGCTAACCCAGGCAGAACAAATGGTCTCTAGTAGACCAGTTTTGTTTTTTGTTTTTGTTTTTTTCTTTTTTGTCGGTCATGGGGCTTGAACTCTGGGCCTGGGCGCTGTCCCTCAGCTCTTCAGCTCAAGGCGCTCTACCACTTGAGCTACAGCGCCACTTCCGGTTTTCTGGTAGTTTATTGGAGATAGGAGTCTCACGGTTTCTCCTGCCCGGGCTGGCTTTGAACTGTGATCCTCAGATCTCAGCCTCCTGAGTAGCGAGGATTACAGGCGTGAGCCACCAGCGCCCGGCTGTTTTTGTTTTTGTTTTTTAAATTTGGGACAGGGGGCATGGCTCAAGAGGTAGAATGTCAGTCATGAGCAAAAAAACTAAGTGAGATCCTGAGGCCTTAAGTTCAAGTCCTAGTACTGTTACACATGCATGCGCATGCATACACACACACAATTTGTTAGCTAGAGCTGAACTGGTGTTTTGAGAGACTACTGTGGGCACATATACTTGTTTCATAAAAGAAGAACTTAAAAAGCAATTAGTAAGCATCCAGATTAAGACTTAAAATCATAGAGTGAAACAGCTAATATTAAAAGAAAAACCCTAATTATAGAATGGAAAAAAGAACATTAAACGTTACTTCTTTGAAAAAGAAAAATGTTTAGAGAGGAGAAATGTTTGAAAGCATCTCCTGTTAACACTGCCTAGGAAAAATAAGAAAGATATAATCTGAGTTAGTAATGTGAAGGGAACACATAAGAAGAAAGAAACATAGCAGTGATTAAAGAACTGTAGGAAAATAATTTGAGTAATGTTAAAAACTCCTTACTTGAGTACTGGGGGCTCACATTTGTAATAATAGCTACTGGGGAGGATGAGATCTGAAGATCAAATTTCAAAATCAGCAGGGCAGAAAAATCTGAGAGACCAAGCTCCAATTAACAACAAAAAAGCTGGAAGAGGAGGAATGCCTCAGGTGATAGAGTGCCAATCTTGAGAAGAAAAGCTAAACAAGAGCCCACAGCCATGAGTTCAAATCTCAGTACCAGCACCAAAAAAGAAAAATGCAGTTGGGAAATTTCTCACATAAAACAATTAGCAGCCTTAATTCTTTAATGGAAAATATAAGTAAACCCATGATAATTTCACTAATTAAATCAACAATTTAAAGTCTCTCTCTCTCTCTCTCTCTCTCTCTCTCTCTCTCACACACACACACACACACAAGCACAAATACCAGACCAAAGATTTTTGCAGTCAAGTTTGTCATTCTCAAAACATATTTTTATCCTTCTTAAATCATTGTAGAAAATGTGAAAATAAGATTTTTTTCTCCACTTACTTTATAAGGTGGTATAAAACTGACATGAGGGTACTCATGTCAAGAAAATTCTAAACCACTTTCTATTATAAACTTAAAGGCAAAAAAAATCATAGATCACAGAGTTCTAAAATGTGTATCAATTATACATACCAGGCTAAGACAAGTTTATACCAGAAAAGGATATTTTACTAGGTGATGGTGAACTATTGGAATATTTATGAAATCTACATTGTTAATTGGGAAAAAACAAATTACGAAGTTGTTTACAGAAAAATGTATGAATCTATTAAAACATATTTAAAGCAAGTTTTTTTGTTTTTGTTTTTGCAAACAGAAATAGAGCAATTTCTTAAACTAATTAAGATACAGGGTCAAAAGTTTCCAGGACAGAGCCAAACATACTAAGAAGAATGTTTGTTTAATCCCATTTGCAGTTTGACTGTTGGCCTTCATCAAATATGTACTAATCATACAGCAAATCCTACGAGTGTATAAGACCCTGTACCTGTAAGGGTTTATAAATAAGTTATTAAATAAGGGAAATATTAAGATAGCAAATTGGAAATATAGACTCTGTAATAGAAACTTGAACTAGCTTAAGTGAAATTAACCCAGCCACTTGGGCATTAGATATTTCTTGATTAAGATAAGAAAAAATATGTATAAGCCAAATGTTGATGCCTCATGGCTGCAATCCTAGCTAGTCAGGAGGATGCAATATGAAGATTGTGGTTCCAAGCTAGTCAGGGTAGGAATCTTGCAGATTCTTATAGACCTTCATCTCCAATTAACCAGCAGTAATATGGCTCATGTGGTAGAGTGCCAGCTTTGAGTAAAAAAGAAAGTCAAAGTCCAATGCTGTGAATTCAACCCCTAGTTAAAGCAGGTTTTGGACTGCAACTAAAATGGACTTTAATGGATAAATTAACAAGTTGTCATGTGTTAATTTTATAATTGATTTGTGTGTACACCAGAAATCACACAAAATCCATTTAACATTGCAGTGGAAACTAAAATCAATTCAACCAGTTAGAAAATTAGCTAAGAAAAGCAATAATTTTATAAATAATAAAAATAGATGGCAGAAGGTAGGATTAACTACAAAACCATGTATAGCCAAAATAAAAGATTTTAATACATTTTCTGGACTCAATATGTAACAATACATAACATGCATGAGTAAATATGATAAAACAAAAGATCAGTACATTGACTTAAGTGGAATGTTAAATTAGGTTTGTGTATTGGGCTAACCAAGATAATAAATTTCCTATTTTGAGTTGTATGTACAATATAATTCTTATCATAATCATGATGCCAACAAAGCTTTTGCTTATGTTTCATGTGTGGGCTGATAGACAAACTTTTCCTGAAAATCTTCAAAGGCTAACTGGTGCCAGGACTTTCTAAAATAAAGTTCAAATCATTTTATTCCATCAAAATTAAGAATCTTTGGCTTAAACTAAACAAGCTACAAATCAAAAACAAAATGAATATGAGTAGAAAGGCAGAATGTTGAAAGACTACAAAAGACTGTACAATTTTAAAAATATGGTAACAAAACTCAGTTGTCATATTAGGCCACCAAAAAATGGAAATAAATTAAAACCCCTATAAGGTGGAGGAAACACTTACATAATCATGTGATTGTACTTGCCTTTGAATGATCTCATGCTAGATGTCCCACAGTGCCCACAAATGGACCACAAAGGAGTCACTTTACATAAGAACTCATGAGTAGCAACTGTTCTTGAAAGAACACACATTTCTGTTCAGGGAATTTGAGCCACTCCAAAGGATAATGACTTGCAGGGGTTTTTAGATCAGCCACATCTGTTCTGAAATAAAATGCGTTTTCCTGTTTCTAAACTGGCTAACCCTTAACCCCATTAGACTTAACACTGTAAATATGATTCCTCTTTCACTTGCTGTGTAACAGTCAGACCATTGTATTTATTCTGTCCCATGGAACTCATCGCAATTTTATTGTTCCCTTTTGGTGAGCAAAAAAGAAGGAAGATGCAAAAGAAAACAAGGGTATTCTAGGTTTGAAGGTCTGCTTCATAAGTTAGGTCCACACAGACAACTGTGGCAAATAAATGTCTCTAACATAACAGCACCTTTCCAAGATGGAGAATCTGTTGTGTTTTTCTCTTCAACCATCCCTTTCATTGTTCTGCTGTCTGAGTCTTCACTGTGTAAAGGGAAAGGAAGCTGGTCTGCAGCTCACGGAAGCCCCTGACTGCCTGAGAGGCTGGCACACCCTGCATTGTGAGCTCCTAGGCTTTATGCTTAGACTACCCTAAAAGAGTTTCTTTCTCTGAGGTCTTATGCGAAAATATAACAACAGATTTGGGGGGAAAATATGAAAGAAAGGAGTAAAATAAAGGTTTATAGAGCTAAAATAAAGTCGAGGAGAAACCAGAAACGGGAAGGGAATGAATGGGTGGGAAAAATCACACATTACATATGAAATTAGAGCAAGGTATGTGCAAAGAAAAAACAGCTATCGTTTATTCTTTTCCCTATAGATTCCTTTGGCATAAGTAATGAAATCTCACAGAGAAAAACAGCAACCACCCCAACCCTAGATTGATACCCCCAGATCTTACCTGTGAGTAGACGAGGTTTTGCCAGTGTTGTGCAGCAGGATAATTGCCACTGGGAAATCTCGCGAGGCTCGCCTGCAGAAAGGCCGGGCTTCTCATTAAAGACTTCACGTCAAGCTGCAGGAATTTGTCAGGATGGTTGTTATTGGGCAAAACAGAAAGGTCCATGTCTCCTTTCGTCTGTGATGGAAACAAAGCAGGCGAAACTGCTTCTGTCACTCTTCCATTATTAATGATCCTGAAGATGCTCCAACTGGCATCTGAAACCAGGTCTCTCAGTTGCACACAAAAGGACAGATCAAAGCACAGGAACAAAGCAGCAAAAGCAGAACACTGTCCTATTTACACAACACAAAGAAACCATATGCGAATGGGGAAAATGGGGCTACGCTGATTAAAATGAACAGGACTGCAAGGTCAGATGCGCCTCTCCATGCAGGCGCAAACAGCCACGCTATGGGAGCTACTGTCTGTGTAAAGGCTGTCACGACTGTCGTGTCATAGCTCATCACTTGCAGCATGGGATGGAGTCACCTGTGGAGAGCCACTGCCTGGGTTGGCTCCTTCTGAATATTGCTGAACTCAGGTAGCTGCCGCCCTGCTCACACAGTCTTACATGTGATATGTAGCATCCTATTTCGTCTCGTGGTTTGACTCCCCGAGTCTTGAGGCCATGTGAAATCTAAGCAGACTAAGGTTCAGCTTGTTCTGAGTGGAGAAATTGTGAGAATTTCCTTTATAGTCAAACCTATTGTCTTGACTCAGGAGCTACAAGAGGTGCCTTGGTCTCTGTTTCTAGAATACGATCTATAATGTCTGGTGTTCCCATGGCATGTTCGAAACCGAAGGAAAACAAATGCTGCCAGGTTTGGATGATTGCTGCTGTTAAGTGAACCCAGCTACAGTTGAGAGAGCTGAGGTGTGGCCATGGCTGTGGACAGCATGCGAGCCAGGAAGTGACAATGACTGTAATGAGCACCCCATCCTCCTAAGACACTCTGAGCAACCTACACGGTTCACTGGGAAAGTTTGGAATTCCATCTGGAGTAAGAGGAGAACTTCCCACTCATGAGAAGGCAAACAACAGATATATTAAACATAGGCTCCCCATCTCTGTAAGCTCCTCTGATTTAGCAGGAAGGCTTCTCTTCTGAGAGCAATGGAATTGCATGTGGGAATGTATCACTAGGTTTTAGGAGTCCAGTATGGTTTACAGGAATCAGCAATCAGGACATTCTTGAATCCTGCAAGCCACTGGAGAGTACTTATCTTCTTTATGACAAAAAGAATGAGGGGGCATCTTTTTAAAAAAATCTATTCTACTTACAATTGTAAACTTAAGTTTTTTTTATAAAAAGTATTTGGATACAAACTTGCAATATTTAAACTACTTTTTGCATGGTTTTAAAATACATTTTGTGAAGAAAGTAATAGATACTTTACAATAAAAGTGAAGAACAAAATAATTAAACCACAATTGTTTCAAGAATCAAATGTACTAAATGTACATGCATGTGCTTGGTATTTTCTGGATTCTTTCTGGCTGCTGCCAGAATATGAACAAGTATTTTACTGACTGCTTGCTTTTCCTAAAATATTCTTTGGAGTATAACACATATCTTCAAGAAGATTTTAATTTGTCTTTGGCTCCCTGTATTGGCAAGTGGAGACATGTAAGTTACATCTGAATATATTTGATTAGGGCTTTTCCTTAGCCAAAGTTTGAGGTAGATGAACTGGGCCTTCAGATTTCCATAGGCATCTTAAAAAATACAATTTTATTGTTATTATTGTGCTATACAAAGAGGTTACTGTTTCATAAGGCAGGTAATAATTACATTTCTTTCTTTCCTTCACTTTCCTCCAGCTACCAACAAGTTGCATAGTTCATTTTCCACATAGTTTATTTTCTACTGCACATCATGGCTACATTTGTTCATCCTCCCTCCCTCCATTTCTGTGTGTCCCTTGCCCTCCCCCAAAAAGACAGAGAAAAGAATAAACAAAAAAGAAAAACAATCACCATCACTACCACCATGAACAAAAAAATCTATATTTTCATTTCCTGGAATTTGTTTCAATAAATATTTTAAATATTCAGAGATATTGCAAGTTTGGTTTCCTCCCCTAAGGGTATCCTTCTTTAGTCTCACTGTGCATCAGGGCCTATAGTGCTGTATATTTTATCATGCCCCAGTGTATTTTAGATCTAGCTTCTGCCTATGAGAGAAAACAGGTGATTAGACATCATTTTGACTTCTTTGCTGTCCTACATGCTTTGGTCTATATACTGTGTCTCTGTCTGCAAGTGTTGCCTCAGACTCTCCTTTTCCTCCCACAATCCTCTGTCTTCACTGTGAAAATCTTCAGGTCTCATTTCTTACTGCTATCACTGCATGTATCCATTTGAATGAAACCAGGAATTTGAAATTTAACCTCCACCTTCCTGGATTGCCACCCACACCATTATCCACCAAACCCAACTTCTACTCCTGCCTGGGGACCTTGTTTCTCCCCCTGCTCCTGCCTGTTGACTACCTCCGAATCATGCTCGAAGGGCCCTGGCTGACATACAGCCTTCCATAAAACTGTTGGCCATTTTCCTTGGCAAATAACATTTTTCTTCTATGAAACTTCCAATTGACTTTAAAAAATAGCTTTATTTCTTTAATTATCTTTGGTTTGAAACAGTCTATTGGATGGCCTATTCCATATAAATCAAGTCTAAAGATAAAAATTAAACCCTTTTTTCAATAAATAATTGTTTCTGTTGTCTCTTCCAGTTTCTTTAGGGCACAACTTTTGTTATGTCCAATTAAATTTGATGAAGAAAATGACTTGGTGCTCTGTATTTCTTTTCTTTTGAGAGTTTTATACTTATATAAATGAGCAAGATTAGTGTCTAACATGAATTTTTCATAATGTCTTCATCAAATTCACATAGCAAAATCATGATTATTGGATTAAATATGTGTTCCTTCCTTTCTATGGATAATTGACAAAGTATTAATGCTATTTTCTTTAAATATTTAGTAGACCTCATTATTGGACTCATTCAGGTTTAGAATGTGTTAAAATAAGATTCAGATTTCTTCAAGATTAGATCTCTCTCTCTGCTTTGGTTTTGTCAAATTGTATATTTCTACCAAGCTATATATTTTTATTTAAATGTTAAAATTATATTTTATTCATGTGATATTTTCATACGTTTTGTAAGTATCATACTCGGTTGTGCTAATTTTTCATTATTGACATGGTTATAAATTTCCCTGTTCATATTTTTAAATTAATTTTATTTATTTATTTATTTTTGTTTACCGGGTATCAAGGAATCGAACCTAGGGCCTCATACATGCTAGGCAGTCTACTATGACGCCACATTCCTAGCCCCGGCCCCCATTCATTTTTTCTATAGGTTTTTCATTATTCACAATTGTCTGAGTTAAACATTAAATACAATGTGGAAAGAACGATCATAAGTACAAGGAAAACTAGAGACTTGACTCAAGTGGTGATACAGCAGTTGAACCAACCACTTGAGTGTAAGGCCCTTGTTCAAATCCCAGTTCTTTCTCCCCAAATAATATGTAACATGTATTTAGAGTATAATATGATATATTATACATATTATTACATAGAATGAACATATATATATAAAACAATCTGGTAAGAACTGTGGCTATTAGGGGCTTCTCAACCCTTGATGTGAAAGTATCCATTTTCCATTTGCTATTTCCTTACAGAATTTTTTTTTTTTTTGATCGGTCGTGGGGCTTGAACTCTGGGCTTGGGCGCTGTCCCTGCACTCTTCAGCTCAAGGAGAGCATTCTACCACTTGAGCCACAGGACCACTTCCGGTTTTCTAGTGGTTTATTGGAGATAAGAGTCTCACGGACTTTCCTGCCCCGGCTGGCTTTGAACTGCAATCCTCCAGATCTCAGAGTCCTGAGTAGCTAGGATTACAGGTGTAAGCCACCAGCATTGGCCTTACAGAAAATTTTTATAAAAATATCATTTCTCTATGGAATTTCACCTAAATTAAGAGGTTTTATATTAGGAATATTGAAAACATGACATCACATACAAACTCAACGATGAAGCTGTCTACAAATCCTTCTTTTTCTTCTTTGAAAGCAAATTACCGATGATTAGTTGACTGAAGTAGAAAATGTATGTCTGTTTTACTAATTGTTACTCACAACATGTATGACCTAACATGAATAATAGCTGCAGCTCTAAAAATCCAAGAGATAACTTTTAATTACAGTAATCACAAAAATCCCAGGCTGCTCCTTTTTTTCTAAAAGATACTGCTGATTAGAGGCATGATATTCAATGATATTCAATTATTCATGGCTGTGGCTAATGATTTGGCTTCATGGGCAGGAGCTTTGAAGAAGCACAGATTGCTGATGACAAGGAAACGCTGAGGAAAATGTATGTACATTGAATACACTTATCCTCCATGCGACTGGAAAAAGAACCCTATAGAGATAGGAATAATTTTCAGGTGGGTGAGATAGCAATGCTCTGTGGGTGTTGATTGGTCTTTTTCACTATATTAGAAATGGCTTGTCATGTTGGGGTGCCTCACAGAAATGAAGACAAAAACTCAAAAGGAACTTGGCAAGGCAAACTTCACTTCTGTAGAAGTGAAAAATAGAAACCAAAAATCTGACAACTGAGCATAGAGAGCAGGTAGGCTGCTCTCTTTGTATCTCCAATACAGCAATTCTTTTGCCTCTGCTTGAATTGGCCAAACTCAGGCTCATAATCTGCTCACAATTGCCTAGTTAGAAGAGGGTAGGATGTCTTAGCATTCTCTATTACTGTCTGTGCTTTCTCATATTTGTGTAAGGTCCATTCCTGGACGGCGAACAGACCTCACCCAGTACCTGCGTTACCTAGGCAACTGGGATACCTGGAAGAGGTCACATCCGCATCCGCTGAGGTCACATCTTAACCTGATGTGGCCACACCTTTCTCCCACCCGATCCCACTTCCCTTTACCTGGACACACCCTTCCCCACCCCCTACCCTATATAAGGCCTAAACCGCGGCCAGACCGCCCTTTTTTTCCTTTTGCCAGCCGCGTGGAGTGCCAACCTTGCCTGGTCCCAGCAGGTCTACTGAATAAACCTACCCCTTACCTGAATACCACGTGCGTGGTGCAGTTCTTACTCGGCCACCTCTTTTTAAAAACCTAACAATTTGTAGTGCAATCAGCAAGAGCCAAGCCACTAGGCCAAAGCAGGAACTTAAAACAATTATATATGTAGTTTACAAAGGAGTTGGCATTTAACAAATTAGCTTATGAATGCAATGCATCTTGATTAAGGTCACACATTCAACAGTCTCACCCATCCCTCCCAACTCACCTTTTCCCTCACTTTTACTTAATTCAATAGGATATACATTGAATTCTTGACTGCATTGACCTGCTACTCTTTATTTGTCTCTCCCAGTGACTCCACCCAAAATACATGCTTCCTAGTGTTTAATTTGTTGAACTTTGATTGTGCATTTTTAAGGAGTTACACTATTTTCATTCTCCCTAAGGTCTATCATATCTCACTAAATACATCTGTATGTACTTGCATACCTTCCAACACCTTTATTTATAAGTTTACAAGTGATGTCCAGCTTCCACTGGAAAGAAATGCAACTGTTCTAATGGCTGAGGTAGAATCTCAGTGTCATTTAGATGTGCACATTCTTTATGGCCAGAGATGTTGAGAATTTCTTTGTCTACTGTCCATTTTTACTTTTACTGAGAAGTCTTAATTTAGCTCTTTAGCTGTTTATTAATCAGATTGTTGGTGCTTCAAGGGTTTAACTTTTTAAGCTCTCTGTACACATTAGATATTAGGCCATTGTCTTATAGATTTCAACAATCTCACACTGTGTAGGCTGTCTTTCTAGCTTGTTGGCTATGTTCTTAGCTGTGCAGAACTTTTAATTTTGATGCAATTCTGTTTATCAGGTCTTTGGTTTACTGTGCTTCTGGACCTTTATTTAGAAAGTTCCTACCTATGCCAAGAAGTTCTAAAGTTTCTCCTACTCCTTCCTGTAATAGTTTTATGGTTTCACATCTTACATTGAGATATCTGACACATTTTGAATTGATGCTGGTGGAAGGCAATAGATAGGATCCAGTTTTCTACATGTGGATGTCCAGTTTTCCCAGTACCATTTGTTGAAGAGGCTGCATTTCTTCCAATCTATGTAGAAAGTGAAAAAACCTCTCATGCTCCTGGATCAACATTGTGAAAATGGCAATACTTCCCAAGGCTATCTACAAATTCAATGCCATACCTCTCAATATTCCAACCCCATTCTTCAAGGAAATAGAAGAGGCAATCCAAAAATTCATACGGAACAATAAAAGACCCCGAATAGCAAAAAATGATCCTTAACAGAAAGAACAGTCCTGGAGGAATATTAATACCAAATTTCAAACTCTACTACAAAGCCATAGTAATCAAAACAGCTTAGTACTGGCACAAGAAGAGACCTCAAGACCAATGGAATAGAATCGAAAACCCAGAAATGAACCCACAGACCTATAGCTCCCTTCGATAAGGGAGCTCAAAAAATAGAATGGAAGAAAGACATCCTCTTCAGTAAATGGTGCTGGCAAAACTGGTTAATCACTTGTAGAAAACTAAAGCTAGATCCTTATATACCACCCTGCACCAGAATCAACTCCAAATGGATCAAAGACCTCGAAGTCAAAGCAGACACCCTGAAAACAGTCTATGTATTGACTCCCTAATTGAATATTAGATGGCTCTAGGTCTGTGGTTTTATTTCTGGGTCTTTTATATTCTATTTGTTCTCAGGCCTGTTTTCATTACTATATCACTGTAGTAGAGATTGAAGTTTGATATTGCTATACTTCCAACACTATTTTTTCTTCTAAATTGCTTTTGCAATTCAGGGACTTTTGTGAGTCTATATAAATTTCTGGATTCTTTTCTTTATCTCATTGAAGAATGATGCTGTGCTTTTGATGGGTATTGCATTGAATTTGTATCCTACTTTGGTCTTTAATGACATTTTCAGGATATTAATTTTGCCTGTCCAGGAGCATGGATGATCTTTACATTCCCTCTATTTTCTTTGATTTCCTTCTTCAAATTTTTGTAGTTTCCATTATAGAGGTCTTTCACATCCTTGGCTAGTTCCTGGGGTTTATTTTAGAGACTATTGCAAATGTAGTTGCTTTCCTTTATTTTTTAAAAATATTATTGTCAAGGTGATGTACAGAAGGGTTACAGTTACATAAGTAAGGTAGTGAGTATATTTCTTGTTGAACTAGTTAATCCCTCCAGCATTTTCCCCCTACTTTCCCTCTCCCACCTTCCCCAAGTTGTACAAATTATTTCCAACATATTGTCTTGTGAGTATCGCTGTATCCTTTGTACTTTGTCTCACCATTTTGTTGTTTCCCTTCCCTTCCCTAACTCAGATACCCAGGATTTCAGACTTGATCTTCACATTGTTTTTTTATAAAAAAGCTACTGCTTTTTTGGGGTTGATTTTGTGCCCTGGTACTTTACTAAAATTTTTAATCCTCTTGGAAGAGGAGTCTATAATGTCCTTTAAATATAGGATCATATTATCTCAAATAGGGATAGTTTTTATTCTTTCTTCCGTATTTGGATCCTTTTAGGTCTTTCTTCCCTCGTCGCTGTTGTTAGGAATTTCAGTACTATATTGAAGAGGATTGGAGAGGGAAGACATCCTTATCTCATGCTTGGTTTGAGAAGGAATAGTTTTAAATTTTCATCATTACATAAGATGTTGGCTGGAGGTTTGTCATAAATGGCCTTTATCATATTGAGAAATGTTCCATGTTTTTGTAGCTTCTCCAGAGATTCTATCATAAAAGAATTTTGGATCTTCTCAAAAGCCTTTTGTGTATCTATTGAGATGATCATGTGACTTCAGTCTTTAAATCTGTTGATATGTTGTATTACATTTACTGATTTATGTATGTTGAACAACCTTTGCATCCCTGGGTTGATCCTGTTTGAGCATAATGTATTTTGAGGGGGGAGCTAAGTTGTTGGATTTGGTTGGCCAATATTTCCTTGAGAAGTTTTACATCTGTGTTTATCAGAGCCAGTTCTACAGTTCTCTTTTATTGATGGGTCTTTATCTGATTTTGAAATGAGTGTGAGGCTGGTTCATAGACTGAGTTTGGTAGCAATCCCTACCATTCTATTTCATTGAAGAGCATGAGGCGTACCAGTGTTAGTTTTCTTTAAAGGCTTATAGAATTTGGCCACTTTGATAGAAAAGATTGCTTTTCTTAGAATGACCCCCTTTTTCTTTTCTATTCATTTCTTCAAACTCTTTCAACCTTATTTGTCTCTCTACCTCAACTGCATTTAGTGATGAATGTGTGATGGAAGTTTGGGTAGGCAGTCCAATGAGTCCCCATATGAATAAGTCAGACAACGCCCAAGTAAATCCACTGTCCCAATTAAAATAAGGAGGGACATTAGAATTGAGGTCAACACTTCCATTTTCTAGCCAGCTAGTGAGGGCGTCATTTACCTCTGAATTAAAAAAAAAAGTTTTTATTTCCTTTACATAATTATACAAAGGAACTGCCATTCAAAAGAGCAGTTTATGAATACAGTGCCTTTTGATCATTGTCACCCCTTTTAACATTCTCATCTACCACTCCCACCTTTCCCCTTCCTTCACTTTTCTTAATTTTAGGTTATTTATTGTTTTTTTTTTGCCATTTAACAATGCAATTTATATATACAATGCATCTAGATCTGTGTTATCTCTTCAACATCTTCACCTTCCCTCCACCCATCCTTTCCCTATTTGTCTTACTTCTGAGACATATGCAACGCATTCTTGCCTGCGTTCTACTAATTTTCCTCATCCACTCTTCTACCCCTCTTCGCTATTTACCATAGCCAAGTCTATGGAATCAGCCCAGATACTGATATGGTTCTACTTACTCATCAGAAGGAATAACATTGAACCATTCATAATGAAATGGAAAGACTTGGAGCAGACTATGTTAAATGAAGCAAGCCAGATCCATACCTAGAGAAGCAACAGTTGTATGGTTTTCCTCATTAGTGGGAACTAGAAAGTACCTATAAATACTTGGTGGCACCCAAGTGGTTATAAATAAGCTGAAGTATAATAGAATCTATGGAGAACTCAAATACTATACTATAATTCTTTAGAAAAACCAATTCAAAGCCCAACAAAAGAGTACTAGGAATTGGGTACTATTCTCTGAATTTTTAGTTGACAATCCACCCAGTGCTGTAATTTTAACTTCTTTTTGTGTGTGTGCTGTCCAGGTCTAGGGTACTGTCCCTAAGCATTTGTGCTCAAGGATAGTGCAATGATCTACCACTTTCAGCAATAGCACCATGTTCTGGCTTTTTAATACTTGGAAATAGGAGTCACAAGGACTGACTGCCCAGGCTGGCTTTGAGCCATAATACTCAGATCTCAGCCTCCTGAGTAGCTAGGAATATAGTCATAAGTTACAAATGCCCAGCTAGTGCTGTTTTTTTGAGGTTGAATATACAACCTCCTCTACCAGTCAGGAACCACCCCCTTCCCCCGCTTTTCTGCCGAATCATATCAGCTGCCATCCAATTTTTCCATGCCATCTTACCATCTTACTACTGAGATTTAATTGTTCTGTGCTTCCCTTATTACCTCTCTAGTATAATTGGCCAACATCTTTTGGTTATGGTAGACATAACTGATCCACTTTCTTTTCTGAAGAGGGCTTTGGGTGATGCCAAGATGAAAGAGATAGCCAATTGAACCAAAGTAAGGGTTCCATTCCATTTAAGCATTCCCATCTCCTCAAAACACTGGCATTTATTGTACCCAAATATATTTACCAGGAACTCTTATTTTTCCTACCCTGCTCAGAGAGGCACAAGCTGAAGTAAGAATTGTGGTACAATGATTTAAACAAATGACACTGTCCTTGTCCTTCAAGATTTTTGCTCAGAACCATCTTGTCTTGTAAGAGGGCTATCATGAATGTCATGCTGACAGGATCTCTGGTCCATCTCAAAGGGAATGGGGCAAAGTGAGGTCTTGGTCTACCTGCTGCACATATATTTTTCTTTAAAGTGCAAACAGATATTTTATTCATTCTAACCATGCATTTGTTTCATCACAACCAGCTTCAACAGTTAGGTCCTGTCTTACCTTCCAGTACGATTACCTCAGAATGATTGCCTTGAGGCGTAGAAGGCAATATTGGAACTCGGACATAAGCTCCATCGCAGTTAGCTCCAATAATTCTAAGCAGAATTCTTTTCAATCAGATGAAAGATGCAAAGTCTATCAGATCAGAAATGTAATTTTCCTATCAGGTCAGAAATGCAACTTCAGACAGAAATTCCTCATTTGTAATACCTAAATACAGAAGGCTCCTCAGTCAGACTGTGTATCTATAACCATGACCTGGGGGCTATGTTATTTCTATGTTTACCATTATTATACTACTGATAGTTGACCATCCTCCATCACTCTTAACCACAGTAGAGTGGATAATCGCCCTCTGAAACTTCACACTTACTCTTGAAGGGAATATTTCTCTCAGTCATCACAGGGAACAATAGTACAGGAATGGAATTAGACAGTCATAGGGAGGAGATCTTGAGAATTCTAATAGTCTTAAGACAGCTCCTCTAGTGGATGAGAAATATTGACAACTACATGAGTGTTTTCAAAGTAATTTGGTATCTCCAGGACTGGATAATATTTTTTTGGGGGGTGGTGAGGGCTCATATTATCCAAATACAGCAAATGCATTCATTTTATGTAGTATGTACTACCTTATCAGTGATGCGTAGCACCTGATAACATGGCTCCCAGATTACAGTTTCTTTTTATTCGGTCTCAGGTTTAGTTTGGTATAAGGGGAAACTTGAGGGGTGGAGTTTGGGTCAGCAATCCTTGTGGCCTTGAGAGATGATAGGGCTGAAGAGATACTGAACACATAGGAACTGATCTTTGGTGTCAAGTATTGAGAAAAGTGATCTAGAAAATCCATTTCCCCTATATTTAAAGCAGAAGACACAAAACTCTTGGATTAGAAACAAAGGACTTTATTAGTCACAGCAATAGCAGTGGCCCAAGAACCCCCATCTTCTTGTCCTGGTTCTCTGAGACCCAATTGACGCAGCAGGGTAACATGAAGACAGCTGAGTGATCACTGCTCATGCAGTAAGTTGTATGGTGAGAACGGAACCTCAACTTTAGGAAACCTGAACACTTTATAATACAAAATAGTATGGGTGTTCTTTATCCAAAGAGAGACAGTATCTTCTATAGTGGTTCACAATACAAAAATATTTTAGAAGTTAGTTCAGAACTAAAGCAGTCATTGCCTTTTGTGGCAAAACATGGACATTGAGAGCTATGTGAAGAACTGCCTCCTCAACAGATGTTTCAAATAATTTATTGAAAAAAACTAATAAATTCTGTGTATCATATATGATACTTTCCCATAAGAAAAATTTTAACTTGATTTTTGAAAATTTCACAGAACTGTAAACATTTTTATTTTTACTTTTTTTTTTCTTTTGCCAGTTTTAGGGCTTGAACATTGGGCCTGGGCACTGTCCCTGAGCTCCTTTTGCTCACAGCTAGCACTTGAGCCACAGCACTACTTCTGGCTTTTTCTATAATTAATTGGAGGTAAGAGTCTCACAAACTTCTCTGCCCTGATTGGGCTGGCTTTGAACCCTGATCCTCAGATCTCAGCTTCCTGAGTAGCTAGTATTACAGGCGTGAGCCACCGGTACCCGGCAAAAGTTTGTATTTTTAAAAAGATGATAAAGCAGTGAAACTACCACAGTGTTATATGTGTTTCCTTCATTTTTCTTCTTAGGAAAAAGGCTAAAAACATTTAATATATTTTCTCATGATTTTTCTGCTAAAAGGATATACAAAAGTGGATGAATCTATCTTTTCTTTGTTCAAAATATTTTAAACATTAAAGTCTAATGACATGTTACAATACATATATTTGTATGGATGTTCCTATTTCTATAACAGTTTCTCTACACTCTATGAACAGTGCATACATGATTCAGTGTAAATCCTTACAGTGTTTCATTGTTACAGAACTTGAGTTCAAGTCAAATAAGGGAAAGACTAGGTCTAAGTCAGTCCTCACCTGTTTTCACAGCCATACTGGAGCCTGACCAGGTGATGGTGCTGTCAGCCCAGCTTAGGAGGCCTAGAGGTGAGTCAAGCCACCCTTTGAATTGCAGATTCACCTTGTTGTTAGACAAAGATAGGATATGCAGATATACTGTGATTAAGCCCCTGGGAAATCCTGCCTCTCTTGGTGCCTTTTGTTTTATGTGGGGGCTTTGTCACCACCCAAGCATGAGGTTTTTGTCTTTAAAAGTTTGGTGTAAGCTCTATTCTAGGTTGCTGGTCTATGAGACAGGAGTCCACCATGTAGACACCGGCCTTTAAATAAAGATTCCTGATTTGAGCTTCAAAATGTGGCTTCTCTGGATTTGCATCTGAGATACCTTATAACACAAGTACATGTTAATGAACATGACCAAAGTCTTTGTTTAAAATATTATTATAGCACCAGTAGAATTTGACTAAATGTGAACCAAATTCATAATAAGTTCTCTAAAATCCTATTCAACAACATGAGGTTTGTTATGTTTGTATATCTCCTGCGTATGAGAGAAAATAGGTTAATTCTGTAGCAGGACACCACAAAAAAAAAAAAAAAAGAAAGAAAGCATCATTTTTCTCCATATGTAACTAAACTATTGTGCTAATATATGTGCTATTGTGCTGTATATGTGCAGATAATTCAAAAGTATTGAAGAGAGAATAGCACCTTAGAAACAACCCTAACATAAATAGTATAACAAAAAAATTTAAGTCTAATAATCTCTTTACTTCTCTTTTCTTATTTGTTTCCTGGACCTAGCTCATTCACTTACATAAAATTATTTATGGAGCCCTATATTATAAATCAAATGTTTGTATAAACAAAAACCACATTAGATGTTTGGCAAGCAAAAATAAATTAATTTGATTAAATTATATGCAATCTGATAATATTTGGTCTGAAAAACATGCTAGTGGGGTGTTTATAAATAATGTAATTGCAAAGAGAGGGAGTGATTGGCCAGCTTCCTAGAGGTCAACTCTTCTGCTGAAGCTTTTGGGCATAGAAATCCCTGCACATGTCGCAGCATCGCTGATACCACCTCATGTCTTGACACAGGTTCTTTTCTCGGATCACTCGGCAGTAAACAGGCCATTGATCTCCTAAGCACTTGAAAGTCAGAGCAGCTATCAACAAAATATAATGAACTTACTACATGTAGAGATCATACATATTATTAGTAGAGACACAATTCAGTCACTTAAGTGGAGTTACTGTGACACATTTACATTGCTTTCTGAAACCTAACACACACACACACACACACACACACACACACACACACACACACACACATCCTGTAATAAGGGAGCACAGTGAATGAATAATGTTACTATTCTAAACTTTTTAAGCTTACTGGAAATAGATTTCCCACATCAATGTGTGATATTTCTCAGTTTCAATTTTGAACCTTTCTTTAAATTTGTCTTGGCTTCATTATTAATACTGTTATTAGTGGAGACACCAGGGTTTGAACTCAGTGCCTTACACTAAGTCAGTTCATGCTCTTATCACTGAGCTACACCTCCAGTCTAACTTTTGGCTGGTTATTTTGGAGATGCAGTCTTGCAGGCTTCTCTGCTAAGCCTCCTGAGTAGTTGGATTTACAGTCATGTCATAGTCCCTGGCCTCTTTTGGAATGCAAACTAATAAACATTGCTATGAATGAAATTGTAATGAAATAGAAATTTGAAAATGTACTCATTGGAGTATCTAGAGAGAGTGATTTCAGATCTTCTAAACTGAAAGGTGATTATTATGAGTAACTGAAATTTACCAGCATACTTAGTGTTTGGAATGGGAATCTAGTATAGAAATTTGGTCCTGCATATTCCCCTCAGTTACTAGAAGAAATAATAAATTCTAGAATCCAAAAGGAAGGCAAATCTTGCCAGTATTCAAATTCAGCTAATAATTCCACTTTTTAAAAATTTAGGTTTCCTGCCTTGCCTTGATGTGCCTATGTTTTGGGATAAACATTTCAGAAATACACAAAATGCAATATAAAATCCTTCCTAATACAATATTTTCTGCCAAATGTTTTTCAAGCACTCCAAGTAATAACTAGAGCAAGAAATTATGTTGTTATTGAATATATGGACATTTATTCAATAAGGCTTCTATAATAAGACTTGCAAATCCACAAGTGGATCCTTTAAGTTTTGTCTTAATTAGTCTTATTATACTTGGTCTGCCTATTTCTTAAAATGTTATTTGGCTCAAAAGGAAGATTTTTGTATTTGTTTGGGGAACCAAATTTGGCATTACATTGAATTTGCTGCTTGTAAACCCACATATAATTTAGTTCCTTGTATTTTCTCAATCACACTGCATGATACTAATTATTCTTTTGGAGATTACATGTAGAGGTTATTACTGAAGTGTTAAAATAAATGAACTCACTGACAGCCAGGTAGGAGTGCTATTAAAAAAACTCTAAGTTGGGAGGTGCCAGTGGCTCACACCTATAATCCTAGCTACCAAGGAGGTTGAGTTCTGAGGATTGCAGTTCAATGTCAGCCAAGTAGGAAAGTCTGTAAAACTTTTATCTCCAATTAAATAACAATAACAACAAAAAGCCAGAACTGGAGCAATGGCTCAAGTGGTAGAACACTAGCCTTAAGTAGAAAAACTCAGACAGAGCACTCAGGCCCTGAGTTCAAGTTCAAGGGCTGAGACCAAAAAAACCCCCCCCAAATCAAAACAAAACAACAAAACCCCCCACTAATTTTATAAAGGCCTTAATGACCAAGCTAATTAGTTTTTTTGGTCTTTTATGTAACTATAGGCTACATCCACTCAAAAAAAATTTCTGCTTTTTGTTTATAGATGAGATTAAACAATAGAAATTGAGACTATTTCATAATGTAAAACACCATTATTTTCTTTTATCCTGACTTTAAGCAGACACTTTCAAGAATCAAAGCAGTTAAGTATTAAAAATTTTTTTTTTATACAAAAAACCCATCTGGCTATTTGAGGCAAATAATGTTGTAAATAGAAGCAACTTAATCTAACCAAACTACTCATCCAATATAGTTTTACAGCTCACAGGATTTAAAGTGGTATGCAAATGAGAAGAAGTTATAAGGATATAAAGATTTCTATGCTTCAGAACCCCATCCACTTTCTGGTCTGCTTACCAAGTCTAGGTGATGTTATGGTATTTACATTGATCTTCTCATTGCAGGGCTGAAGGTGGCATGGCCTATATGCTGCAGGTTTTTCTGAAGAGAAACATTCATTTCCATGTCTTCCTGTGATCTTATGCATGCACTGGATAACACGAGACTGCATTCCTTTGCCACAGGTAATTGAGCACTAGCAAAGATATAAGATGTATTAAGAGTGCTTTTGTCGTTTTCTTTTCGTGGATGTAAGTCATCTTTTAAAGATAGTCCTCAAGAATTAGACAGGAACAACAATCCAAAGTTGATGCAAAACGTGAATCATTCTCACAAATTCTGCTGAAAATCTGACTGTCCCATAGCCAGTTTTGAGCATTGAAAGACATTGGAGTAGAAAGATGGCTAAATAAAGTTAGAGAGTGTGACTTGAAAGGAAATGCTTGGACAGCCAGTTTTCAAAGTTTTGCAACCAGATTTGCAAGAAGTAATTATTCATTATTTATTACACTTTAGTCGTTGATGTTGAAATGTTAGCATATGATCAATTATGGCACTTAAATCCTTTATTTTTGCTCTGATCTGAAAGTATTAATCAATAGTGTATATATATATATATATATATATATATAAAATTTTATAGATGGTTTATCACCCTGATGAGATTGTTGAAATAACAACTACTTATTAGTAAACTAGATGACATTCATTCTAAAAGTAATGAAAATATCTGACAATCTGGATTTGCTAATAAATGCACTTTTATTTTTCTCTCTGCTGGTACTGGGGCTTGAACTTAGGACCTGAGTGTTGTCCCTTAGTTTTTTGTTTTTTTTTTTTCCTTTTTTTGCTCAAAGCTGATGCTGTATCACTTGAGTCACAGTTCCACTTCTGGCTTTTGGTAGCTAATTGGATATAAGAGTCTCACAGTCTTTTCTGCCCAGACTGGCCTTGAACCACGATCCTCAGATCTCAGCCCTCTGAGTAGCTAGGATTATAGGTGTGACCAGTGCCTGGAAAAATGCACTTTTAATAGATTTCTTGCAGCCAAATATAGTTTGTACAACCTTTTGCAGAGAAGAATATACTTAATGTGCAACAGTCTTATTATAGAAGCTTCATGCTTCCATATATGTCATTAGAATTATTTGGCTGAGAAAATACACTTGTTTTATAATCCCAAAACTATATGTAAGACAGGGAATTTGCTTGTGCTTCTGAAAATGACTGTTTATCAGGCATATTCTTCTCTATGCAATAAAGATTTACCCATATTTGATTAAGCATATTTAGCAAAATAGAACTATTTGAACAAATGATATCACTGTATGTTATTCTAATTCAAAGTAGAAAAATGCTTTGTTTTCCTTTATGACAGAAGATTTGAACTCAGACCTCAGAGTTTTAGGCAGTGCTTGAATTCTGTTCCTGGACCCTTTCAGCTTTAGTTATTTTTCAAGTAGAATCTCAAGTTTTTGCTTAGGGTATGCCTCAGACCACAGTCTTCCTACCTACCTCCCGCCTATCTAGAACCAAAAGCATATGTCATTATGCCTGGCCTATTAGTTCTCTTTTTTGCCTAGGTTGGTCTCAAACCTCAGCTTTCTAAAATTTTCTTCTCTGCATTTACCAAGTCAGTATTAGGACTGATTTCTCTTCGCTGTAAGTTCTTTGCTTATTCTGGACATGTGTCTCATTTTTTTACATATATATTCTGAATCCCCCCCCCCCCCATAAGCCACTAGCTTAGTCTACTGTTGTCAAATTTATCTTTAATACTTGCTTTCTATAGAATCCCACTCATCTGAATATATGTTCTTATTTTATTTTTACATACGGACTCTCCATTGACAAGTATCTTTGGTTATTGATTTCCCCATTACCTACAAGATAGGTAATTTTATTTTTGCCTTTTTCTACCCCTTCAAGCTTTTTCTGTAATGTAAATTTATCATGTTCACATAATTTCTATCCATACTTGTCCTCATATCATGCTTCTCTTCATTAGGCTCCATCTCTTTTCCAGACATAGTCTCAAATTCTACCTTTTCCCATAAAGGCTTGCATATCATCCCAACTAAGTATGCATGTTAATGCATAGTTAATGCATAGTTTAAACCATGAATCTGTATACTGAGAGCATACTCCCAACCATGTGGAGATTCCTAAAAACAGATTTGATGGCAAGTAATTTCTAAGTCAATAAACTCTTCAGGGATCTGAGAGTCTTCAGTTAATAAAAACCAATCAACTTGATTATACTCTGTGGTCAGGGTTGGGAAACTACTGACCAAAAGTACTTGCTCTGCATTTAACATAGACCAGATTGTGTGGTTTCTTATTTTTCAGTATTTCCTTTTAATGCACACAGTTTGTATCTTGGTAGATAAAATTAAGCAAATAAAACCAGATTTATTTTCATGCCATTTTAAATTCAAAGAAAATTCCACATTTCAGGTATGACAGAAGCTTGCCATGAAAGAATGGGATTTTACATGCTATCACTAAAATGATTCTACAGATAGTTGAGCTTATTGTTTGTATGTTGAAGATGGATTTGCACTATGTTGTCCAGGCTGACCTCAAGGAGTCCTATTGCCACAGTATCTGAATAGCTGAGACTACATGTACGCAATGTTACTTTAACATTTTATTTCGTAAACATGTATGCACAATGTTCAATTTGTACCTGATGGACTACCAGTTTTCAGCAAATAGAGATAAAAAATCCTCATAATTATATATTACTATAGAATTGGCATTTTCCTTTCAGTAAAATTTAAATTTAAAACTACTATGAGAGGAGTAACTAATATGGCTTAAAAAATTTTTTTTTCATCTTAGGTTAGTTGTGGTGGCTCATGTCATAATCATAGTTACTCAGGAGGTTGAGATCTGGGGATTATGGTTCAAAGCAAGTCAGGCTGGAAAGTCTGCAAGACTCTTAATACCTACCTAAGCACTAAAAAAACCCCCAAAAAACACAAATCAAAAGGCCATTGGAAACTGCTAAGGCTCAAGAGGTAAAGCAATAGCCTTGAGTAAAAAAGCTCAGGGTCAGCTGCCAGGCCCTGAGTTCAAGCCTCCAGAGAGGTACTAAAAACAAACAAACAAACAAACCCTGTCATCTTAAAATCAATTTATGCAATATACAATGAATCTAATTATGCCAATAAAGACATCATGCTTTCTTAGAAAATATTTTGGAAAAAAATGAAATAGTTAAGCTGAAACACAAAAGAGGGTAAGATTATATAAAACAGCATGCTTGTATGTACTCCTAAAATTCTGCATATTTTAAAAACAATCACAATATTTGTAAAACCAAAAGAATACTAGAAACTTTTTAGAAGAGAATGAGTTAACTCATATGAGAAAAGGAAAATTCTCAATTGTATTTCAGAGATATTCAATAATCAGTCAGAAACTATTTGTGATAATATCTATTAACCATATAAAATCAACATAGAGGACATGAACCAATCAAAGTAACACACCATTTTCAGCCTTGACAAAAATGAAATAAAATAGTTATATGTGTATTATACAATGTATAATCTTAGCTAATATATACCTGGGTATATATATATGTATATAACATATATACATATATATGTATATACATGTATATAGGTATATATACATGTGTGTGTGTGTGTATATATATATATATATATATATATTACCAGAAAACAATGGAAGTTCTGTAGTTTGTCTAAAACAGTATCATTTCTGCTCTTGACAACAGTAGAATATATTTTAATATTAAATTGTTTTTCATTTTCTGCAGATTGTAATTTTCACTAAACATCTTATTAATAAGACACTTACTATTAAGTATTTTCTTTATAAAATACAAGTTGGTAAAAACTTTATTACAAATATGTGAAAAGTAACCAGATATTTGAAATGGAACAATTGAAATCCTAAGATACCTTCTAAACTAGTTCTTACTTTAGTATAGAAAACAATATTGAGATTTCTTTGTTGCTTTGTATGTCCCTCCCCCACGGTATAACCCCTGCTTTCATTGTATTTGATGTTGATATAATTTGTGGAGGGGAAGGGAAAAACAAATAATTTAAATAGGGATATAGGTGGACCCATTGCAACAAGGAGATGTAGAAGTCGTTATGTCAAAAAACGAACTTTACAACTTTTTTTGTGGGGGGGACGGAGGGGGGGAGATAGGAAGGGATGGGAAGAGGAAACAAAGGAGGAGGCAACAATGCTTGATAAGAAATGTACTCATTATTTTGCCCATCTAATTGTAACCCCTCTATACGGTATTTTCACAATAAGTAAATAAAAAAAATAAACAACCCCCCCCAAAAAACAATGAGATGTACAAGTCGTTATGTTGAAAAACGAACTACACAACTTTGGGGGAGGGGATAGGAAGGGGAAACAATGGAGGAAGCAACAATGCTTGATAAGAAATGTACTCAATACCTTGCCCATGTAATTGTAACCCCTCTCTGTATGGTATTTTCACAATAAAAAAAAAAGAAAAAAAAGAAAACAATCTTGAATTGTTGGCTATTTTGTCAATGACATTGTTATGATTGAAAACAGACAGACATTAAAAGAAAAAGCAAATATTCTGGCTTGGAAATTAGAAGACCTAACTTTTAATATTGCCTACAGCAATGAATATCTGGAATTTATTTTTCCTTTTTGTTGTGTAATGCATTGAAGTAGGTCATAGCAACAGATTCAGGTCTAAATTACTATGGAGGTAAAAAGTCCCAGTAATTTATTATTGAATGTCATCATTCTTGGTCAATTTTCAAGTGGCAAAACTGTCTAAAGATTAAATTCACTAGCACATTATTTACTGTGATACATAAATAACAGGAGTATGACATATATTCTGTCAAACAATATCCAAAAATTGTAATTTATTTGAATGTCTCTGAATTCTTCACCATGTTTTGAGGTTTTCAAATATTTTCTGATTCCCTATTATGTTAAAAAATAAAAAAATCAGATTACTTATACTGTGAATATACTGTCTTATTCAATAATTCTCATTAACAAATCACAATGATATACAATAGGTGGTAGAATGCTAATCGCTTCAGAAGATGGAAGCAGAATACTAATCTCTGTGGAAGCTTACTTTACTTTTAACCAATTATTTTGTATGTTAGTAGGTTACATTACAACATCATTGTTGGGTTTTTGTTTGCTCTTGTTTTTGTCTTTTTTTCCAGTACTGGGGCTTAACCTTAGAACCTGGCTGCTGTTCCTTAGTATTTATGCTGCACCACTTGTGCCACAACTTCACCTCTGGCCTTTTGCTCATTAATGATAAAAATCTCACAGACTTACCTGCCCAGGCTGGCTTTGACCCATGATCCTCAGGTCTCAGACTCTTGAGTAGCTAGGATTAAAGTCATGAGCCACCAAAGGCTGACTCACTATTGCTTTCTGATGAAAGGAAACTAGAAATACTACTTTTGAGAGCTTTTACTCTACACAATGCTAGCATTATTTAGTATTTCTTACATGTTAGGAACTTGTGTTAGAAGTTACAATATTTCACATGACACCCAATAGTGCTATCATTATCCTTCTTAAACAGGTGAGAAAATAGAAAATACAATAATTTAAACAACTGGTCCAATGTTTTGCATCTAAGAAGTACTAGAATTGGAATATCAACTTAATCATAGGAATTCAGCTTTAAAGCTTAAGCTACATTTGATACCTTGTGATTGAAAATGGTTTTATGTTAGATAACTTTTTATTCCTATCTTTCTATTAAATTAAGCAGTGAACTAGAAGGCTGTTTTGGGGTTTTGTTATAATGTTGACTGAGTGTATAAGATAAATTCTTTACCTTAAGGGTAATTCACATGAATGGCTCATGTTTAGATACAGTGACCATATCATGTGTTTCCCAAATCAGGACATTGTAGAAAAAGATATTAATATTAATTATTCACAGACTATCTGCCTGAACAAACTTGAGGAAATTAAGTCATATAGTTAACAAACAGCCAACTAAGAGATTTATGCTTTAGAAAATAAATGTAACACATGAATATGTGAAATACTGATAAATCCCAAGCATTGTCTAATATGCACTTTATAAATGGAAAGAATGAGGTATGTAGAAAATATTTTACTTGTTCATTCAACAAATATTTATTAATGTTGACAATGTGCCAAGCATTCTTCTGGACATTCATTATGAAAGAGTCCACAAAATAGACAAGACCATAACCACACCACTCTATGGGACATGCTTTTTTGTGGCCAATCAGGGAACAGGAGAAAGAAACTGGAGTAAAATATGCCCAAATTTTTAGATATTAACAGGCACTATGAAGCAAATTAAATGTGATTCCTAATTCTGTGTTGCTTCTGAGTTGCATAGACTATGAGATTCACCAGATCTATTTCCATGCTAACGTTTTATACTTGTCCCACAAGCACTCGTCCTGCTTTTGTTTTTGTTTTTTTTAAATTTACAGTAACAGCTATGTTTGAATGGAGACTCTGTGTCTATTAATTCTTTCATTGTAAAAATAAGGATTTGTTGATGTTTTTCAAAGTGAATAAGGGAAACTAGAACTCCTGGCAACAGGTCAAAACTGTCCAATTAAAAATCCAGAACCATAACATTTCAAAAAAGGAGCTGATAAATGGGATTACATCAGACTTACAAGTTTCTGCATAGCAAATGACCTTACTAATAAGCTAAATAGAAAAATCACAGAGTAGGAGAATATTTTTTACCAGCCTAATATCCAAAATATACTTGGAGCTCAGAAATTTGGACTAAAAATACTCAAAGAAACAACAACTCAGATATTAAATGGGCTCATGATTTAGAGCGATTTAGACATCTAGAAGAAATAAATATGGCCAATAGACACATGAAGAAATGTTCAGCATCTCTGGTCATATAGGAAATGCAAATAAAAACCACACTATGATAACAATTCACCCCAGTTAGAATGGCCATTATCAAGAAAATTAGCAATAACAAATGCTGTTACGGATTAGGCCAAAAGGAAACTCTATTACACTGTTGGTGGGAACGGAAGCTTGTTCAACCAGTCTGTAAAGAATTATGGTGGGGGGACTGGGAAAGTGGCTCAGTGGTAGAGCACTTGCCTTGCATGCCTGAGGCCCTGGGTTTGATTCCTCAGACCATATAAGCAAAAAGAAAAAAGCCGGAAGTGGCGCTGTGGCTCAAGTGGTAGTACTCTAGAGCCGAAGAGCTGAGGGCAGTGCCCAGACCCAGAGTTCAGGCCCTATGACCGGCCCCCCCCCCCCAAAAAAAAAGAATTATGGTGGGTCCTCAAAGAACTAAACATAGAACTAAACATAGAAACCAGCAATTCCACTCCTGGGCATTCATTCAATAGAGCACAAACTAGGATACACTAAAGCCATCACCACAACTACTTGAAGAAAATAAAAATATATTTAAAAATACTATCTTAAAATTAAAGCTATTGTTGCCTCTTGGAAAACATAACTCATAAGAAAAAAAGAAAGAAATATATTGATGTTAGGATGAAATATATTGTCAAGAAGAAAATTTAGATTTTACTTTAATCATATTATTTTGAAAATACGCATCAACATAATAACCAAATCTACTTATTGTTATTTTAGGAATATTCCATATTTGTACATTAAATCATAATTTGAGGTAATATATACATGGAAAAATAGTTCCATATCTATTCTTAAATAATTGTGCTAAACTTAATTGCTGAAATGTTAGTTTCTAACTTTCATTTCAGGACTTCAAAATAGTCACACATATTTTAGTTACTTGTCACTGTATATATTTATATTACTTAGATTACTTAGATTTCTGAGTCACTTGGGAGATTATAGTATAAGGATAGTTATATATTTGGATTATATAATCAGCTAGTTTATTTTGCACATGTTAAGCACAATCCTACAGGAACTGCTAAACTGTTCAAGCTGGAATCCTGTAAAATGTCATCTTAAAAGATTTTGCCAAAAAGGCAGAAAACTCATAATAAAAGTATCACTAAAAGTATTTATTTAAATAATTAGTAGACTAATGAAAAGCAACTAAACAATGTTTGGTCTTTTTATGAATTCCTTACAAATGAAAAAAAATCCCTTCTGTGTATTTAGGAGTTAAAATAATAATTCTCACGCTTGGCCAGCACAGAGGTTACCCAAAATTCCTTACCTCTGGCCTGTGCCAAAGATATATATTTTGGAGAGAATGTGTGTTCTGTAGGCCAACAGCTTAGGAAGATTCTGTAATACTTTCCTCATTTCCAGCTGTTCTCTATAAGAAATAGGAATTCCTAAATTAAGGGAAAACTGTCACTGGCAGAGATCAAATTGATTTTTCCTCTGCCAGTATTATAAACAATATTACAGGATCTGATATAATCTAAAACAATAAGTGCCAGTTAGTAACTAGGTTAATAGGCCTAATGTGGTTAATTTGTCATTGGGAATAAATGGGTTATTTAAAAGTGGTTTAATAAGATTAAAGTAGTGTTCACAGTGGAGAGTGGCTCTCATAGGGAAACTAAATGATGACTTCTACTGGAAATTATTAGCACAACATTCCTATTCATTTATGTATATGTTTATCCATTCTACCTTTCAACCTGTTAATAAAGTGTGTGTGAAACAAGAACAAAGAAGCAATGTTGACTTTTTTTTTTAAGATTTAGCAATTATTCTGGTCAGGGTTTCATTGTCTTTTTAAAACAGTTTGTCTCACTTATATAATTCATGGTTTATGGAATCTAATCCATTCCTAGAAGTGAGCCATTTGAGGGTGTTTTCTCTGTGTGCTTTATTCATTTCTTTTTGAGCTATTTTATTTTTCTCATTTGTTATAATGTTCATACCCCTCTGCTGTCTTTAGTGAAAATGCTGGCTTATATTAACTATATGTAAATAAGTCAAGACAGTGTGTATAATGAAGTTAAATTGCTCCTGGATAATTTAGAGAGAGTTGAATATGTTATAAGAGGACTGTCAAAATAATTTAAATAATTTTATACTGGAATAAATATTGATCAGTACAACAGTGGAAGAAATTATAAAGTAGTAGGCTCAATTATACTAGAACTCATCCTACAAATTGCTGAGTGTTACAGAAGTTTGTTCCCCACCCACCGCCCTGCCCCCTGCCAAAAGGTCACCTGTGTGCATGGGTTTATTTACTAGAACAGCATTTCGACAACTTAGGCATTTGATTTGGTCCTTGAGGACATGGATGGCTGGAAGGATGTTCTGTGAAGGAAGAGTCCTACAAAGACAAAGAGACTGTAAAAGTAACAATTTCCCATATCTAAGCTTAATATACACTTGAGTAGATGAAGGTAAGGGAACACTTACTAAGAGACAGAGTAGGTTAAAATATGGAAGTTCACTAGGTAAGGTGAAACTCTCTAGGAGTGATGGTATGCCCAGTGGGGATTCTCTAGAAACATCTATTCTGCAGATTGAACAATGAGATCATCTCTTGTGAATCATGGTTCTGAAAGAGTAGCAGAGGGGAAGGAAAGCGTTATCTGAAGCACCACTGGTGATGGATAAAAAGAGAATGAACTTTAGTATTATATTGAGACTGTCTAGTAACTAAGACAAAAAGTGCCAAGGAGAGAGTCTAGCTTGGGCAGCTGGGAGAATGCTATTGACATTTTAATTATTTTTAGAAAAAAACCCGAAGGTGTGCTAGGATTTCAGGAGACAAAATAAAGAAATGTGGGTTAAAGAGACAAAATTCAAGTAGCCACTAGATTTTTTTTGGGGGGGTCCGGTCGTGGGGCCTGAATTCTGGGCCTGAGCACTGTCCCTCAGCTCTTCAGCTCAAGGCTAGCGCTCTACCACTTGAGCCACAGTGCCACTTCCGGCTTTTTTCTTTTTGTTTATATGGTGCAGAGGAATCGAACCCAGGGCCTCAGGCATGCAAGGCAAGCGCTCTACCACTGAGCCACCTTTCCAGCCCCCTAGCCACTAGATTTTTAATGCCCTGCTTTTCTAACTAAGTCAGCTCTAATTTGAGTTGAGGATATAGACAGAGGACTCTCGAAGCTCTAATTCAGCTGTTCTATTTCTCCTTTCTTTCCTGCTCCTCAATTAACCTTCTCACATTTTTCAGTTCCCCTTGCCAGCAGCTGTATCTTCTCCAGTATGTCTTTTTTTTTTCGGGGGGGGGGGGGGTGGTCTCATTGTCCCCAGCTTGTCTTTAATGGTGGGAGTTTCCTGATCTGCAGCTTCTCCGCCAAGAGTCGCACCCTCCCCAGACACAATTACTTTTTGAAAATTTCCCATCACCTAGAGGTTAATGACACAGAATTTATATTTCCGTCACATACTTCTCCTCTGATATGCCCATAAGATATCAGTGTGTACCCTTTATGAGCACATGAAAGTTCAAAATGGAACTCAGAATCCATTCTTTACCTAAGGTTTACACTAGCGGCTTTAGCCAGAAGAATAAACCTGAGATCTCCTTAGCACTTTCATGCTGTCTTTTCCTGCTACAAGTTCTGTTCCTCTTAACTTCATAAAAATTTCTCAGTCCTATACATTCTGCGTCTTTTCATTGACACTACTATTTAAATAGTATTTATACACCTATGTGCATACGACTCTATGCTAAGAACTTGTCTTGAATTACTTCACTTAGATCCATTAACTTTTTGAACAAAAGAATCAGAATTCAAACAAAGCTGTATGACTCTACTACCTCACCTCTTCTTTTTTTTTTAATTGTCAAGGTGTTGTACAGAGGCATTACAGTTACATAATTAAGCTAATTAATTCTTGTTGAACTTGTTAGACCTTCCCTCATTTTTCTCTCACTTTTCAACCCCCCTTCAATCCCCCCCTCAAGTTGAACAGATAATTTCCAACATATTATCTTGTGTATATCGCTGTTAGTTCCTCCCTTGTCCTTTGTCTCACCATTCTGTTGTTCTCCTTCTCTTCCCTAATTCAGATAAACATCTACAATACCCACGGTACCAAAATCAAATACAGTGACATAGGGGACAACCCACAGGTGGAAGAACACACAAAAGAAACAAGAAATTACATAATACAGTAAAAACAACAGCAAGGAATAACCTCTTATGTCCATGTGTTGGAATTCATTTCACTTAGCATCATCTTATATGGTCATATGTACATCACTATTGAGCTTTTCTGCTCATCTGCTAAGATTATCCTAACTATTGAAAATAAGGGAAACCATGGAAACTATGTTTCTTTGGGTCTGGCTTACACAGCTTCTTCAGTAAATAGTATTGGAAAAATTGGTTAAACACCTGTAGAAAACTAAAGCTAGATCCTTATATATCACCCTGCACCAGAATCAACTCCAAATGGATCAAAGACTTTGAGGTAAAAGACACTCTGAAAACATGACAGGAAGGAACAGGAGAAACTCTAGGGCTCCTCGGCACAGGTCTTTGAACAAACACCCAGAAACACAACAGGTAAAAGAAAGGTTGGACAAATAAGACTGCAGGAAACTGCAGAACTTTTGCATGGCGAAGGACATAGCTAGTAAGATCAATAGAAAGCCCATGGATTGGGAGAAGATCTTCACTAGCCATAAAACAGACAAGAGCCTCATATCTAAAATATACTTAGAACTCAAAAAATTAAATCCGTCCAAAACAAATCCTCACAGAAACAACTGCCCCATTAATAAGTGGGCTAAATACTTAAAGAGAGATTTCTCTGAAGAGGAAATAAGAATGGCCAATAGACACATGAAGAAATGCTCAACATCTCTGGCCATAAAAGAAATGCAAATGGGTGGGGGGGGGGGGGAGGGAGGATGGGAAGGGATGGGAAGGGTAAACAAAGAAGGAGGCTACAATGCTTGATAAGAAATGTACTCACTATCTTGCCCATGTAATTGTAACCCCTCTGTACAGTATTTTCACAATAAAAAAAATAATAAAAAAAATTAAAAAAAGAAATGCAAATCGAAACAACGTTGAGATTCTACGTTACTCCAATTAGAATGGATAAAATAAAAAAATTCAATAACAACAGATGCTGGAGGGGGTGTGGATGAAAGGGACACACTACTGTACTGTTGGTGGGATTGTAAACTTGTTCAACTATTCTGGAAAGCAGTGTGGAGGTTCCTCAAAAGACTAAATATAGAGCTTCCTATGACCCAGCAATCCCACTTCTGGTCATTTACCCAAATGACCACAAACAAGGCCATACTAAAGCTACCACCACAATTATGTTTATTGCAACATTATTCACCATAGCTAAGATATGGAACCAATCCAGTAGACATCCTTCAGTAGATGAATGGATCAAAAAAATGTGGTGTACATACACACACACACACACACACACACACACACACACACACACACACACACACACACACAAAACTTGCGGGCAGGGATTGGAGGGAAAAGCTGAGAGAGTGTGAGGGAAGGAGTCATATTGTCCAAAACAAAATAAACTTGTTGTCCAACTTATGTAACTGTAACCACTCTCTATAATAACCATACAAAAAATTTAAAGAAGAAGCTGAGTAAGCATAAGTTTCTCCTTTGGCACCATATGTCTTCTCCATGCTTTTTATTTACTTACTTATTTTATTTACTTTTATTTACTTACTCCATACTTCTTATTTACTAGTAAGTTTTAGAAAAATTTATCCCTATTATCTGTAGATATTTTAAAAACTACTGCAATCCACTGTAGATACTATGAATTGAATATCTCATGATTCAAGGAACTTGTTAGTATGGGTTAGTTCAAAATTTCTGTTGTCCTAATTCAACAAGGATGGTGAATGTTCATGCTTTAAAACTCAAGCCACTATCCTTGGTTTCTTTCACTGATTGGTCTAACGATAATTGTGGGGGGGAGGCGGGGTGTGTCAGGGGCTTGAACTCAGGGCTGTGCACTGTCCTGAACTCTCTGCTCTTCAAGGCTGGCACTCTACTTCTTTGATCCCCAACTCCACTTCCCATTTTCTGGTAGTTAACTGGAGACAAGAGTCTCATGGACTTTCCTGCCCAGAGGCTTTGAACTGCAATTCTCAGATCTCAGCCTCCTGAGAAGCCAGGATTACAGGCGTGAACCACCAGCACCTGACAACAATGATGTTTTCAGTGAAATACTTTTATAATTGTTTATAGGACATCTGTTCAACAGTTCTATGTGATAGTTTATAGTTATAAAAATAATAAAGTTATATATTTCAAATATTGACTGATTGGTAGAAGCAATTAGAAAATAATCTTAAGTAGAAATGCCAGCTAAGACTAGCTGGGTTCAGAAGAGCTCTCCAAGATAGAGATAATGTACAAATTTCCTACAGCTAGAAAAAACTGTATAGCACCAGCATTTGAAGTAAGAATAATGTCATATGAGTTCACCCAAAATGTATTACATAAAATATCATCTACCTACATCCTCTGAAAACATTACCTTTGGTAAAACCAAAAATGAAAAGAAAAATACTATATTTCCTGTCTATAATTTACCAAATATAGAAAAGTGTTAAAAATATCTGAAACTTCTAAAAGCAAATGAGCAAAATTACTCATTTTAATTTACATCAGGATTTCTCAGACCTGGAGACCATTCATCCCTGATGACAGAACTTTGGAAATAGAAGTCTTTTAAAGATCTCTTAAATTAATATAAATTTAGTCTTATGTAAGCAATGACATTTATATCTTTCATATGACCTGATTCAACTTAATAATTGTACCTACTTTACAGTCTAGTTTTTAAAAATTTATTCTCATTTTACTCATTACTATTATTCTCTAGTTTTAGTTGATGCTTAATATTTCTATTTTATATTCTCCTACAATAAAGGTAATTATACTGCAAGATAAATAAATTGGTTATTTGCTGCTAAATTATTTATTTTTCAATGGGAAATCTTAACAAGATTTATATTATTTATATTAAAACAATACCTGTATATATTCTCTTAGATGAATTTTGAAAACCTCTGAAAGATGATTGTAATTGGGATGGACTTTATGACAACATTGAGTCAATCCATGCATGTAGAAACATGAAGGGGCAGCAAGAAATCTTTGCTTAGAATTACTGAAACTGAGTGAAAAAAAAAACACTGGAGTGCAGCGGTGTGTGATTCAGAAGCTTATGTTATCTGTGTTTGAATGTGTAGCTAGTGGGAGTGCATATGAGTCCCTGTGTTCAATTCCAGCAACCATTGTCCTCCAAAGATACATACTTTATTTCAGAGCGCCATTCTGTTTATTTTATGATGTGCTGGGATCAAACCTACGGTTTTGAAGTTAGGAAAGCACTCTAGCATTGAGACCTACATGTGCAGCACAAACAATATTCTTGATGGTCATATCAAGGTTTATTTCTTTTAATTTCCCACAAAGACTCAGAGATTTCCTTCAGTTAGAAGAAATGCCTTGTGATAATTCTTAAATTCTTACCCATGCAATAAGTCACAAGCAACACTGTCAATGTTAATTTTAAGGAAAGTTAAGCTTCTGTACAGAAAATAGAAGGCAGATGATCAGACTACAGAATCTGTGAGCCTGTTAGTTCAATTTTTTAGTGCTTCATACTCCATGGTTTATCTCTCTAAAAATCCACCATAACTAAAATAAGACATTATTTTTTCAAGAGACTTGAAAAATTATGCAAATCAATGACTTATTGACCACAGGCCTATTTAGATACAAGTAGGGCTTAAAAGTGATAGCATAATAAATCTTCCATTTTCCTTCCTAGATTTAAATACATCAGTAAATAGTATTTTGTGAAATTATTGTTTCTATTGTTTTACATTTGTTATTTTAACAATTTAACACAGAGACACTTTAAAGTTATAGTGCTTGATTATAGAAAGTATACTTTTAGAAAGATCTGGTACGATTTATTTGATTACTTTATACATCTTATCTTTGAACTTCTTTAAAAATAGGTTAACAATATAAATAATATGAATGCTAATTTTTTACAATATTTAAGAATCTATAGGATAATAAATCAAGTGGAATTTTATAGCATCAGTTATAATATGGTTAAGGAAATTATTTTTGTTGGGTGCTGGTGGCTCATACTTGTAATGTTAGCTAATTAGGATTGTGGCACAAACCAGGGCAAAAAAGTCTGAGAGGTGTTAGAATGCCAACCATTAGAGAATAAAAATGAATAGGAGCATATGGTGCCGAGTTAGTTTTTGTATTAGTGTTTACACACAAAAAAAGCATTATTTCTGCTAGAAATAATTCAGATGTATGAAGGCCTTTCATAGTTTCAAAAATAAACTCACGAAATCAATATTTTCTTTTTAGCTTACAACATGGTCCCCAAGATACAGAAAAATTATAAAACACCATTTTAAGGTTGATAACTAGATTTATAAGCACAGAAAATTTTAACTGAAGATAATAATCAAAGTAAGAGGAATTCACTTTTTTGCATGTGATTTTATAATTAGAAAGCTTGCTTTAATTACATATTTATGCACCTATTCATTTATGTATTTCCATTTCCATTGCTGGAGATTAAACCTAGGCCCTGTGCATGCTAGGCAAGTGTTCTCTACCAGTTGAGTTTTAACTCTAGCCTGAAATTATGCATTTAGAGAGACACATTTCCCTATCCAATAGTTACCTTATTTTTAAGTTCTTTATAGCTCTAATTCTTATCTTATTCAACTGAGCAAACTGAGTATGCCAGATAAGTTAAAAGTGACTCATCGTGTTTGAAGTTTTTCGTCTATCCACATTTACATAAACACATACTCAAGGAGCTGTACAAACTAAATCATGCAAAATGATTTACTGTGTTTCTAGATTTATTTTGGATTACTTCATCTCAAAACGACTCATATTCATAGTCCAAACACCTATTAATAATGTCCTAACTTGATATATGGCCCAAACTATTTATCGTCCATATTTTACAGGATGGAGTAAGTATGAATTGAATCTAAAAGTAGATCAGGAAAAATTAGAGACTCAGAGATGTCTTATCATTAAAATTCAGTTGAATAAAAAAATCAATAATTGATATGGGGACAAGTTAAATCTATAAAATCTTCCAAAAAAGCATCAAATTTTACATAACAGATAGATGAAATAATGCTTTCATTTGCTCTTTTGTCCTTCAATAATGCAAACCAGAAGTCGTAGAAGTTCAAATAAAGGCAAGAAGGTCAAATTCAAGCAGAAAATATGTCATTTTATTAAACACAAGGAACTGCATTATTTTTCAATCCAGTATTCCACACTTAGGACAGCTTTCATGAGTGAATTCAGATTTATGTTGCTGAGAAACATGTGGGCCATGTCCTGTTCCCCTGGAAAGTTCTTCAGACTAATCCTATCAGAGATATAGTAAGAATCTGACGTCCAATTGTGTCAGTGGTGAACCCAAGCCAGAACAAAGCAGCCGTACTCTGTGTCCTATTTTTTTTTTGCCAACTTTCCAGCCTCTATGAAGTAAACATGAACAATGTTCAGCATAGCCTGCATTACATCTACTTAGAAATCAGAGGGAAAATCTTTATAGCAGCTTTGTTCCAGCATACTAAATGTTTTTTCTGGTCTCAGTCTGTGAGTCTTTCTTCTACAGTTTACAGAAAACTCTCTGAAACATAAATACTAGAAAATATGTTGCCTGGTAGAAATACAGTGAATATAGGTTAAGGTATAAGCCATCTTCTTAGTGTGAATCTCTTAACATTACCTTCTCCCAATAATGTACTCTTAGGCAGTAAGAGAACTGAATATAAAATGTTCTCTACTTTATTCTCTGAGTGATACATTGTTATTATCAAGGGAAGTTTGAATATTCAGTATTAGATTATATAGACAATATCTTAAGTATTCCCAATTTAAGTGAATCCATGGCTTAATATTAGATGCACTGACTGATTAAATTATATAAGTAAAATTTGAGTGAAGTTGATAGATGAACTCATCTATCACCCTCACAGGAGCTCCAAAATCCATTCACAGCTGTTCACATCTATTTCTGTTCCAGGGACAAAGATGATAGAATAGGAGAACTATGTATTTTCTCTGTCCCTGGATACTATCATCACTGAAAGTTAATAATCACAGCATTATTCTTTTTGTCTGTAATTATTTTGGGATGGTCTCCATTTCAACAGAAAAGCAGTATCTCAGAAGTATCAAAGGAGGAATGAAATCAATAAAATTCACATGGAGCCACTGGTTTTAATTTGTGCACAATGTTGTTTAATTTTGTAATGCCAAGACCTCAAAAGTAAAGAAGAAAATATCTTTATGGGAAAGAAGACATAGTTATCTCAAAAAATTGGGGGAAACTAACAAATTTACAACACACCATATTTTGTAAATAAGCAAAGAAAGAAGCAGGCACAGAGAGGCTCATAGAGTCTGTACTGCAGCTAGAGAGCTGTATAGTAATAAAAAAAAATTAAACCAAATCACTCCAAATACACTTAAGAATTACATATATAATTGAAATACATTTGAAAAGTACGTTTTGAATTTAGAGTAAAAACAAAATCAGCATTCTTGATGAACTTCCCTATCTATCTATCTATCTATCTATGTATCTATCTATCTATGTATCTATCTATCTATGTATCTATCTATCTATGTATCTATCTATCTATGTATCTATGTATCTATGTATCTCTATCTATCTATCTATCTATCTATCTATCTATCTATCTATCTATCTATCTATCTATTGCCACATATTTGGGCTTGAGCTCAAGGTCTCACGCTCCATTGGCCTGCTTGCTCACCATTTGTGCTCTATCATTTGAGCCATACTTCTAACTTGGCATTTTAGTGATTATTTTGGAGATGGAGTTTCTTGGACTTTTCTACCTGGGCTTGCCTTGAAACACAATCACCCCTCCAAATCTCACCTCATGAGTATCTAGGACTACAGGTGTGTACCACTGTTGTCTATATATTTAGTTTTCTAAAATAAGAGGCTATAAAATGAGAGATCATCAGATAGAAACACTTCATTAATTAAAAGTAATACTAGGGGCTGGGAAGGTGGCTCAGTGGTAGAGTGCTTGCATTGCATGCATGAGGGCCTGGGTTTGAATCCTCAGCACCACATACGCAGAAAAAGCTGGAAGTGGCGCTGTGGCTCAAGTGGTAGAGCGCTAGCCTTGAGCTGAAGAGTTGAGGGAGAGTGCCCAGGCCCAGAGTTCAGGCACCACGACTGGCCAAAAAAACAAATAAAAAGTAATACTATTTGTCATGATAACAAGCTACCCTATCCCTGTTTCCTTAATAAGATCCTCTATTATGTTAAATATCACAACAAAACTAGGATCTTCTGGTTTTGTAAGTAAATGTTTGGGTTTTGTAGTTGAGCTGGGATTAATATTTATCACTGTTAGTACTTTTATTAGCAAGGTTGGAAAAATAGAGCTCATTTATTGCAATGGTTTTTAAGCTTTTCTTCGTCTTTGCCCTAGGGAATAATTATTTAAAGATATCCAGGGATGTGATGTATCTGGTAACTAGTAAGTGCTTATCTAGGATGCATGAAGCTCTCTGATTGATCCTCATCACCCAAGCATAAACTAGCAATAAAAATTGAAGAGAGATAACACACATTAGACATCAGCACACTCAGTTTACTGCAGCACTATTCACCATAGTCAGGGTATGGAATTCAGTCCAGATGTCCCACAATAATAGATGGATCAAGAAACTGTGGTATACATACACAATGGATTTTTTCTGATCCATTAGAAAAAATGATGTTATACCATTTGTAGGAAAATGGAAAGACCTGGGAAAAGTTATATTAAGTGAAGTAAATCAGGCCCAGAAAAAACAAGGATGCATATTTTCCCTTATATGTGGAAACTAGATTTAGCTTATAAACTTATATGTAAATATATTGGATGGTATGTAAGTATATACAAATCTATTAACTGAAATATGATAGATTCAAGGGACAGCTCAAATAGTGAAATTCCTTACAAAGGCAAAATCGAAGTTCAACAAAATAAATACCAGGAAGTGGATATTTGAAAGGGGTTGGGTGGGGTCAAGGGAAAAGGAATAAAGAGGAGAAGAGGGGAGAATGCACCAAGGATTCAAGGTATATCCTACAAAATTAAGAGAAGGGAAAGGATGAGTATGGGAGAGATGAGTGAGAATGTGTAGTGACATTAATCAAGGTATACTGTATTCATAAACGGCTTTGTTAAATGGCAACTCCTTTGTACAACTACCTAAAGGTAATAATAAAATGTAAAAAAAAAATGGGTAGAGTGGTAGCCGTGAGCTGAAGAGCTGAGGGACAGTGCCCAGGCCCAGAGTTCAAATCCCATGACAGACAAAAAAAAAAAAAAAAAAAAAGGAAAGATAGTGTTCAAACTTTACTATCAGAAATGAAATAAGGAAGAAATGAGTTACTACAAAGGAAAAGGATCAGGAGGCAACTTTGCCTCCCAGCTTTATCTATTGCTTTTTAAAATAATTTCCTCATCCTACCTTACATGTAAGAGATGAAAGGAGAATTAATACACATATAATTTGAAGACGCTCTTGTCTATTTCCCTTATCTTTTGATAGGGGATAAATATGTAAACATTCAATGGATTAACTTATTCTCTTATATAACACACTCATACAAACTGTCCTCCATCTCTTGAATTTCAAGCCAATGTCTTTCCCCATCATCCTAATTCACTGCTTTCCTTCAAATAAGGAAAACCATAAATCATGAACAAAACAGAAGTTAATTGTGGTTAGTTTGAAATTCTCTGCAGCCTGAAAGTTGCTTACTCTTAAAGATAAACTTTCTTAAGTGGTCCACTAGATAAAAGACTGCATGGTTGGAGTTAAATGTCTTACTGTAGTTAGGGGTAGTCTTAAACTGTGTACCAAGGTGTCCTGCAGAGCCCCAGTGAGAAATGGCTCATTACAGCAGACTCCATGAATAGGAGGTTACATTTGAAAAAGTACCAGCTCCTCTACACACAGGAGCAGCTGCATCTTCTTTACCCATTTATAAATTAAGAGAAGCTAGAGGATTTTTGTCTTCTAAGACAAGAATCTGTGATTCCATGATAATATATCACAACTGAATATATAGAATTATTAACTGATATTTACATTTCTGAAATCTAGAAGGTTAGAGCTAGTCTATTTTACCAAGATACCACTAGAAGTTTTTCTTAAAATAAAAGATTTTTAAAATACGTTATAGAGTAGATATGTTAATTTTTTCCACAGTCCAATTACATATGAGGTTCTACTTATGTAAATCTTTAGGAAACATTATTAGTATTGTGAAATACAACTTCCTATTCACTTATAACTGAACTGCATCCACTAAATTTGATTAAAGGACTTCGAGGATTCTGATTTTTCCAAAAATTAGAGGAAAACTATTGTCTTTTACCTATCAACATGTGAGTTCCCTTTGCTTGATTCTCTTGTTAACTTCTTTTTTTTAATTTTTAAATTTTTAATTTACTTAACTGATAACTTTTGTTCAGAAATATTTTGAGAAGTAAGGCCCAGTGATCTGTTGCTGCAATTCCAGCTATTTGAGAACTGCTATCAGGAGCCCGACAGTTCCAAGACCAGCTTGGGATACACCTTTACAAGTCCCCATCTCAGGAGGAAAAAAGCTGGGTGTTATGACATATACTTGTTTTCCTAGGTAATTGAGAGGCACAAATAGGAAGATCAGAGCCCAGAAGCCTGGGCAGAAATGAGCCTATATAAAACAAAACCAGCACAAAAAGGACTGGAGGTATGACCAAGTGTTAGAGTACCAACCTAACAAGCATGAGGTCCTGAGTTCAACCCTATGACTAACAACAAAATAACAACAACCTGACAACATAATAAGAAAATTAGCAATAAAACAATGGTAATAGCTATTATCAAATATGGTGGTAAATACAAGTTTTATTTTACTTAATCTTAATGCCATTCTAGAGAGTTCATGATCACAGGGAAATAAATTTAAGCCTAGATATAGTATATTCCCTGCTCATGATCTTTGTCTCTGCTCCTTGTTCCTCTTAAACTTCTTAGTATATGTATAGCACCTAGTAATGATGACATTATTAAAACTGATGAATGGAAACGGATGAGAAATTCTCACCTTAGACCAGTCACCCATCTGCCACACATAGCATTTTGAATAATCCTCACAATCTTCAGCCTCCCTCGGTCTGGTGGAGAGGACACATTTCTTTCTTGGGTTTGTACATCTCACTGTCCGATGACGAACACCTTTGCCACACTTGACTGAGCACTGAGATGAAAGGATCTGGATTCAGTTGGTGATTGAGATATGTACTATAAACTACATCATGTACTGCTTTTAAATTATTTCTCATAATCCCAGCACCAACATAAAAACCAGAGAACAGAAGTTAAAAGACAAGTTTAAAGGCAGAACCAGCTAAGCAGCTGTATGTGAGGCCATACGGTGTTTAAGTCACAGTTTTGTAGGTAAGTGGTTTTGAGCATATTAGGCCATTATTATACAGAGTGGTATATAACATTGGGATGATATGAGAAAGACAAATAATATATACTGATTAATGCCTTGTGGAAAAATAAATTATATGCCATTACTTATACAAGAAAGTATTACAATTTCTCTATGTAATGAAAAGTATTCATTTTATTTGTGCTAATATTTGCTCTTTGCTTTAGATTTGGTAAATGATGGTGAAAATGTTAACATTTCAAAGAATTTCTTACAAATATCTACTGAAAGTAAAATAGAGGAAATCAAGATTGAACTCATCAAATTTAATGTAAAAATCTAATTTTCCAAAGTTCACATAAAACATGAAAATGAAGTTATGAATCGACCTAGAAAAGTAACAGAAAAATCTGGTGCTTCTAATGTGCTTTTTGAAACAAGGTTGAATAAAAGAATATTTTAGAGACTGCCAGGTTCTGGTGGCTCACAAATGCAATACATACTAGTTGCTCATGAGGCTGAGATCTGAAGATCACGGTTTGAAGTCAAACTGGGCAGGAAAGTCTGTGACCCTTTTATCTCCAATTAACAACTAAAAAGCTGAAAGTGGAGCTGTGACTCAAGTGGTAAAGTGCCAGCCTTGGGTAAATATGCTAGAAGTCAGTGCCCAGGTCCTGAGTTCAAAACCAATGCCAGCACATACACACACACACACACACACACACACACACACACACACACACACACACTCACTCACACACACTATTTAGTAACTAAACTGTCTAATTCATATTACCTTTATTTTTTAAGATAATAGCTAGTTATTTCACAGATTTTTTATTTTTATTTATTTTTTTGTTGGTCGTGGGGCTTGAACTCTGGGCCTGAGTGCTGACCCTCAGCTCTTCAGCTCAAGGCTAGCGTTCTACCAGATTTTTTTTTTTTTTTGGTCGGTCATGGGGCTTGAAGTCTGGTCCTGGGCGCTGTCCCTGAGCTCTTCTTCAGCTCAAAGGGAGCATTCTACCATTTGAGCCACAGCACCACTTCAGGTTTTCTGGTGGTTGGTTGGAGATGAGTCCCATGGACTTACCTTCCTGGGCTGGCTTTGAACTGATATCCTCAGATCTCAGCCTCCTGAGTAGCTAAGATTACAGGCATGAGCCACCAGCGCCCAGCATCACAAATCATTTTCTATCTAATGTTTGAAATTAAGCATGTGAATGATTTTGCTCTTTGGGACATTCATGTGTCTTCCCCCATGTGAATGTGAATATACTAGCATGAGTGTATTTGCATAGACTCATGCATCCATTATCTCACATCAAATGCTTTCACAAAAATCAGTGATGATATACAGTGAGTTGCACATAAATGAACAAGTGGTCCATTCTGTCATAAGTGCAGAAAATATATGGATTGGTATGAACACCATCTCCACATTGCACACTACAAGCTGATTGTGGTACACTGAGTTCTACTTAAGTAAGATTTGTTTAATTTCTTTAAAATATCTTCACCAATATTTATATAATGGTGAAAATGTAGAGTTCTTTGCATTTGTTATTATTCATGAACAAAATAGTAAATATAAAGTAAAAATTTAACTTCCTTTGTTTCTTCTTAATGTGTGCTTCCTCCAAAGGGTAATCAGAGCATGCACATAAAAAAAGGAGGATTCCGAATTGAATATAGCAGTGCCTTTAATTGTTATCATTGTTGGGTCTGCCCAGGAAAAGGGTGGCTTTCTCTGTGTCAGTCTGCATTTAGACTCCTCCCCTACTGTTCTCCACATAGGACTGCACATGTCCACTGCCAGAAGTCTCTCCCCAGTACCTGGATTACCCAGGTGACTAGCACCCCTGGGGGCTGCTCCCTCCCTTTTGTCTAAGGACACATCCTGGACCTCCACCGTGTGCAGGCCAGCAGTTTGAATAATACATTCTTTTCGCCTTGGGATATATGGTAGTTTCTTTTGGCAAAACCTTACAATCACATTTATAGAGTAGAGTGTAAATATATTTTTCTGTTTTCAAAATTACTTAAATAAAATTAGTAATACCAAACATCGACTATGCTGCTGAGATTCTAGATCTGATAGATAATGCTGTGATCTAGATAAGAGGAGAGACGGTAAAGGGAAGTGGGTGTGTATCGCACCTCAGACCAGACTCCTGCCTCCCACACAGTCATGCAGTCCTGGCCCTCACAGCGCTGGGCGGAGGCTGGCTTTGGTCCCACACAGTCCCTCTCCTGGGCTCTAATGAGAGTTCCATTGCTTAGTTGTTGGGTACAGGCCACTTGCCTGTTCTGCATCCCTTTACCACAAGTTCGTGAACATGTGGTCCATTCTGTCATCATCCATCTAAAAGTAAAGAATGAGTCAGAGTCATTGAAAACAACTTGAGAGATACATACCTACCATCTATCTGGTGTGTCTAGAGTTGGAAAGAAAAGAGGCACACAATACTTTGTACCATCTATTACATTTAATTTTCTCCAAATTACACTTTCTCTTGTCTTTCATGTTTAGTATTCCTTATGTTAGGGTCTTGTTCTTAGTACAATAAGAATATATCTGATTCTCCCCTTGTCATTTTGCCTGCTTATACTGCTCTTCATATTACCATATTGAGGTATCTTTAAGTATAAAATTGCTAATGTCTAGAAGTTATTCCCAATCTTTGAATTTTGAATGTTAACAATAACCCCATTTATTAGGTGCAACTATCTTAACCAATTATAGAAAAGGAAACAGCATATAGGTTTAGTAATTTACCGAAGAGTGGAGACATATTCTTCCAGACAGAGATATACATGCCTCAGAGCCAAACATCTGTCTAGCACTCATGTGCTTTCCTTTTCCTTCACAAAGCCTTGTTGTACTGCTGTCCTTATTAGTCTTGTGATATGAGATAACTGAATGTTCATGCAATGAGAGAGCTGCAGTAAATGACTGGGGCACTGTGACGTAGACTACCTTGTGAGGGTTGTCTAAATACAAGTCCTGCGACAAGGGATTTTGATTCACATTCAAAGCAGAATGAACTAAGTGAAGCAAGACTTCTCACGCTCACATGGCAGGTGATTTAAACTTATGAATTGCTTATTTCTGGAATTTTCCACTAAACTGCAGTTGACTGTAGGTAAAGGAACCATATAAAATAAATACATATCTAAAAGAGACTACTATAGTATATGATATATATATGTTGTAGCATATTTTGAAGTGATTTATAAATATATATATATATATATATATATATATATATTTCTCTAGCTTCATTTTCTACTTGCTCACATAGTAAACCATATGCAGAACATGCCAAGCCCTTTGTTTATGCAAAGTCCTCTGCCAGAATCTTTGACTACTCTCTCCAAGTCTCTTCCTCCCAGAATAGCTCATCCTTCAAATCCACAGGACTGTTCTTACCACTGCCCTTCAATACCTGGCCCCTAGAGGGACACAGCTTATTAGGTCCCTCCTAGGTAAGTAGAAAGGCTCAGAGCCTGCCTAAAGAATAGGTCTTTCTTCCTTTTTACTATAGAAATAAATTCCTCATAGACACAGGCCCACCTCCCTTCTGCTTTTCATACCTATACACATATCAGCTGTTCAGTAAATCTTCCTTCCTTCTTTCTTTCTTTCTTTCTTTCCTTCTTTCTTCCTTCCTTCCTTCCTTCCTTCCTTCCTTCCTTCCTTCCTTTCTTTCTTTCTTTCTTTCTTTCTTTCTTTCTTTCTTTCTTTCTTTCTTTCTTTCTTTCTTTCTTTCTTTCTTTCTTTCGTACTTGAGTTTGAATTCAGAGCTTGGGTGCAATCTATTAGTTTTTCACTCAAGGCTCTACCACTTGAGCCACAGCTTCACTTCCAGCTTTTTGCTGGTTATTTGGAGATACATGTCTCAAAGATGTTCCTGCCCAGGCTGGCTTTGAACCATGATCCTTAGATCTCAGCCTCCAGAGTAGCAAGGGTTATAAGCATTAGCCATTGGCACCTGGCACTAAATGTTTTTTAAAATGAGGTTTAGATTTCTCTATCTCAAAAAATAGCTTCAGTTTTTTTAGGTTTACCAAACTAATGAATCACATTTTGATTCACATTACAGCCTAGTATCACTTTTAATTCTAAGTGAACATGTATTTCTGTTTCAGAAAGAAGGAAAATATCAAAATAGTCATGGTATGGTATTGACTTTTATAAGTTCTTACTCACCAGCTTCTTAAGGGGGGATTGTGGCTTACACTTTTACTTTGGATTCCGCCAGTAGATTTTCCTTCAAGTAAATATTCATCTTCCAGATTTACTTTACATTTTGCTTTTCATTTTCATAATGTTTTTATTATCTTTACATAGTTGTGCAAAGGAGTTACCATTCAACAACCCAGTTTACAAGTGCAATGCATCTTGATCTATGCTATCCCTTTCATCATTCTTTTCCATTGCTCTGAACCCAATCCATTTCTTCAATTTTCTGTTGCATAGGATATGTATTAAATATTATGACTGTATTACATATTTATATAGAATACTCAGAAAATAGTCACAACTTAAATGTATGGATCTTCCCCTCTAGTTGTAGAACCTGGGAGACACAACTGCAGTTTCCATGTAAATTACAGAATCTCACAAGTTTAAATAAATCAATTGTAAGTTTGTGTGTGTGTGTGTGTGTGTGTGTGTGTGTGTGTGTGTGTGTGTGTGTGTCAGTTGTGGGGCTTGAACTCTGGGCCTGGGTGCTGTCCCTCAGCTCTTCAGCTCAAGGCCAGCACTCTACCACTGAGCCACAATGCCACTTCAGGTTTTCTGGTGGTTTACTGGAGATAAGAGTTTTATGGAAAAAAAAAAGAAAAAAAAGAAAAAAAAAAAAAAAAGAGTTTCATGGACTTTCCTGCCCCGGCTGGCTTTGAACCATGATCCCCAGTCAGATCTCAGCTTTCTGAGTAACTAGGATTACAGGCATAAGCCACCAATTGTAAGATTCTTTTTTTTTTTTTTTCTTGTTGGTCATAGGGCTTGAACTCTGGGTGTGAGCGCTGTCTCTGCGCTCTTCAGCTCAAGGTGAGCACTCTACTGCAGGAGCCACAGAACCACTTCTGGTTTTTGAGTGGTTTATTGGAGATAGGAGTCTCACTGACTTTCCTGCCCGGGCTGGCTTTGAACTGTGATCCTCAGATCTCAGCCTCCTGAGTAGCTAGGATTATAGGCTTGAGCCACCGGGCGCCCAGATTGTAAGATTCTTACAATGATAAAAGTAACTTTATCTATTACTTAAAGAAGGTTTAAAATGAGGGAGTAAAATATAAACTAGATTCTTAGGAAGGAAAAACCTTTGAGTATTTTAGAATTCATCTATATTGAAATAAACAGATCTTTTGCATCTATTTTATTGAGTCATTTTATTGAATCATTACCAAGGCATTTTCCTTCCAGCTTGCTGAGAATGGCCTCTGATGTGTACTCTTCCCCTACAGAGCCCAGGTTGAAGAGTGACCAATCATTATTGCAGTCCTGAATCCTTTGGATTCAAGATCACTGATATATTAGAAAAAACTTACTGTTTCTTCCACTTGGGAAAACTACATAGTATGTAAAATATATGGTACTTTGAAATATTTTAATGAATATTTCAGAAGACAATTTATAATTTAAATTATTAAAATGGCTAGGAAAGCTGAAAGAAACTTCTTAGTAATTGAGAAAACAACAAAGATCCAGAGTCTTTAGCTGATAGGATAAAGTCCAAAAGTTCCACCTATATTTTTGTCCGCACCAAATACAAAAAAAACCCAAAAAACTCATTCCATCCCACTGCCTAGGCCACCTACCTGTGGGTAACAATAACTGCCACGTTAGCCTGCTTGATTACTATACTGCATCACAGAGGGTCTTCATTAGTTCATCTACTCATGGAGACAGGTTGTAAAGTACACCCCCAGGAAGGTGCAGTGTACACACATTATTTTAAGTATTTAGTCAGGCGTCAGTGGCACACACCTGTAATCCTAGCTACTCAGGAGGATGAAATTGGAGGACTGCAATGTGAAGCCAGCCGTGGTAGAAAAGCTCATGAGACTTTGATCTTCAATTAACTAGAAAGAAGCTGGAGATAGAGATTTGACACAAGTGACAAAGCACCACTCTTAAGTGAAGAAGCTAAAGGTCAGCACCCAGGCCATGAGTTCAAGTTCCAGTACCAGCACATACACAAAAGTATATTAATTCTTTTCAGTATATTCTATATACCTATTTTAAATAATCCATTATTTTGCCCATCCTTTTTAAAATCATTCTGCTCTCTTATTTTTTATAAGGACATATTTGCTTGTAGGGAAAATTGTTCAGATTAGGTTGTAAAAAAAAGTTAAAATTAACAATATGCTTTAAGTACATCTGCGTTAAGGATATGATATACTTAAAATTTCAGTGTTGTAAATGAAGAAAACAATTTCCAAACACTCCTAAGATTCAATTGATTATATAACCTGAACCAAATATGAGTTTTGCAGCAAGGCAGAAATAATAAAATTCAGAAAAAAATTATAAACAGGTGAGGGGAAGGATATGGAATAAAAAATCCAGAACTGAATTTTTGCCTAGATATATGACTAGTTTCCTAGCTGACTATTTAACAAACAAAAAGTGCAAAAATCATTTAATTGGAAATTCTCTCTCTTCTACCTTCAACCCCTCTCACATTAATTGTTTATGGTAGCAAATTATGATGAGGCACAATTATGAGGGTTACAAAGCTACAAATTCTTTACATATCTGGATGTATAAATTCAGCACAGTTGCATTGCTGAAGTGATTATGGAAAGGGCGATCAATTCTCTGTTTAGGCTTTCTTTGAGGATTATGTCAGAGTGAGCGTCAACAAATTCCAGAGTGTCAGATAAAGTAAATATTGTTGTCACTGTGCTAGAGCAATCAGTTTATTCCACATTCTTCTTGTCATGCCATCTCTAAAACTATCTACTATTCCACTAGGGTGGAATCCTGCTTACGCTTAGCATTGATTTTTTTTTGGGGGGGTCCTGTCCTGGGGCCTGAACTCTGGGCCTGGGTGCTGTCCCTCAGCTCTTCAGCTCAAGGCTAGCGCTCTACCACTTGAGCCACAGCACCACTTCTGGCTTTTTTATTTTTTTTTTGCTTATGTGGTGCTGAGGAATTGAACCCAGGGGCTCATGCATGCAAGGCAAGCACTCTACCACTGAGCCACCTTCCCAGCCCTAGCATTGATTTTTATGAGGCAACAGGTGGGGTTTTTAAGAGCCTTCAGATGACAGCATTGATAAGTAGCTTTGCTTTCAGGCTGCTCCAAGATATACTTTTCGATCTTTGCTCCATCTTTGTTTACTATAAGGCGTTCTCTCTTCCTTGCTACTTGCAGATGCTCATTGAAACACTTATTTAGTTGCCTACTTGTGAATTCCTTTTTTTCTGCTCTGTTGCCTAGTACGCATTGGGGAAACTAGGACATAAGTCAGAAATCTGATTATTGAGAGACTAGGAAGAATAGTCTACATTAATCTTAGCCATACAGAAGGCATAGATCAAAGGGACTACAGATCAAGGCCAACTGGAGTAAAAAGACAGACTCCATCTTATTCTATGACTTTCATGGTGATTTATTCCTATGACTCCAGCTGGTAGGAGAATTGCAGTGTGGGCTAGTCCTGGGCAAAAGTGCAAGACCCTGTCTAAAATAGATAAAAATAACTAAAGCAAAAAAAAAAAAAAAAACCAGGTGCTGAAGATGTGGCTCAAATGGCAAATGTCAAATCCCAATTCTAGATCAGAAGAGGATAAGGAAATAAATGTTTGGAGATGAAGAATTAGGCAGTTTACACTGAGAACTCAGTGTTCTACAGCTAGAAGGATCACACAGACTATTTCCAAGCCCAGTAGTAAGATCTGGGTCCTGGTCAGTCCTGCTTTGGTCTGTTTACCTCTGGGAATTTCTAACAACTCATTTCTCATTTCAAAGAATTCACCCAAATAGCCATATTTTTAAAGCCGTGAATTACAAGGCAACAAATATTTAAAATTATTTAAACTTTAACCACTCCTCCTCACTTAGTTATTACAGCACTATGGAGAATATAGTCCAAGTTGTAAATCTTGGCCTTATGTTTTAACCATTCTTAACTGTTCTTCTAATTACTTTGTATTTTGGTACATATTCAATTCTATGTTTCTTAAGAAAATGTGATTATAATAGTACTCTGAGAAGGATACAGTGTGACAGGCAGATAATGCTTCAGTGACTGCCAGAATATGATTACCTTGTCTGACATGGTTGCTCATTGCACTTTCGAATCTGTGGATCTGGCTTTGTTAAGTATTTGCACTTTTTGTTGTCCACAATGCTGATATTCTTGCTCATGACTTTTGTGCAGGATACTGTTGTCTTCCTCTCTCCTGAAAAGAGCAAATAAACATACAACAAAATGTTATCGTAGGTCTTTATGAAATATATTCAGGAACTGTTCATGCTTAAAATAATAGGATATTTTACATAAATGTTAGTTTCTGCCCATTTTACACCAATGAAGATGATATGATTAACTACTTACATAACAAAATGTATTGTTAGGATTGAGGAATTTTTTTTTTCTTACAAGCTGAGTAGGAAATATTACAGTACAAAGTGATGATGATGATGTTAGATGACAAGATATTAATTGATTTGTTACAGTGGCCATCTTTTAATATTAGTGATTAAAAGCTGTCCATGTGCATTAAACATACATAGTAAGCCTTCTTAAAAGCACAAAACAACCACTAAAATTCCAGGAATCTTTCCTTCTGAAATAATTGCCATTTTACCCCAAAAGAAACCATAAAACTTCTGGCATCTACTACCAGATATCAGAAAACTCAAGTTTTGTGTGTGTGTGTGTGTGTGTGTGTGTGTGTGTGTGTGTATGTGTGTACGCGCACATGTCCTGGAAGTAGGGTTTGAACTCAGGACTTCATTTGGCTTTTTTGTTCAAAGTGGTGCTCTACCACTTGAGTGACACCTCTACTTTCACCTTTTCTGTGGTTGACTAGTTATGAGTCTTACGGACTTTTCTGCATAAGCTGGCCTTGAATTGTGATCCTCAGATCCTAGCCTCTTGAGTAGTTAGGAGAACAGTCATGAGCCACCAAAAGGTACTTGGGTAGAAAACTCTCCAATAATAAAATCTAGTTTTAGGAGATAATGGCTATTTGTATACTACATTAATTTTGCTTAGTTCTATAAGCATACTTTTGTTTGTTTTTTTATTTATTGTAAAGGTGATGTATCGTGGGGTTAAAGTTACATAAGCTAGGTAATGAGGACATTTCCTTTTGAACAGTGTCACCACTCCCTCATTTTCTCCCAGTTTTTCCCTCCTGACTCCACTCCCCCCAAGTTGTATAATTAATATCCAATGTAGTGTCTAGTGATTATCACTGCTGAATTGGTCCATCCTTTGACTGTACCTCACTGTTTCTGTGCCTCTGCTTCCCATCCCCAAATCAGATAGACTTATATACAAGACAAAGGGTACAGAAATGAAAATCAGCAACAAAAGAAGAAAAACAAAAAAACCCCTGCAAACAATGCAATAAAAACTTTTGTTTCCATTTCTTGGAGTTCATTTCGATAAGCATCATTTTATATGATCATATGCACATAGCTATTGAGCCCTTGTGATCCTCTCTCCTAAGAATATCCTCCTTTGTTCTTGCTTAGTGAATGTTTAGAGTGCTTTTTAATTAATGATGTCCAATTGTAATTGTCTTTTACTACACATTGGGTTTACTTGCAGATTTTTAGGCACATTCTAATGATCATAAATGAGAGCAACCATGCAGCCTATGTCTCTTTGGATCTGGTTTATTTCATTTAGTAAAAATTTTTTCCAGGTCTTTCCATTTCCTTATGAATGGGACAATGTCATTCTTTCTGATGGAAGCATAGAATTCCATTGTGTATATATACTACAGTTTCTTGATTTCTTGATCATTTGTCCATTTGGCATCTGGGTTGATTCCATATCTTAGCTATGGTAAACAATGCTGCAATGAACATGATGGCTGTGCTGGTGGCTTTAGTGTGGCCCGGTTTGTGGACCTTTCAGTAAATGCCGAGGAGTGGGATTGCTAGGTTACAGGGAAGCTTTACGTTTAGTCTTTTGAGGAACCTCCATACTACTTTCCGGAGTGGATGAGCAAGTTTACATTCCCACCACCAGTGTAGCAGTGTTCCCTTCTGGCCACATCCCTTCCAGCCTCTGTTATTGTTAGTTACCTTGATAATGGCCATTCTAACTAGGATGAGATGGAATCTCAATATTGTTTTTATTTGCATTTCTTTTATTTCTTTTTTATGAACATCTCTTCATGTGTCTATTGGAAATTCTTATTTCTTCATTGGAGAAATAAGTTTTAAGTTTTAAGTTTTTGGCCCACTTTTTAAGTGGGTTGTTATATTTGTTTTTGTTTTCAGGAGGTTTAAGTTTTTGAGCTCTAAGTATACTTTATATATGAGGCCCTTGTCTGTTGTATGGCTAGTAAAGATGTACTTCAATTCTGTGGGCTTTCTATTTATCTTCCTAGCCATGTCCTTTGCCATGCAGAAACTCTTCAGTTTGATGCAATCCTGTTTATCCAACCTTTCTTTGATTTTTTTTTTTTGTGATTCTGGATGTTTAGTTAGGAAGGTTCAACTAAGAGTCCTAGTGATTCCCCTCTCCCTTCCTGTAGTATTTTCAGAGTATCTGGTCTTACATTGAGGTCTTTGATACATTTTGAATTGATTCTGGTGTAGGGTGATATGTAAGATCTAACTTCAGTTTTCTGCAGGTGTATAGGGAATTCTACCAGCATCATTTTTTGATGAGGCTATCTTTCTTCCATCCTGTGTTTTTGGCTTCCTTAATAAATATTATGTTGCTATGGGTATGTTACTTCATTTCTGGGTCTTCCATTCTATTCCACTGGTCCTCAGACCTATTCTTGTGCAAGTACCAAGCTGTTTTGATTACTATGGCTTTGAATAGAGTTTGAAGCTTGATATTGATATTCCTCCAGCACTGTTCTTCCTGCTAAGGATTGTTTCTGCTATTTGGGTTCTTCTATTATTTTTAGAATTGTGTAAGCATTCTTTTCTACTATTAACAAAAATTCTAGCAAATATGTGCTAATTTTCATTTCTCTATAATATATAAATAAATATATTTCTTGTTAATAAAATATTGATATCTATAAAGATTTAATAATTTATCTTAGTGTTTGATATTTTAAGATAACTAAATCCACCAACAATTTTAAAGTCAGAATTTCATGTATGGGGAGGAGCTGGGGGGGGGGGAAGGAAAGTGGGAGAAAAATGAGGAAGGAGATAACAATGTTTGACAAGAAATGTCCTCATTACATTAATAACTATAACCCCTCTGTACATCACATTTACAATTAAATTAAATTTAAAACATAAAATAAAGTGTAGTAATCTTCCCAAAAAGTTTTTAAAAAAAGAAGTTCATGGAGGATTAAGTGGAAATCACAATTGTTGAGGGCCATTGTTGAAAGGTCTGTTATGAGGGACCTGTGCCTATCGTCCAGTCATAATTAGTAAGTTGAGAACATTCACGCTGGTCATGCCAAACATGAATGACTAGGCTGTGCCATAAAGGTCCCAGTTGCTCGATTAGCAGGGACAGGGAAGAATGGATACAGAGTGCAGACTACTTTGGTTTATTTTGAAGGAGTTTTTCTTTGCCTTCTATGAGGGATTGGAAAAGAAACTGGGTAACCAAGCAGGAAGTAAAAGAATAGGAATGCTTAGGGATCTTTCCTGATGTCAATCCCAATAATGTGGAGCAAGTCCCGCCATGATCATTGCAGTCCATAGACATCTATATACATAAATGGATGAACTCACAATTATATCTGCCACCAATACAACTGTATTATTTAAATCATTTAGACTTTCAATTCTATCTTCTAATAGAAGTATTACTATGTTGGCCAGATGATTCCCTTTTGTAGCACTTTCAGCTTGCTGATAGAATATAGTAGAGGCCATGTGAGCTTATCAGGTAACGAAATGCCTGGCAGGTCACAGCCCTTTCTCTTGGGGGCAGGCATTGTGCCTCTTGTAGGATCCAGACATCCATTGAATTCTAGTAATAGCAAAGGCCTTGAAAAGTGCCTCCAACCATAAGTTTAAAAAAAGTTTAATACAGATATACTAGGAAAAACTCACACATCTAGATAATTGAGAAAGAATAGCAATCTCTTTTCACACAGAAGCAGCTTTTCATTAGGGCTCGTGTTTGACAAATGGAGCTAGGCTAGATTGACCAATCCTAGTTCAAGGACTTTGTGCCCAACTGCTTATGGGTATACCTTACAGGTCCACTCATCTGGTCTGTGCAGCATACAAAGCAAGAAGACCTGATTCTATCTTGGAGAGGAGAAGTAATCTTTTATGACTAGGCAAATATGTAGAGGGCAGGATAGACAATTCTGTACTAGGTCAGAGGTATAGAGGGAGCATTAGAAAAATATTCTCAAAGCTCAATATCCACCAACTGCAAATATTTTGTGTATTATCTACTAATAGCAAAGTCAATTTATGTTTAAAAAGCATACAAAAAATGGTCCTCTTATGGTTGAAACTACATAATATAAAATTTGAGGTGAATGATATTTTTGGTAATTACCTTCTAGTTTCTTATGCTTCAGGGGCTCCTTTATGACCTTGTGCATATATTTAAAGGATAGCATGCAAATTTCATAAAATGATAACATATGTATTACTTCTACATGATTATGGTAAACACTAAAAAGGTGCAGTTCAAATAAATATTACTTTGTAAAATACAAATATGAGCTTCAAATTGCAATTTGAAGACAATTGTCTAAACTAATTTCACTGATGACATTTTGCCAGCTGTCACAAATGAGATGACAATGAGAAATAATCTGAAAAGCTTTTGCTGAATATATGTACTCACAGAAGAAGTAGCTTATGCCCCTCATGACTAATTCTATTGTATATTTTTCCTGAGAAGAGCTAATATATTAAGCTATTGAAAAATCATTTCTGATTAACATTGTAAGGGAAATAGAGATGTCAGCATGATTTTAGGAAGCACTTAGTGGTGTTTTAAGAAATTATAAAGGCATGAGAGCATAAATTGGGTCAATTTCTTCTGTATCATACATAGGAAGATCACATAGATGCTTTTGGCAGGGGAAGTTTAGTCCTATTTTTTAAAGATTTAATCTATCAGAAATAATAGAAAAACATCAGGCAGCAATGGCTCATATCTGTAATCCTAGCTACTCATAAGGGTGAGAACCAGAAGATATACAAGTTTAACTATAGCCTAGGCAGAAAAGTCCATAAAAATAAAACTCCAAAATAATCAGAAAATAGCCAATCTAGAGACAGAGCTTAAGTGGTAGAACACTGGCCTTGTGAGCAAGCTGAGTAACAGCAAGACCATGAGTTCTAATCTTAGTACCAACTGAAAACAAACAAAATAATAAAATAATAATAGAAGCAAGAAAATGTATTACTTAGCTACTTAGATGTGTTATACCTATAAAAATATAGTTGAGATCTTAGAGCTCTATGAAAATGTAGCTTGTTTTCTTTTTTGTATCCTTATATCTAGTGAACTGAAGAAAATTCCACTTTAGCATCTAATGGCAGTATCTACAAATCCATCCAATGTTGCTGACATAGGCATACACAGAGGTGATGGCATGACTAATTGGCCTTCCCTCTGAACCCAGAAGAGCTGTAAGCTGTTGATAGTATATGGAAATAAACTTCACCCAGAGTCACCCTCAATAAGTGAGTCTATGGATGGTTTGAAGATAATCATTACTTTATTGATTATTTATGCACCTCTACTAAATTTGGTCAAAATGAAAAGGATCATTTGTATTTGAGGATTTGTTGTTCTCTTAAGAACTGAACCTTCTTTTCTATTCACATACAGAATCTTACTTTTTTTTATGGCCTGAACTAACCATACAATGAATATGTCATAATTAAAAAAATCAGGTCCAGGTGGATTGCTTTTCTAGTTCTTGCAACATAAATGAAGAAATACATTCTTGGGAACTGGGTTCATTGTTTCAATATGCATAACTGAAATTCTCTATAGATTATTAGACATTCCAAACACTTTTAAGAAATTGTAGAACATTTTAAGTGATATAGTTGTAAAAAAGAGATGATTATTCTTTGTAGATAATTTTTTAAGAGGGAGCAACTTTCAAATAATAATGTCATATCATTTAAATTGGATTTTGTCATGCTTATATATATATATATATATATATATATATATATATATTTTAATGGGTTTCCATAATTTTAAACTTCTATTTTCCTTGAACACTGGAATTATTACACATGAAGCATCAGGAATTGACTGTTTCCCTACTTCTATGATCATATCTTTTCTCATTCCCTGATCATGATAGTTTGCATCCCAGTAACAAATATTCTCACTAATCCTGCAGCCTTTGGACCTATGTATATGCTAAATGATGTTCTATGCCTCCTATGATCACAATTACATGGAGAATTTCCAATTGTCTGGCCCCTGTAGTATAGTCACCTTTGGCTCGTCCAGTGATAGTGGCTGCATAGTAGGTACTGGTAAAGGAATGAATGACTTAAAACAGTCACATAATTTAAGTTATCAGTGTCTTCTGTACCAAGAAATTCATCTTAATACCAGATTCTCTAAAATGATGAAAACTTAATTATAAACTAAATGAATAATTATAAGGAGTAACTGATATCAAGTCCACTTCATCAATCATATATGTACTGAAAAATCAAGCTTGCAAAGAACTGACAGCAATATGTTTCTATTCTATTAAGTAAAATAGAATACAAATTTTTGTATGTTTCTTGAGTAAAATAATGCTGAATAATTGTATTTTAGTGATTTTTACTTTGGTGATTAGCATTTATTTTGAAATGCATAAAATGGCACCTTTCAAATGGAAGGAGGAACCCATCATACAAACTTGGAATTGTTCATGTCCAATAAATTCTAAAAGTTAAAAAATTCTAAAAGTTAAAAAATGCACAAGCACCTGACACTGTGAGGTTGTCTACAGAGCAGGCAACAAGGCTTGGCTACATCCTTATTGTCCATGAGTGGACAAAGAAAGCAGTGATGAGGGTCCCACAACGAAGTGCTAAGGATGTGAAGACTGGCTTAGACCAATGGGAGGAGGAGGGTTGCTGGTACTTTATTTCCCTTCAAATTGTGTCTTTTTTTTTCAGTGACCCTGAGGTTAGCTCAGGGTCTCATACATGTTGGGCAGGTGCTCTACCACTTGAGCCACATCATTAGTCTTTTTTCTTTAGTCATTTATATGATAGGGTTTTGTATTTTTTAACAGTGGCTGGTCTCTGATAAAGTCCTGTCATTTATGTCTTTTTATATAGCTGGAATGACACTTATGTGGAATGACATTTGTGTCACTGAATCAGATTCATGGGTTGAAATTGCCTCGTGCACTGATGAGCCATGCCTCCAGCCTGGCTTTATATTGGTTAATTGGAGACGGAATCTGGCAACCTTCCTCTTCTTGGGATGGCTTGAACTGATATCTTCTAAATCTCATCCTCTTGAGTAACTAGGATTACAAATCTGAGTCTTTAGTGACTGGTTCTGATTTACAATTCTGAAATGCCAAAGTAACCCTACAATAATCCTGAAGTAGTTTTTAGATGTGTTTTAGAACTCTAACGCAAAATAAAGAATTATTTCACAAGTACAGTTTAAGCTGCTTGAAAAAAATGAACTAGTTTCAATGACTGATCTTAAAACGAGATTTATCTACAGGGTGGGGTGGGGTGAAAAGGAGAGTGGTAGACAAGTGAAGAGGAGAAGGGGGAGAACACGGTCAAGAATTTAATGTATATCTTATCAAATTAAGAAAAGTAAGGAAAGAAGTGTGTGGAGAGGGATGAGTGAGAATGTTGCAAGGGGTGATATTGATCAAGATTCACTGTAATCACCAACTGCTTTGTTAAAAGGCAACGCTTTTGCATAACTATTTAAAGATAATTAAGGAAAGAGTTATATCTATTCAAGTTTTTCTCATCCTTTTGGTAGTACTAGGTGTTGAACTCAGGGTTTTGTGCTTGTTAGGCAGAATTTGTATTACTTGAACCACTCTTTTATGCTTATTACTTTGAGATCAAGTCTTACATATTTCTGGACTAGCACAGTGATAATTCTATTTCTGCTTTCAATGTTGCTGAGATGACAGGCCAGTACTACACACATTGGTTGAGATAGTCTTGCAAACATTCCTTTTAAAGGAGAGAATTTTCCATGCTTAGGCTTTTCATATCCTATAAGCGCTGACATTAACAAGTCAATGCAAATGCAAAGAGTAAACTAAATTCAGTTTGAGTTATATTTTTAAAAAGTTTGAGCTCAGGGGCTGGGAAGGTGGCTCAGTGGTAGAGTGCTTGCCTTGCATGCATGAGGCCCTGGGTTCGATTCCTCAGCACCACATATGCAAAAAGAAAAAAGCTGGAAGTGGCGCTGTGGCCCAAGTGGTAGAGCGCTAGCCTTGAGCTGAAGAGCTGAGGGACAGAGCCCAGGCTCAGAGTTCAGGCCCCACAACTGGACCCAAAAATATAAAATAATAAAATAAAAAAAGTTTGAGCTCAAATGGTAATTATCCTAGTGAGAGCTGAGGTTCGAGACAGTTTGAAACCAACCCATGCAAAATGCTGAAAGAAGGATATAGGTTGACCCATTGCAGCAATGAGATGTACAAGACACTATGTTGAAAACGAACAGGTGGGGTGAGGGAGGGAGGAGTTGAGGAGGTGGGGCAGGAAGGGATGGTGGGGAAAAACAAAGGAGAGGGTAACAATGCTCAATAGGAAATGTACTCAAATTACCTTACTCATGTAACTGTAACCCTTCTATATCTTTACAATTAAAAATATATATTTAATTTAAAAAAGTTTTCACTGCCTATATGTTAGAGATAGAATTCAATCAGGGCCTTTTGGCCTGAGATTCTATCATTTTAGTCACATAGCTATGGGCACAACAATGTAGAAAAATGGCAAAAGGAAAAATAAAGATTAAGAAAAAGGAGCAAACTAAGAAAATGAAGTAACTCAAAACTCGGTCCCTCCTAATTAGCCTGTATAGTATTCTTGCTATGTTACATATTCATCCAACTAAGATTCATTAATAAATATCCTTTTGAAGAGACAAAAATACTTTATTAAAAATGTGATTAGCAGGAGGGTTACAGTTATATAAGTAAGGTAATGATTACATTTGTTTTTAAACACTGTTACCCCATCCTTCATTTTCTCCCATGTACCCCTTCCTCCTCCCCTCCTCCCCAAATTGTAAGGTGAGTATCATTGTTGAATTAGTTCATCCTTTGATCTGCTGTTTCTGTGATTCCCTTTCCCTTCCCCTGATCAAATATTCATATATACAAGACACAAGGTACTGAAAACTAAGAGAAATGAAAGAAAAAAATACCAACTATGTACAGGATATAATAAGAACCTCTTGTTTCCCTATCTTGGAGTTCATATTGATACACTTCATTATATATGGTCCTATGCACTAAAATTGGGTTGTTGAGATCTTTGTTAAGAATATCATAGATATATTCTAGTTCTTACAAATAAGGGAAACCTAACCACCAAAAGCCAGAAGTGGAGCAGTGGCTCAAGTACTAGAGTACCAGCCTAGAATAAAAAAGCCAGGTCACAAGGCCTAGAGTTCAAGCTGCTGCCAGCTTGAAGATGTAAAAGACCATTAAAAATAAAAATCTAGCTAGACCAACTAGGTAATTTTTCATTTCTTTTCCTCACCTATTACTGTTCTAGTTCTTTGCACCAGAATTAGAAAAATTGTGCCAAACACTGAAGTTTTAAACTTCCCTGTGTTACCATAATTGCTCTTAATATGTTTCTGTGAAGAGAAATAATGCTGTTATTATTATTCCTCTCTTCTGTTGAAGATACATTTTTGCACAAATCTGTTTCCAATGTTCTGTGCTTTGAACAGTCTCATTTAACTCATGAATAAACTGAAAGACACAAAGTTTATTCTGGATCTAAAATCAATTATATGAAGTTAGAAATGATGCTATCTTTGAAGTCCTGTTCATTCACTTTATTTACTGAACTGAAAAAGAAATAAGGTCTACAAGCCCAGAAACACCCTGGCACTGAAATACACATATGCCCTGTTAACATGGGTAGAGATAATTGAAAACTGTTGATTCAACACAGAGGAATATAGTTCAGAGGGATAGCAAACATAAACCATATATGAGTTGCATATAATTATGGGTATATTAAAAAATCAGCCATTTGAAAACTAAAGGAGACATCTAAATTCTTATTTAACAGAATGAAATAGAACATCTCTTTGAACCCAAAGAAAATCTAAGTGATGTCTTGGGACTGTGCTCTTTCCTGACAGCAAGCTTCAGGAAGCCTGCTAACTGCTCTTGGTGGCACTACAAGAAGGAAAGAAGCCTTGGGCTGGTAAATTGTGGGTTTTAATTCTGGCTCCATCTCACATGAGCATGTGACTTTGGTAAGTCCTCAAACTCTATGTACTTCAGTTTTCTTATGTTGATTCATAGATCATGCTTAAGAATGTATAATTTTCCTTCTGACTCTGAACCTAAGATAATTTGTAGGGAATCTTTATTCTTTAAGATTTAGAAATTGAACTAATACAAACAGTGGGGAAAATTTAACTTGAAATGATTTACTTTCTTAACTTGAGAGCTGACAAATTATTCATATTTAACTAATTTTGATGCAACTTTTATTAGACTACAAGTAAAGAAAGAGAAAACAAAAAGAGTAATATAACCTACTTGACAAATATTTCTTGCTCATGTTCTAAAATGTAAATAGATGTTACTAATTACTTTCTCTATGGTAAAATGAACTATAGCTTTTCTATCATGTCTTTTTCTGTAGCCTACTGCCACTGTGGACAGTGTACTGCAGATATGACTACAATACTGTGGCCCACCATTCCCAACTTATTCCATACAACCAGAGTCAACTAACCACTCCTCTCTTATTTCATCACACTCTGGCAATTCCCAGTCTTTATCTGCAAGAGCATCAGCCAGATTATAACACACCATGAAGACTGGAGTTAGACTAAATTAATGACACTTGTTTTTAAGCTACCACAATAAAACACATGGTTCTATTAAATTCATTTTCTTACTCTAAGTAACCAATCCACATGCTCGCTGATCAAAACCAGAGTGTCTCCTCACTCTCATATAGACAGCCTTTGCGGGAAGAAGATTCACAATCGGCAGAGTATCACTATAAGAACCCCATCTTTCTCCTTAGACTAGTGATGGACTGTTTATATTTTTGTCCAAAGCCAGTTTCCCAATTCCATTCCCTCCCCTATGCATATTGTTCTACCAAGTCGTTGCTTTCTCCTTTGGAGTACTCATTTTCTATTCTACTCTAGAAAATACACATTGACAAACAGTGACCTATATTTTGTTTTATTCAACCCATCAACAATCTCTTTAGAGTTGCATAGCCCTTTTTTTTTTCTGGGGTCCGGTCGTGGGGCCTGAACTCTGGGCCTGGGCGCTGTCCCTCAGCTCTTCAGCTCAAGGCTAGCGCTCCACCATTTGAGCCACAGCACCACTTCTGGCTTTTTTTACTTTTTGCTTATGCAGTGCTGAGGAATTGAACCCAGGGCCTCATGCATGCAAGGCAATCACTCTACCACTGGAGCCACCTTCCCAGCCCTTGCACAGCCCTTCTACCACAGCCACATTTCCCTTCTTTCCTTGTTTTCTGAACACCAGGCTTATATAGTTAGTCACTCACTGGATAAAAATCCTTCCTAACCCTGTGGTGTCACACATTTCCCTGTGCAAGACCATATTGACTTCACCCTTCCTTTTAGTAAAATGATGGCAGTCCTCCTATGGCTCACATAGTTCCACATCAAGATCATCAACATCGTCTGTTAGCTCTGTTCCCAAGCTATAAAATTTAAGCTGTAGAATTTGTCATACTTCAGCATCAACAAGTTCTTTTGAGTTGTTCAGGTTGTGGCCATGTCTCCTCCTCCTGCTGCCACAGTGGTGCAGCTCCCATCCCATCCTATCCTGATCATGTCAGTGTACCCTTGACTGATGCCTCTACCTCTACTCTCAGTTCAGAAACACAAGGAATAACAGCTAGAATAGGTCTCTACAGTCAGATTTTTCTTCATATCTCACATCACCTAGACCATGTCAGCTCTACTCTAACAGTACCCCACACACAAATCTTGAGCCCCAAATAACCCTGGTGATCACTTAGAGTCACTTCAAAGTTTGTATTCAATGTGACTTTCCCTGAGAACTTTCCTGATAACTGTTTTTTAGCAATCACCACCAACTCCCTCTTATCTTTGCAGCATCCTTCCACTTCCCCATTTATATTCCCTCCTTGCTTATTTTTCTCAAGTATTTAACCAACTTTGATACAAATTTTGTATTTCTCTCCCTTCTTTCCTCTTTTGGTGGTACTGGGGTTTAAACTCAGAGCTTGCTTGTTAGAAGGAGCTCTACTACTTCAGCCATATTGTAGCCCTCCTTTTCTCTGGTTAATTGGAGATGGAATCTTACAGCCTTTCCAGGTTTTTCAATAGTTGTTGTGACATACACATTTCAGGATTTACACTTTTAAGATTTTATGGGCACAACAGAGCTCACATATATTAAATAAAGCCTAGTATATTGTAGATAAATACCTTATTATATATGCAATAAAATAAACAGTGATTCTTTTCTGTGTGCAAGTACTGGGGCCTGATCTTAGGACCTAGGAGCTTAGCTTTTCCCCTCAGTTGGTGCTCTTTCACTTGAGCTCCATTTCTTGCTTTTTGGCGGTTAATTGGAGATAAAATCTAGTGGCTGGTTTTGAACTGAGATCCTCAGATTTCAGCCTCTTGAGTGGCTGAGTTTACAGGTGTAAACTGTCTTGAGAGAGGAATTACATTCTGGGTGTCTGGAGAGAGGAATTACATTCTGGGTGTCTGGAGAGAGGAATTACATTCAGTGGCACATGGAAAGACTAGTAAGTAGCTTTCTGTGGTTCAAGTCAGGTTTCATTACAAAGTTGTTTATGTGACTAGCTCATGATTATGTCCTCAAGAAAGCTTTCTGTTTCCAAACTTTTGTGATTTTTGGAATTACAATTTAGAGGTTTTGGATATGTCTTGATTATCCATGGTGAATCAGAAAAGAATTATTGCATTAGACAAACAGTATTAAAGATCTCACCTCCTCCACATGTGACATCACAATCTTCCCAGCCGGTGTGTGTCCACAGGAAGAGGGGCTCAGATGCTCTTGAGCTCTGATTGTCTGGAATGGGTTCTGATGGGATGGTATATTCATAATGAAGACCATAATTCTGATCTTGAAACAGGAGCACCTATAGTAGAAAGAAATGACACAAATGAGCTTATCAAAGTGGAACATACTCAATATGGAACCAAAAACTAGGGATATTGATACTTTAAAATGACTGCTAGTTGTAGAGTACACCTCTAATTCATAGAAGAAATATGGCATCATACTGTCACATTAAACAGACCCTACTTTTGAAAAGACTGGGGTTCTTTATTGACCTGTGAGCTTAACATGTCAAAAGAAAAAGTTTGCTTGAATGTTGGCAGGTTCCGATTCATTTTCTTTCCTCTTCCTTCTTTCCTACCTTCCTTCCTTCCCTTTCTTTCTTTCTTTTTTCCATCTGTCTGTCTTTTCAAGATCATTTTCTTTCAATTTGAATCCTACAATCTAGTCTACATGTAAGATAACTTCCGTAGGGACTGTGTAGTAGTGATGGTGGACATGTTTATTTGATTCAATCTCTGATCTACAATGTAATATCAACTATGGCCTTTCTAGTCATATGAAAAGAAAAGACAGGAAAGATGATCTTAGAAATAACACAGACAAAACAGCAGACTTTGGGTATTATATTCCAAAAGGAAAGAGATCTTCTAAGCCAACTGGATGGCCCAAAAGTGTTATTAGTATATATTAATTATATGTAGGGATTATACCGTGACATTTCCACATAGGTATATAATGCTCTTTGATCACATTCATGCCCTTTACTATTCTCTTATGACTCCCTTTGACCCATTACTTGTTGTTTTAAGCCATTTGAAAAAATAAGGGCTCTCATTTTCTTGAGATATCCTGGGACCACAATCTTTCCACACAGTTGGGATTAGATGCATGCATGAAATCTGGCTTTTCCCAAGCCTGACAGCCTTGAACCATGACCTTCCTGATGTCTGTCTCACAAATAGCTGGTCTTATGGATGTTAGTTATTAGCACTGGCTTTTCTTTTTTTTTTTCTTTTGTTTTATAATTTTAATGGGTTTCATCACGCTATACTTTGATGATATTCACCACTCTATCATTCTGTTATCCCATTCTCATTGGATACCCAAAGCAGCCCCTCTTTAACATTGAAGAGATTAAAATGAAGCCTGTGTTATGCATATGAAAGAAAAAATGTAATATTTCTCTGAGTATGGCTTATTATTATTTTCTTGCCAATTCGGGGCTTGAACTCAGGGCCTGGGCGCTGTCCCTATGCAATTTTGCTCAAGGCTAGCACTCTAACATTTGAGCCACAGCACCATTTCCAGCTTTTTCTGTTTATGTGGTACAAGAGAATCAAACCCAGGACTTCATGCATGCTAAGCAAACACTCTACCACTAAGCCACTTTCCCATCCCTGAGTATGGCTTTTTTTGCTTAATATAATAATCTCCAGTTCCCAATATTTTCCTGTAAAAGACATAATTTTATTCTTCTTTATGGCACAAATTACTACTTCATCTTACACACACACACAAACACACAATATGAAACATACATCATATAACACATTTATTTATTCATTCCCTGATAACTTAGCACTTACCTTAGCTATTGTGAACAGTATTGCTATAAACATAGGTGCACAAGTATATTTACTTATATTCCTACAGGTATATCACCAGGAATGTGTAATGGAATCATCTGGTAGATATATTTTAAGTTTATGTAGGAACCTCCAACCCAATTTCCAGTGGGTTGACTAATTTATATTCCCACCAATAATGGGAATTTATGTCCAGTAGAGAATAAGAGTCTTGTTCTTTGTGTGGTTACAGTTAACTTCGCATTTTGGAAGCTGATTCTACATTTGTGGTTTTGAATATAAACTTGTATTAAAATAAAATAGAAAATAAATATTAATAACACATACATGTAAAGTGTTTAATAATCTGTAAAGGATGTTTGGAATGACTTAATTTGAAGCCAAACTGTACAATCATGGGCAGGGTTTGTGTCTTTCTTATTTGCTACTTACATAGAGCCAAGGTCAGAATTTTAGCTTCACGGGCAGAAATAAAGCATATAAAGATAGATACATATTCATGCGGGAATCTATGTTTAAATGAAAGAAGGATAAACACATTTATTTATTTATTTATGGAAATTATGACCATCAGTCAGATGAAATATATCATTTCTTTAGCTGAGAATTTAAAAAAAATGATTTATACAACACAATGTGATGCTTAAAATATATACATATTTATTTAACCTTTTTATTATCTAACCTTTGGCTAGGTAATTATATTGATAAGTATTTTAATGCTACATGAGAAAAATGTTAAGTAAGCCCAAGGCTAAGCTTCTGAATTTCTCTATTTTATTTTCTTCTTTTCTCAAGATTCAGTTCAATATGTCAATAGAAATGCTGAGACTTACTTGTTGCATAGTATGTGAAACTAATGTGTTGACTTTATGAAACAGTTATATCAATAAAATATGAGTAATAGAAATAACCATTTTATGTCCAAATATATATAATCTATTAATGGTTGATTCAAAGTACATCCTAGTGTTTACTTTGGTTTGAAGATCTCATTTGTCAATTACACGTTTCTTTTAGCTTTATAAGTTGAGAGAGAGAAAGAAAGACAGACAGACAAAGACAAAAGAATGAGATAGAGATAGGAATTTTAACTGAGTTAAAAATCATTTACTTTGTTTATTGTTATGACTGACCATATTATTACAGTTATTACCTATTTGGAAAATTGTTGCATTATATTTAAACACTTATAATTTTGCTAATTAACTACCTTTTCATTAACAGATTTTTCTTGCCTGTCTAATGCCATTTAAAAGAGAGATATTAGCCATAAGACCATTACCTTGTCCTGAAACCATTTAAATTTGGCAGTAGTTTCTTCAAAAAGGAAAGAGTGAAACATTATAGTGGAAGGCACACATTGAAGCATGTAACAGAGAAATTGCTTTTCAAAAGTCAATACCAGCTTTCAATCTATAATAGTCATTAAAGAAAATTATCTGCAAAATGTGGTTTCCCTTAGGTTACTGAATAATCTAGGTCAAACAGATATCTTCTTTTAGACATAGTTCACTGAGTTTAACTATGCTTCATGCTTCTAGGAAAAATCGTGGTTACTACCAGTCAGCTTAAGGATACAAAGCTTACAAGTAAGCTCACGCTTAACACTGAAGTACTGAGGTCTCCCAGCAATCCCACTTCTGGGCATTTACCCAAACGTTCACAAACAAGGCCATACTAAAGCTACCAGCACAACTATGTTTATCACAGCATTATTAACCATAGCTAAGCTATGTGACAACTCAGATGCCCCTCAGTAGATGAATGGATCAAGAAAATGTGGTATTGGGCCTGGGGAGGTGGCTCAGTGGTAGAGAGCTTGCCTTGCACGCATGAGGCCCTGGGTTCGATTCCTCAGCACCACATAAGCAAAACGAAAAAAAGCCGGAAGTGGCGCTGTGGCTCAAGTGGTAGAGCGCTAGCCTTGAGCTGAAGAGCTGAGGGACAGTGCCCAGGCCCAGAGTTCAGGCCCCACGACCAGACCCCCCCCCAAAAAAGAAAAGAAAATGTGGTATCCATATGTATCTCTCCCCTCTCTCTTTCTCTCTCTCTCTCTCTAGTAGAATTCTATGCTTCTACCAGAAAAAATGACACGGCCCCATTTGTTAGAAAGTGGAGACTTGGAAATAATTATATTAAGTGAAATAAGCCAGACCCAAAGAAACATTGGTCCCATGGTTTCCCTTATTTGCAATAACTAGTATACATCTAGGATAATCTTACCAGACAAGCAGAACAAGTCAAAAGCTATGTACCTATGACCATATAAGATGAAGCTAAGCGAAATAAGCCCTGATAGGGACAAAAAGATGTTTTATCATTGTCATTGTTGTTTTAATGTACCATGTGATTTTTTTTTGTATTTTTTTAATTGTAAAAATACTGTACAGTTACATGAGCAAGGTAATGAGTACATTTTTTTTGTTTCTTTTGTATGTTCTTCCCCCATGGTGTAACCCGTTTCTACTGTATTTTATTCTGGTGCCTTGATCATGTATTTACATTTTTCTAATTTGGGAAGGGGAAGGAAAAGAACAAAATGCAGAAATAAGGATACAGGTTGAACCACTGTAACAATGAAATGTACAAGACACTACATTGAAAACCAACTTTATAAGTTTGGGGGCTGGAGGGAGGGAGGAGTTGAGGAGGTGGGGCAGGAAGGAATGGTAAGGGAAAAACAAAGGAGGGGGTAACAATGCTCGATAGGAAATGTACTCATTTTTTTACTCATGTAACTGTAACCCCTCTGTATAGTATCTTAACAATAAAAATATATTAAAAAAAGAATTATAGAGAATGTCAAGAACACACACTGGAATTTCAATTGTGAAAAAATGGAATCTTACAGCCTTTAAAAAAGAAGAAAACTGAAAATTCAGAGTGACATAGAGTAAGAGACATTTTGTGATGAGAACTAAGGCAGCAGAGGGAGGGGATAGGGATGAAAAGCATGAGGGACTCAGAGGACACAGAGCAAGACTCAATGCCAAGTGAATCTCTAGTCTCTCCAGGCAGGTGTTCTGGAGCCCACATAGCACACAGGGCCCAGGAAAGTTCTCTCATCCCCACATTCTGTTTTGATGCAGTCTTGGGAAGCAATGTTTTAAGATTCCAATTGGAGCTGTTAGCCTAAGAATTAAAGTGCCCTGCGTTATTCTGTCTTTGGGGATGCATAATAAGCTCTGCAGGTAGAGCTGCAGTCAGAAATGTGAAGAACACGGTACAGTAGGAAACTAGTACAAGTCACAAGAAGGAGTAGAAGTTACTTCACCCTAACCCTAACCCTAACCCAAGTGGGATAGCAGTTATCCGAGCTACTGGGGTGAGAATACACAGAGGCAAGTGATTATAAGCTAAGTTGTGGAAGTACAGAGAGCTAGAGTGGAGCACCAACCATTCTGCTGAGGCTCTAAGCAGTATGTCCCAGGGTCCACCAGGCCCCTCCCCCCTAGTCCACCAAAGATTCAATGACACTATAGGTCACCTTTAACACTACTGGTCAAATAGACTTCACCTAGAGTTGTAGAATATTCTGTCACACAAGACTCACTATTCTCAGAATCCAATGAGACTTTCTTAAAATTGGTAATAACAGAATACAAAAAAAAATCTAGCAAATAGAAGAAAATTGAAATAACATTATATTTTATCATAGGACAATAAGATATAGCCAGAAATCAACCTAAAGACACAGAAAAGATAGCTTGAGATTTTACAATACACTTTTGAATGATTAGTGGTGTCAATGATGAAATTAGAAAAAAGTAAAATATCCCTATAATCAAATGAAAATTATAACCAAATATATAATAAACTCTGGAATATGATTCAAGTGGTTCTAAGGGTAAGTTTTTAGTTGTAAATTTCTACACCAAAAATCAGAGTGATCTTAAAAAAATATTACAATGATGCTTATCAAGACAGGAACAAGCCAATCTCCAAATTAGTAGAAGGAAAGAAAGAATTAAGATCAGAGCTGAAATGTTATCTAATAAGCACTATGAAAGACAAGGAGTTGGATCTTTGAATGGTTAAACAAGACTGACAGACCTTTAGCCAAGCTACTAAAAGAAAAGGAAAGAAGACACAAATTAATACAATTATAGATTTTCCTACTGTGGGATTGCTTGAACATTGGCATTCAATTTTCTTTAAAAGTCTGGTAGAATTCAGCAACAAATTAATGTGGGCCTCCGATTTTCTTATTGAGAAATATTTTTATTATAGTTTCAAACTTGTTTTATTGTTTTCTTGTATTATTTGTATTATTTCTTGTATTATTATTTACTTGTATTATTGTTTTCTTCAGGTTGCTTATATCTTATTGACTGTTTTATAAGATTGTATTTACCAATAAATAGACCAATAAATATTCAACAGATATATTGAATTTGAAAACTAGAATGAGTTTTCAAAATATTGCCTAAAATAACTCTGGATTTCAGTAGTATCTAAAATTGTAGAGGATATTAGAAGTTGAAAAGAGTTTCTGTGCTTATAGATCAGCATGATCAATATTGCTTAACTGTCCACATTTTAAAAAGCTATGCAGTTGTCAATGCAATTGCCATTAAAAATTTGAGGATATTCTTTGGAAAATTTGGAAGAATATCTAAATTCATATGGAAACACAGAAGACCCTGAATAGTCATGAAGCCATAAGCAAACAGATTAATGCTGCAGAACACAGTAACAAAAACATTATGTTACTTGCATAAAAGAAACAGGATAGTAGAATAGAAGATCCAGAAGTGAGACTAAATAGCTATATTTGTTTGATTTTTGACAAAGGTACCAAAAACATAGGATGGTAAAACCACAGCCTCTCTTACATGTGGTGCAGGGAAAACTGGGTATCTACATGGAGAAGACTGATCTTAGATCTTTATCTCTCATCTTTTTTAAAAATAAAAAACAAACCTCAAAATGGATTAAAGACAAATCTAAGATCTGAAACTTTAAAATTAATATAGGGTTGCCCATGTAATTGTAACTCCTCTGTATGGTAGTCTCACAATAAAAAAATACAATTAATATAGGAAAAATTAATGACAAGTAATTCAAGACCTAGTTCTAGGCAATGACTTTTCAAATAAGAGTCCAATGGCTGGAAATAAAGAGTCAGAAAAAAAAAGAATTCCTGAGAGACTGCATCAAATCCATAAACTTCTGCACAGCAAAATAAAAAACTGAAGAGACAACATAGTTGGAGAAAACCTTTGCTAGATATTCAGTTGACATTTCATTCATATGTAGAACATTATTTTTGTGCTTGTATTGGTGTTCTTGCTTAGTTTTTACATTCTGCACTGGTATTCTACTGAGCCATACCTCTATTTCTGTTTTTTTTTTTTCTGGTTAATTGAAGATAAGAGTCTCACAGACTTTTCTGCCTGAGCTGCCTTCAAACCACTATCCTCAGATCTCAGCCTCTTTAGTAGCTAGGATTACAAATATGAGCTGCTAGCACCTAGCTTTGTCTTCATTTTTAGGTTAAAACAGAAAATACACAAACAGAAGATACCTTTATTCTTGTAATGTAGAACACTGTGATTTACACTGATTTCAGTGGACCACTGGATTGAGGTAGAAGCTGATTAAAAAAGTAAATCTTAGGTTCTGCTCCAGAACAATAGGTCAAATTATTTTTCATTACTAGAACCTAGTTAGTGCACCCTTATCCTGGGATATTATGGTAGGTGGATCACCTACTACAGACTAACAACACAGATGTCACCAGGTGCAGATAATTTAAATTTAAATTATGCAGAGATACTAAAACTTGTGACATGTCACACGTCAAATTATTAGCCATTCTCAGAGCTTTAGGTCAGAAGTAGTGCAGTATTTGTATTTTAGACTTTCTCTAGTTGTATGGTCAGTCTCTTGTTCTCTGTGGGATTGGCACCAACTACCTGTTCCATTCACTCCATACCCATGGAGCTGCTTCCAGACTGCAGAATCTCATTCTAATACTTTTCCTTCAAATTAGAATGAAAAATAATCTTTTACTACTTGGCAAAAATGTTATAATTGCAAACATTCTAAATTTCCACAATTCTTTACAGGACTCCATTAATAAAGATGAGAGAATAGGATGGGGAAATTGGGATCTCTGTTGGATACATTTACACATTCCTTTCTTCGATAAAATAACACTATCAGAGACATTTTACACAACTCAGATAGGTCCATGCTAAAGATACATACAGTGCCATTATTTGCCATACTATATCACTTTTTTAGACAAGCATTCTGGTTAATTGACAAATGCTTTCAGGAAAAGAAAACTTCCTCATTCATTGGTAATACATCTCTTCTTTGTTCTACTTGTAATAATTAATTTAAAACATACTTTAATACATCCCCAAACTCACTTCTTAAATTATCTTAAATATCATTTTGACAATTGAAATATACAGCAAATATTAGACAGGGAATAGTCAGAACATCTTTTTTGAGAAATTAGACAATATCATTAATTATTTCCCTCATACCAGAAGGTGTAAAGGTGTTGTAGTAGGACCTCTGGCGGATATCTTCTCCCATAGGCCTCTTCTTATATAATGGATGGTAGTTCCTGCTAAATTGAATGCTCCAGAGTGTTCAATCTTCCAGTCACTATTAATAGACCGTTTGCCTGTGTCTCGGAGAACTATACAGAAATTTAAAGATTTTGTAAGTATCAACAAGTTGGCAGCATTTATCAATATCAACTTCATATTGGTTTGTTAAAAGGAATCATACATTTCTAAATGAACATTTCTAAATGAGGCAACATACCCTAATATAAAAAAATATGGATAATGCTACCAGTTGTCCTGATGCTGCTCACAATTTAGCAGCCACATTTATCTTTGCCTCTTCCAGCCTCCTTGGACACTTGACATCTGTACTCCTTATTTTGGTCCTTATTCATTTAGTCTTTATTGTCCCCAGTCTGTGTATCTGTGTTATTTAGTCAATGATTCTATGAACACTGTAGAGGCTGGCCCTTTGTGTAACGCATGCTGTTTGTCTTTTGTCCATCCAGAAAAGTGTGCACGTGAGAAGGGATCATTGAACATCATGTTAACTAGAAGACCAAATGAGCACTGATGTATATATCACAAAATAACTGAAAGATAAGTTAATTTTTAAAATAGACCCAAGGTTATTTCTCCTGTGCAGCTTATTATAAAAACAGTAAAAAAAACGTTTTCTTCACCTATAAACATCCATGTATATACAGGATTTTCAGAATAACTCTGTTCATATATTTTACTGTCTATTATGACCTGATCACTAATATACTGAAACACAATTCATGATATGAGAGTGGTATCACATGAGTAATACTTTAAAGATTCCTTCTTACTTTCTTCCAAAGGCAAATAAGTTAAATATTGACCCTCTCCTGTATAATTTTATTCTCTTTGTAAAACACAGACTATTTTATTAAAAATTTCAAAAGGATTTTATTGAAAACTTTTAAAAATCATATGATTTCTAAACAATGAGAAGGAAAAGGTGAGTAAAGATGAATGAATAAGCAGAAATATCAGAAGTTAGAGGGTTTTTTTTTGCATTTATTATTTTTGCTTGTATAGTTTACTGTGCTAATTATCTATTAACATATTTAGTGACCACTAAAAGACTTTCTGGTATTTGAGGTTCCACTAAAATGAACAATATGGTAATCAAATTATTAAAATTTGCATGAATTTAACATGTACCAAATGATATTTTATCAAGAACTTGATATTAAATTTAATAATATTTTACTGACATATTAAGCAATTATGCATTCTCAGATTTGTGAAAAATACCTAAATATTAGTATTTAGTTTGAATTTTAAATCTGAAGGGGAAATATATTGACAGAAAATTCAACATTTTAAAAAATAGTTATTACTGGGGCTGGGAAGTTGGCTCGTGATAGAGTGCTTGCCTTGCTTGCATGAGACCCTGGGTTCCATTCCTCAGCACCACATAGGCAGAAAAAGCTGGAATTGGTGCTAGCCTTGAAGAACTAGCTGAAGAGCTGAGGGACAGCACCCAGGCCGAGTTCAGGTCCCAGGAATGACAAAAAAAAATAGGTGTTACTTCCCACAAACAAATGTTCTTGATAAAAACTAATGATTTTTCCCTAAAAAAATCCCAAGTGTTTCCTTATATTTCCCTAAAGTATATTAAGTATTTTGAGAGATCTTTTGGAATGAGGTTTATACAGTATCAATACAAACTTATTTTATCACCTTTTATTTCAACACATTTTCAGGGCACAATTATAAAGAAATATTTTCTGAAAATCTGTAATAAAAATACCTAAAACACATACTGAGGTTACTAGAATATGACATTTAGACTCAATTCAGATATTTGGCTTTTACTATTCCCCTGAAAACACAGACTTGTACATGCAAATCTACAAAATTTATTGGTTTTAAAGTTACCTACATGAAAGATCAGTACTTTAGGCAAGTGGTATTTACTAGTTTTTGTTGTCGTTGTTTCAGTTTACTAGCTTAAAAAAATGTGTCCTCAGAAGCAGTACTTCTGGCTCTGATTGAATAACTGGAACAACTCTAGCTTGCCCACCATGAACAAACAGACAATGCACAAATAATTATTCTCAAGCATTGGATAGTTGATAATAGAGACCTGTGATTCAAAAGGGAAGGAAAAGAAGTGATCTGATATCTAAAACTGCTTAATTTTCTCACTAGACTGACATTTGTCCTTTTCATCTATCCCAACCACAGGAAATGGAACCTAGCAGAGTAGAAATAAAGAAGGCTTTATTGAGGTGGGAACACAGAATGGAATCTTAATTGATGAAGGCAACCCTTAGAAAAGAGTGAACCCCACAGAAAAATAGTTTTAAAAAAACCTACAAAGGGATTTATTTGTAGGAACCCCAGCAGCTGAATATTCAGCTTCTGAAAGGAAGATGTAACTATGCAAAGAAGTTTTGAGTAAGAGCAACTATCTACACATCTGAACTTCGTTAAGTCGTAGAGTTCAAGAAGAGATGCTAGTTATATATAATTAGAGTAGTGAGATTTTTGTAAACATGATTTCAACTCAGAAAGGCTACATATAAGAAACAAAGTTCAACTTATGCTAGCACATAGATAGCTACTTGGAAATGGCTTTGGAAATGGCTCAAAAATGTAGCTGATTTGAAAGTAAATAAACTTTGCAGGAAAATGAAATTTAATGCCCAGTAATAAGAAAAATAACATTCTATTGTGTCATATTGATCACTTTCAGTGTCAAACCAGAAATTACTACATACTTAGGAACCATGGTGTTACTATGCAGATGTCGACACTGAAAGAATATGCTTTCGAATCACATTTCTAACCTCTTGTTTATCTTTGAAATAAAAAGCAGTAACTGTGCTGATATATTTTAGGATTTTAAAAAGCATTCATAAAAATTACTAGATAAATGAAATCATAAAAGGTAAACTTGTAATCACTAGAAACATCAGTAGATAAAATGTAATTAGGAATAAAAGAAATATAGAACTAATAGGATGAGACTTTAAGCACCTATTACAAGTATGTCTACTATATACACGAATTTAAATAAAATACATAACACTGACTGTTAAAGAAAACTTTGAAGGAAAATAAATAGAAATTAAACCTCTCAGAGTAGAAAAGTACATTATCTCTAAGTGTCAATAACCATTAACTTACGGCAATGGCAAAAGTATAGTAGATATTGCAAAAAGATTGCCCGTCAATTGAAAGACAAAATAGTACAATAGTATATAATTGAAATTCAGAGAACAAAAAAGTTGAAAAATTGAACAACGTTTCGGAGACCCATGGAAAATGCCTATAACATACACATAACTGTAATCCAGAAAAGGGAATGGATGCATACAAATTATTTGAAGGTGCATTATTCAAAAATATTCTCAACCTTAAAAAATTATAATCATGCAGATTGAAAAAAATACAAGGAACCCATGCAAATAAGATTAACAATGTCAAATATCCAAGAAACCGCACCCAAACTGAGAATCCCGGAACCATAGGAAAGACGCAGTTGTCACAACCCCCAAGAAGGTGAATAACATGGCAGGAAGTACCAAACACCTCTCAGTCCTAACTCTCAACATTAATGGACTTAACTCTCCAATTAAGGGACATAGACTGTCTAGTTGGATTAAAAAGCAAGATCCTTCTATCTGCTGCCTTCAAGAGTCACACCTGGCCCATAAAAACAAACATATTCTGAAATTGAAAGGCTAGAATAAAATCTACCAAGCAAATGGCCCCCACAAACAGGCAGGAGTTGCAATCCTCATATCAGATAAAATAAACTTCAAATTAAAATTACTTAGAAGAGATAAAGAAGGAAGCTACATACTAATTAAAGGATCTCTCCTTCAGGAGGATATTACAATTCTAAATATCTATCCATCAAACAACGGAGCACCCAAATTCATCCAAGAAACACTACTTTCCCTCAAGTCTCACAAAGACATTAATTGTTGGGGACTTTAACACACCACTATCCTCACTAGATAGAAAAACTCGGCAAAAACTCAACAGAGAAACCCCAGATCTAAACAACTGCATAGATCAACTAGATTTAACAGACATCTACTGAATATTTCATCCAGCAGCATCAGAATACACATTTTTCTCAGCAGCACACAGAACATTTTCCAAAATAGAACACATTTTAGGCCACAAAGCAAACTTGTCCAAATTCAGAAACATTGAAGTTATGCCCTGCATTCTGTCAGACCCCAAGGGAATAAAATTAGAACTCAACACCAAAAGCCACCAAAGAAAGTCCTGTAACACATGGAGACTGAACACATGGAGGCTGAGATTTGTAGATCCCAGTTCAAAGCCATCCATGAGACTTTTATCTCCAATTAACCAGCAAAAACCTAGAAGTGGACATGTGGCTCAAGTGGTAAAGTGTTCAGTCTTGATCAAAAT